>NC_141255.1:18416901-18549401 GCF_054856555.1 Leptonotus elevatus | reverse complement strand
TAGTTTTTTCTAGTCACTACTTTATAATTGAACCTTTGGCAATGACATAGGTGGAAGTTTGAGTGTTGGTCTAGAGCAGATTTACACTCACATTTGCTGATATTTTGCCTCATTGCTACATGTAGATCTCTGATCTGGAGAAGTGATGTTGTGGGGCGTTCGGCAGGATAACAAATTTTCTATGGGGTTGATGTCTACAGACTGGCTAGGCCACTCAGCACAGACAAAAAATAACTTTTTCCTGTATAACTGATTGGCAAGCTGATGAGCCTCACTTGGAATTGTGCAATCCCTCACTTAAAGCCGTAATTGGTAAAGTTGCTGTACATAATGGAGGTTATTAGAGTGTCTGTCTTCAGCCAACTGGGGGCTGGGAGGGTTATCCTTTTAGTTACTACGTTTTGCAGAATATAGTCAAGTGTTATCTACTCTATGCCATTGTCCAGTATTCTGTATTCTCGTATGTCCCAGTACAATACTGGTCATTGGAGACTTCAATCTTGCTCTTCTCTGTCATCGACTAACAACTTGGCACATAACCACTGGCTACTAAATGAGAAAATGTTTCTAAAACTTCAACCTTTGGGAAAAATATGCTCAACAGAATGCTATTAGAGAACAAAATGTAGTAGATATAACACTGAAAAACTTAAAATCTGCAGGCTAATCCCATTTATTATTGGAAAGGTGGTATTTTGGTCCATAAAATCCATCTCTCCCTTGTTTGCCTCCGTGCACAAGGGTCAAACATCAATAGTCTACAATGGGGAAATATTGCTGCCGATGCTACTGACAGTGGCAACATCAGCTACCACATTTTCCATTGGCCCTCCTTCCTGAGTCCCCCCGACAATCTCATCATTCTGAAAAAATGCACTGTTGGCGGAGCTACAACTGTTTACGGCAGCATTTTTGATTCAGAAATATTTGCTGTGTACCACATCCAGTCAATGAGCATGTTGAATTGATCGCTGGCCTCCATTCATTCACACTCCCGCGTACGCCCGCCCACCCGTTCATCAAATTGGCGTGACCTATTGCTACTGGCAGGAAGAAGAGGGGGGGCACTGGGAGGCTTTCCCGTCTTGAGGATATAAATGCGAGGAGAAAGAGCAGCACAAGTAATTCAGGACCTTTTCACCCTTCTCTGCTTGGCTTCTGGACACCAAAGCTGTGAGAGAAATCCTTCATCATGAAAGTAAGTAGTGTAAGATTCACTCAAATTACGCATGATTTCGGACATCGTTTGTCAAAATAATGTTACATTTTGACCGACATCCGCAGCAATGCATTTCTTGGTATTGTGGTTGGAGTTTTCAGTGGGGTGAACTAGTTTTAATATTTGGACTATTGTCTTAGACAGAAAGTGTTATGCCCTGCAACACTCCAGAAATAATCTAATCTAATGACATTATCAAGCTTCAACTTGAGGGTACTTGAGTACACTGATTCCTCCTCTCTATCCCACACAGGGTTTGAAGACCATCACTTTAATTTATATTCTCACTCTCTTACTGGTTGCATTTGTCACGCAAACCTGGAGTGCACCCAAGGTAAGTCTTTTTTCGTAAACCAGGAATACATACAATGACAAATATATATATTTTTTGGCATTTTATTTTTCCTATGTTGTATATGTATATAGTATTCTTTCTTTCTTTAAGGGCTCTTTCCAAAGGAGAAACTGGACACCGCAGGCTATGCTGTATCTTAAAGGCACTCGTACGTACTGAAGCGCAATTCACATTTTAGCTCATTTACAGGTTTTCTCTAGCAAGTTTCATGTGGTGCATTTTGATTCTCTGCAATTTCTCAGAAGAAGGTCGCAGATTCATCTCAGACGACCGAAAAGAGGGAGACGTGTATGACACTTTACACTTAGGTACGACCTCACATAAAGTGAAAGGGATTTGTCAAATATTTTTTGTCATTACCCGCTAGCCCTCATGTGAACACACTGTATAGTATATTATTTAGTCAGTTATTCAGTAATGTCTATAAATTTATATTTTGGTTACTATAGGTCATTCAATGAATTGGTAAAAAAAATATATATATATGGGGGCATTTAGGATTGTCCATAGGGTACAAGTAGCCATAATCATGGTTAGATAAAAGAACAAAAAATGAAATACAATAGAAAAATGAGCGATATTAAACATTATTTTTCATGAATGCTTGTAATTCCTGTAGATAGTGATGTGGTCAGTCGGGAAAAAATTATCCATAATAAATAGTTCCTTCTGCTATTTGTTTCCCTACAGAGACCCGCAGTCAGAACACAGAGAAGCTCAGTGTGGACCAGGCTGCAACTATTTTGCTAAATTTTTTGCAGCAGGCCAGGGATGGAGGTAAGAATAGCACTAGCAATCGAGTGAAATATTTTATTTACCATACATGAATTGATGCACTGCTCCACCTGAAATGTGATTGTGTATCCCGATGCCTTTTTGTTATTTCCGTAGTTGATGAAAACCCAGATGAGGTGTACTTTCAAGAGATGCCAGTGTGGAAGAGAGAATACTTGTGAAAGTGGCCCATTTCCTCGTTGGACGGATGGCGTCTTTCATTTCTCTACGAGGGAGAAGAACAGATGTTTTGTACATTGTCTGAAAACTGTATATTTCAAATGTCATGTTTTAATAAAGTGAATTTAAATTGATTGCACGATTTGTGGAAGATTATCTGAAGATGCATTGAACCTTATAATTGTTTTCGTATTTGCCGGGTAGTCCGGCTTCCTCCCACACTCCAAAAACAGGCATGTCATGCTAATTGTAGCATTCAAATTGTGAGTGTGAATGGAATGTGTCCTGCAATTGGCTCTTCTGGGTGCCCGCTGGGATCGGCTTCAGCTCACCCGCAACCTTAGTGAGGATAAGCGGTACTGTGCAGTAAATGGATGGATGAATGAAATATTATGACTTTTCTGTGACTGGTAATATGACCATTTTACTGCTGTAAGCTTATGACTTTATTCCTGTAATATTGCAGCATTTTTTAAGATCTAATTTTACAGCACATGTAAATTTGTAACATTATTTACACACACATACTGAACATATTAAGTCAGCTGAATTGCACCTGCCCTTGACACACCAAAATCAGTAGATCAAATTAAAAGCAGACTTAACTTGACTTGATCTCATATTTATCTGTCATAGCTATGTTTTATTAATGTAAGATCTACTACCCTACTGTCGACCCCTTGACTCTAACCTCTGTAAATGTTTATATTGATTGTAGAAGATTAGAATGACAGAGGATATACAGTACTGTATCTTAAACCATAACATTTTGGAAAAGCATCTTTTAGTATTTCTTGACAAACAAAAAAAGGTCATATAGACAAAAGCGTTAGATCTGTCAAATTTTGTTAAAACAGTAAAAACACTCCAAGTGATATACAGTTTGACCTTATTGAGTTACATAGAATGAAGGTAGGTCTGAGTAACTTTCATCTACAATAGAAGATGGAAGTCTGGTCTTACCCGTTTAGGAATCCCGGAAATGAGTTCAATGTCAGTTTCCAGATTCTCCTGGTTGCTTCTTACATTTTGGCGCAGCACCCAAGACAAAGGGAGCCTTTATGTTCAGTCGGTCCTTTTTGGCCTCCTCGTCTTCATCGTAGGGTTCTTCGTCGTCATCCTCCACATCGCTGTGGTGGGGTGTGGAGTGGACAGACACTGACGGAGAGGGGGGTACTGAGTAAGGCCGGGGATAGCTGAAACCCTCCGTCTGTGGAGAGAGAAGATGAATACTGCGTAACTTAAAAGCTACAAGATGCCTTCAAGTATATAAAACAAAAACGAATACAATTTGAAGCCTCAACCCAATAGAATATGAGTTTCAAGATTTGCAAATATGCAGTAAGAGAGGGCTCTATCATTGTTCAAAAAAATTAGTAAAACATTTTTAAATTGTCACTACATAGTACGACAGCGTATTAGGGCCACGTATATTTATATTATATTTTTTTAGAGTGCGGAGGCAATATTCCGAGAAAAAAACTTGTAAATTTGCCACTTTATTAAACTCAAATTTACGAATTGCCACTTTATAAAGTGGCAGATTTGTGAGAAAAAAACTCAGAAACTTACAAGAAATACACGTAGCGTAGCTATAGTCTAATCATGTGAAGATTCGTTGGTGGTTAATAGGACACTGTTTATAAAATGAAAAGGCAGGATAGAGTTGGATTCATTCTTAAATTTAAACTTTACTCGTCATTCACCGCAGCTAGAGCGACAACACTTCCAGATCCCCTATCAGCTGACTAACACTATCCAATCAGATGCTAGCATACCATAGGTAAATGCAAGTGAATGACGGAGAGCAGCACATTCGACACATCAACTTAGATACTTGTACAAAAAAATACCAAAATGTATGAATGTGTAAATCATAATTATAGAAACATAAATGTACAAGTAAATATACATTTTAACAAATTTATTTAAATGCTTGATTGTCCGGGTGTGGACCTTCACAAAGCGAGGCGTCTTTGTCGCTGGCCAGTGGCCGTACACAACGGTTCAAGAGCGAATGCTTAACATGATATGGTTAATCTATGCTAAAGCAATTACTATCTCCTTATTTGGAAACCCGACCGAAAAGTATTGGCACAAACAGTCGAGTAGTACACTACGTGTATTTCTCGTAAGTTTTTTTCTCGCAAAAAAAAACGTACATTTGCGAGTTTATAATGTGGCAGAATATTGTAAAGTCTCTCAGAATATTGCCCCCGCCCTCTAATTTATTTTTTAATTTATATATATATATATATATGTATGTATATATATATTTATATATATATGTATGTATATATGTATTTATATATATATGTATGTATATATGTATGTATATATATATATATATACGTGGCCCTAATACGCCGTCGTATCATAGCCAAATATAAGGATGAACAAAATATATCCCCAAAATGTGAGCAAAAGGAAGTCTGTGACGCAATGTAATAATCAGTGTCAATGCACTTCAAAGTGATGGCTTGTCAATCACCTAAATGCTAAGCTGCCAATTAAGGCCTGGCAAATGTGTGTCAGATACAACCACCTGCACGGCACTCATGAGAGCCTCTCAAAAAAAAAAAAATCTTGAATAGAAGGTAGACATTATTTTCTCTGGATTATTCCCAATACAGCTTGATTTTATGTTTTTTTTTATTCTTTGAAAACAAAATATATAAAGCTCCAACTAATGTGAAGCACCATAACGTTGTGCTGGCTATTCTTTGAAAATGTATGGTTAACTGTCTGGTTTTATTTTTCCAATACCATATTCATTTGAATCTTTGGATCTGACCTTCAGAGGCGCCATGAGGTCCACTTTAAACTTGTCAGGGAAAGCTCTGCTGAGCGCCAGAAGGCGTGCATGAATATAGAACTGTAAATGAGAAGTCAATGATTTGATCATCAAGAAATTCAAAACATACGAATAATGTAATGGCTTTCGAAGCGAGGCCTTATACATCTATTCATTTGGCTTATCCTCATTATTTTGCTGGCTGAAAGAAATTCCTCCGATTAGATTGCCAATCGGCGGTTGAATTGTATAGTAAAGCTTATTGTTTTGTATTAACCAACCCGTCCTAGGTATCTCCAGTCCAACAGGTCAGACAATCTCTCTGCTCTGTTGCGCTGGATGATGCGCTGACGCCGTGACTGTTGGCAGAAATTGAACATGAACTGAGTCAGCTGGTTGCAGGACTCATCGGCAGAACGAAACCGCCGGTCCACGATGTAAATACCTGAGAAGAAAGTGAGGACAAGTTTGTCCATTTTTTCTAGATAATTGTCAATTACGCTATTTAGGTTTGCATGTGTGTACGTACACACCATAGGCAGCAGGGTCTGATACATGTTCCTCCATGAAGCACCCAAAACCAGAAAGATTAGTCGTCACACTGGGGATGCCCATTACAGTGCATTCACCTGAAGAAGCAGAAGAAACTCGAAAGACTCGTGAAATACGTATACAATGATTCCCATTTATTTCTCCATGTGTAAAGTGAAAAGCAAGCCTTTCGAATAGTCAAATATATCAATAAAGTTATATGGTATGAATATGACCATATAAAACCAACTAAAACTGGACTGTAGTAATCCGTACCTGGTGTGTATCCCCAAGGCTCATAGTAGGAGGGGAATACTCCAAGGTTACAGCCACGGACAAAGTCCTCATAGTCCAGAGGCAGCAGAGGACTCGTCGAGGATAGGAATTCAGGATGGAAAATTACCTGGGAAGGTGAAAATCAATAACATGTGAAACGCGTCAGCAGTGGTTTAAAAACATAGAACAAGCAAGGTTGTAAATTGGCCGAAATCTTACACAAGACGCGAGCGAGCTCAACAAATTAGCAAGTTAAATTTGCATAGGGAACGCAATTGATAAGCTTGCTAGTACCTTAACCCGGTCATTCCTGGAATTGAAGAGACCAATCCGTCGAATGTTGGCTAGGATGGGATCGGATGAGTCATCAAGCATGTTGTGGGTTGTCACTGGAGGAAGACTGTGTCTCTGTAAATAGAGTGTACATTCCAATCCTCCATTTCTTATGGGGGAAAAAATCACAGAAATTGCACAATGTTTTTCCTTATTACCCTACCAAAAAAAAAAAAAGATTATAAAACAATGTTTAAAAAAGTCACTTGGAAATCAACCAGCTTTACTAAATGATTTATCTGCAGCTTTGTAGGTTTCACTGTAGCTTTTTCAGTACCATCCAAGAGTTGGAGCATCTTTTAAATGCTATTGTGTGACACAATGAGATTATGGTCTGCGAATAGTTCTGTTTCAAAGAGCGATTTTGACAAGTATTGATCTGTACACACTGAGATCACCCAGCGAAATGCACCATAAAACTGGTGACGCTCTAGTTAGTTTCCAATCATTTCCTTGTGATTAGTTGGGATTTAATGGCTCTTCACTTGGCTTCCTGTCAATTATTATTAACATTGTTCATTATTAATAGCATCATTTTTGTCAGCACATAAAAGACCTGCTTATTTGTCCTAGTGTTCTGAATCATTAGGGTCCTTGCTATGGTATGGTGGGGGTAGGGCTGTGAGATATGGACAAAAAAGAAAATCTCCAATTATTATTATTATTTTTCAGTCATTCAGGACGATTACGGTTTTAATCGATTTTAATCTATTAAACCCAACAATTGATTTAATTTATTTAAAGGTTTAATTTATTGAAAAATAATTCCTGTGCAAAATGTTCAGACAACAATAAAGTATACTGATTCTAAATCAGTTTTAACATAAACTTAACATTCATAGTTTGCGCTTAAATGCCACCATTAAGTAGTTGGTAGCTGTTGTAAACAAGTCTTGTAAACCACTCATCCAGCATTCTGCCACTTGAGCAAAATTATAACTCAGAAAAACATTTGGATGTATCAGAACATAAAAACAACAGCTTTAAATAATCCAGAAGACAAAATTCTATTTCACGATTTAGCAAATTTTCCCACGATTCGATTTCCAAAATGACGATGTATCGAATTAATTCAATTTATTGCCCAGCCCTATACGCTAATAAACACAATTTTACTCTTGCTCATCATTATGATAGTATAGTACTTGGAGCACCATGGTTTTTTTTTTAGGTGGTAACTGCCATAAGAAGTTTGAGGACCACTGACTTGGGGTAATGGGCCACATGCTGTTTCACCAAGTTTATTGTTATTATCTTATCACATATAACAGCCTATTCCGGTATACAGTATTTCCTTTACATGGCACAAAAAAACCTGTTTCTTAAATGTTAATAATTTAAATGGTCTATTGGTTTTAGTGCTACAGTTACATAAACTGCAGAATAGAATAGAAGAAGACAGCTTAATTGATATATTTTAACACAATGGATAATCTTGAATTTTCGGTTCACTTGTGTCATTTGAAGAAATAAAACACTCATTTAACAGATCACTTCCACTCCAAAGTTTGCCCTAAAACCCTAACCCTGCACCCTAACCCATTTTTGTCTTAATATAAATACCTTTCCAGTACATGTTAAGACAATACAATACTGTACAAGTGTAGCTGAAATAGCTGATATTTGAAGGGGAGGTCATCCTTAAACATTTCTTGACAATAATATCATCGCTCTGCGATTGGCTGGCAACCAGTTCAGGGTGTACCCCGCCTACTGCCCAAAGCCAGCTGGGATAGGCTCCAGCGCCCCCCGCGACCCTTGTGAGGACAAGCGGTTAAGAAAATGGATGGATGAATATCATCACTGTCCTATGAAAAACACCTATGTCCATTTAAAAATAAAATATTAATTTTTTTTTTCACATTTTGGGGATGTCTGCATTCAGTTTCATTCCATGAACGTAAAAATGTAAAAAACAAAAAATTGGCACAGGACAGCGACGATATTTTATTTGTGACCTCACTATTCTAAACATGACATTCTGATTAATATTACCTTTGTGGAATTATGAGTTATGAATATGAAGCAAAATCCAGCCTATTTTATCCGTCCCAGGTGGTGGCCATTTTGTCACTCAGGGCTCAGGCAACAACCAATCACAGCTCACCTGTTTTCTGAAGATGAGCTGTGATTGGTTGGTACCTGAGCAACATTGATGTCATTTCACTCGACAGCAAGTGGCAAAATGGCTGCCTTCTGATACTGACAAAAACTGTTGGATTTTGCTGCTGAACTCATATTTCACTAACACAATATTAACCAAAGTATCGTATTTAGACTAATAAAACATATCAAGAACATTTTTGCTAGGTTGACTTTGCCTTTAAAACTGTAATACCTGCCTGGACTGCAGCATGACACATTCCTGACAGTACTGTAATTGTAAAAGTTTGTGAAATAAACAAGGGGGTTATTGCAAAGAGTGGGTGTGAAAAAAATGGGGGAGGGGGGGGGGGCACAAGAGGAAAAGCTACAAATCCTAACAATGCATTCTTGAGGTACGGATGATGACATTCAGTCCATCTTCCCAGCAGACATTTGTAGTCAGTCCCATTTGCACTCAATTTCGAACCGCAGAAATATTGACATTAACATAAATTCATTTAATTGAGAAAGACCTTTTAATAGTCATTTGGATTTTAACTGTCTTTTATAACATACATCACACTGACACAACCAGTCTATTAAACCACAGTCTGGGATAGGAGAATGTAATTAAGTGTCAGCTTAGTTATTGCACTTTCATTCATGGTTTACCACACGCAAGGATTGAGCCCCTTTCAGTAATTCAGTAGCAGTGGGTGCCATCACTTTCATTGATCACTACTTGGGAAATGCCTTATCCATTCAGAAAAATAGAACTCCATTATTTTAGAGATCTCCACCTCACTCAGGTTAGGAAGTTCAGATGGCTATAGATAGGAAAGAGAGAGAAATTTGACCTCCCGCCCCAATTCTAATCATAGAAGTTAGCATGCCAACATCCAACATGACAACAAAATGCATGGACCTATAATAGTGTAATTTAATTTAGGAACATGCCACAATAGACAAAAGCAAAATCCTCACATCACCAAAACAGTAACTTGTCAGGAAACCAAACTGTCAGGAAACCAAAGAGAGAAAAACAGCTCAACAAGTTTAAACCATAACATTCCATTATAACTTACTTTACGTTGAGCAAAAGATTGTATAAATAAATAATATATCAATTTGGGGACAGACCAATAGCATAAATGTGTGAATATATATGAAATTGAGCAAATTTTGGACATAGCCTATATATATATATATATATATATATATATATATATATAGGTTGCATGCTATATGCTAATAGGGTGTGCATCTCTCCAATAAAAGACGATTCGATACATATCTCCATACATGGGATACAATATAATTCAAACATGGCACATTTAGAAGTGGAACAATTGTATTCAGTTCAATATGGATCAATATGATAAAATGCTGCCTGTTGTTACACAGTTGGTTGCTTATACTCACATATGCTGTAGCAAGACAGCAGTGAAGATGAGGTGCAGCAAAAACAAACAAACAAACAAATGCACCGATAAACTTAGAAACACAAAAAACGATGGCACAAAAAACTGAACAGTACCTGAGTGGCGTAGATGGCTCTCTTCATCATAGTGAAGTCATCTCGGTCTAGAATGGAGTCCATATCAGGGATCTTGCCTCTGATTACAAAACCAGTTATTTAGACCCATATTAGAAATTAAAGGGACATTTGACACAAAAGCTTTACTTACATTAACAGCGCATCATACAGCCGTTTCCCAAACTTCTCTTTCACAGTGTGGGCAGTATCCCTATGGAATACAAAACCACATGTACAAGGAGTTAGACTATAAAAGTCACCATTTTGTCTGCTTGTGGCTTTTTGTATAACCACTCTGTTATGTCTATTACATTGTGTCCTCTGATAAAGCAGTATTCAGGTCACTCTGAAATAAAAGTAATATTACTTTCAATATCAAGTTTATGATATTAGAATGAAGTCCTACTTTTTTAAGAATTAAGTTTTAATGTTACAAGAAAAACTGTTTGTAGAATAGAATTCTATTTTTGTTTCCATTTGAACTTTTGTAACTTTTCATAAAAAAAAAAATTGAAACAGAAAGAGTATGTAATTTACAAAAATATTGTCATTATTTTAACTATGATACTATGCACTCTATTTTCAAGCCTAGTGAAAGTCTGGTGCTTGGTGCAGTCTAGATTTGCATGAGGGCGAGCAATACCAGTAGGCTACTGGGATTTGGTGTTTTTACAAATGGAAGCAGTTTGGCACAGCTCGTTTTGTGCCGGGTGGCCATGAACACAACAAATTAAGTACTGCCACCAGAAGGCAGAGACGTCCCTGGGTGGGCTTGAACCACCAAACTTTCAGTTAATAGCCAAACATGCTAACCAAATGTTCTACAGAGACATGGTGCATTAGGTTTCGGTCTGCTATTAAAGGTCAGTGAACTGACAATGTCCAAAAATGGTCATTCCCCTTTTCAGAGTAATGAAGTTTTAAAACAAATTGCAAATGATTGATGATGCCCAGTCAATATGTAAGTATTGCATCACCCTTGTAATGTCAATTGAAAATATTAACAAACAAGATTAATGGTGTGTTGAGCCGTACTATTCTGTATACTGTAATTAAACTCATCTCCATCCACTATGCATGACAACTGACTTATTGCTGTCATGAAATTTAACAAAAGCATGACATACCACAGCTGTTTGCGTATAGCTTGCCCCTTCAGGGATTCCACATTGAAGTTGTTGGTTTTAGCTGGCATTATAAAGAAAACGACCACTGTCACATCATTTCGGTGCACCTGTGCACAAAAAGAATGCTTTACGCTAATAGCAGACTGGTCAAAACACAAAATTTGCTCCTGGATTGAGGACTCACTCGAAGGAGGTAGTTCAGCCTGGATAGGGACTCAAGGAAAAGATCCGCTCCCTTGTTGGAGAACTCATAGCGACCGGCAATGAAGAAGAATAGTGTTTTATCGAGGTTGAAGTCCAGATGTCTGTTAAAATGAATGGACTTGTTCAGCAATCAATTCATTTTGTGACAATTCAATCAAATACAATTAAAAATAATTCAACTGTTTTTGTCACTGCATCAGTTGAATGGCCATCGTCCTGCTCTTTCTGGCGTGCCCGTCTAGGCCACATGGGCGCAGTTTAAGACAGATAGATGGCTATACTGTTCATTGAGATGTCTCAACTCATCTCAGATCTTCAGTACTTCAGTACTTCAGTTTTTTTTTTTGATTTTATCAATAGGAGTCACTTACCCATAGAAATGTCCTCTTACAAACTCCTGAATGAGAGCCTTGTTGATAGAATGCAGGTTCTGAAACTCATGCATGGCTGAGAACTTTTTTACATTCAGTCCATTCGGAGTCACCACATCTGCATTAACACATTTTAAGGAGGAACAATAGCAAGCCTGAATTATTCTTTCTTAGACAATGGCTTTCAAAACTGAGCTAAATGTCTACCTGGCTTCCTGTGCAGCATATGATTGGCTTCCACAGCAGTGATCTGTGAGACTGTCGTGAAGACATGAGAGCAGTGGACGGCTGCTCTCTCCAAGCAGTAGCGATGGTAGATTTGACGTTCACCAGCCTCCTTGTCAATGTTGAACTACAGTTCAGTTTGTAGTACACGCACGCACACACACACACACATATGGGGAGAGATTTGTCACACACAAGCTCTCAGATATTCACTTGTCCAAGGCCTGTTCCTCCCCCGTTTGTGTTCCTCGTTTAGAATTGGACATTGAAAAACAGAAATCAAGTCTTTATTTGACCTTCCATTAGTGTTTATTTTGCACAAGTCGGGAAACAAAATGCGACCTTAGTTTGTTTCTCTTGAGCTTGTTTTGCTTTCACTCGAAAGACACTCACTCTTCTTCTGCTGTTAAATTTTCTTCTTCTATGCCACTTAAGCAGCAGTGGCCAAAGAAGAATAGTGTCTTTCGAGTTAAACTAAAACAAACTCGAGGGAAACAAATTAAAGTCGCTTTTTGTTTCCCGAATTTTGTAAGATTAACACATAATAGAAGATCAGATAACGGCTCGATTTCTGTTTATCAATTTCCTTTTTGAAACGAGAAACGGGAGACGGCTCGTTGCTCTTTGGCCGCTATTTATTACTGGATTGCAGATAGACCAAGACTTTTGAAGCCGCGAAGCTGCCGTTACTCCTCCCAAGAACGGCATGTTTTATAATGTTTTAAATGTGTTAAACATAAACAAAAGGACTTGAGACATTATACAACTTGCCTTAAATACATGTATAAATTACATAATTAATTATGTTTACAGGAGGATACTTGTATATTTCTTTAATTATAGAATTATAACTGTAATTCAACAAAAGATGCATCTGCCAAATCTAATATTGGGGTCTAATGAACTGGGCGATAAAAGAAAGAGGGGGTCTTCAAAGCAACACATACCGTGCCGTCTACTTGTTAACTCTTTGACCGCCAAAAACGTTTAATAACGTTTAGTAAAATCCAAATGAGTGCCGCCAAAAACGTTAAAAGACGTTAACTATGTTTTGGGGGGGGGGGGGGGGGGTTGGAAACGGGTGGAGGAAAGCCTTGGCCAGCTGTGCTGAAAGTATCAAGCAGATCGAGTTAGTATAATGACTATTTATGGCCCCTAGATGGCAGCGATGACTCTCTTTGGACAAGATCGGGTAGGAGTCAGTAGAAGATGTGAGGCGGAGCTAGATTGTTGAGGGGAGAATGGCTGAGGAAGCGAAAATGGCGACCGGTTGCAAGCAGCTCACGACGAAAAGCATCGACCAATGCTAAAGAGCACATTGATGATGATGATGGTGACTCCGAGGTTGACGCCGAAGTTGGAAGCGTTGACGCGGCGGCTTCCATCACGTCGTAAAGCCTCACCGGCTAGCAATGCTAACGCCGAAAAACGTGGTGCACAACCGAGCACTTCTGCACAGGCGGACGTTCAATCGGACGATGAAGAGTACCCCGAGTCCAATGCATATTCATCGGAGGAGTGGGTACAGTCTGATCACGGAGAATACACTGGTTCTGGACTACGATGCCACCATGAATGGAGTGGATAAGATGGATCAGAACATCTCTTACCACCCGGTATAGGAACTGAAGGACACGAGGAAGCCAGACGTAACACCAGGTCACCGTATCATGATCCTGAGAGTAGACTTGATGACAACATGGCCAAACACACAATGCAGTATATACCTGCTGCTCCCCGGAAAAAAAGGCCAGCAAGAATGTGTAGGGTCTGCACGCGAAGGGGCAATCGCAGTGAAACTAATCTGTGGTGCAAATCCTGCTGTGTCCCCTTGCACGCAGGGGAGTTTTACACAATATACCACACAAAAAGAAAAACTGTGTACATCCACACAATTGTAAATAGTACCACAGTTGCACACATTTGTAAATAGTTTGCCAAATTGTTTTGTCAAATTGTTATACTGTTGAATGTAAATAAACGTATTTTGCAATCAAAAAACACTTTTTCATTGTTGGTTTTACAGAAGTAAAGCACTGTTTAGGTGTTTGTGGCATCATTCATGGAAAAAAAAAGGTGTCAAATTCACTGGAGTGCATGAAATAATATTGTTTCACTAAAAGCTTGATTTCTCCGTATTTTGGTCCAAAACAGAGCATTTGGGTGAAACTAACCTATTTTCTATTGTTGATTACTGAAAAACGGAATAAGGTAGAAACAAACTTTTTTTTCCCGATGAAAGATGGTAGTATCTGTGTTTCCATAGTCCAAACACATAATTTTCTGTGGACCTTGAAAGATCAGTCAAAATGCTTAAATCAGCTGGCACCCACATGTTCTCTTTTCTGAAAATGCTTGGCGGTCAAAGAGTTAATAAATAGTAACCACCATGCCACAAGCTACAGTTATATACAGATCAGTGGGCCGTTGCTGCTTTATTGACGTAGAAGAAGACAATTTAACAGCAGAAGAAGAGTGTATTTCAAGTGAAAGCAAAACAAGCTCAAATTAAACAAAGTAAGGTCGCATTTTGTTTCCCGACTTGAGCAAAATAAACACTAAAGGAAGGTCAAATAAAGACTTGATTTCAGTTTTTCAATGTCCAATTTTAAACAAGAAATAGAAACGGTTTGTTCCCGTTCAAAGGAGACAGTAACACTGCTTCCCCGTGGACGGCAGAGGAACAGGCCTTAGACACGTGAATATCTGAGATCTTGTGTGTTTGTGAATATCTCGAAACAGCGTGATGTTTGTCTCAAAAATAAATTTTGATACGTGTTTAATGCCAAAATGTTTGTGAATTTTGTAATTTCATTGTTTTTTTTTAATGTGCGTACGCAACGATCCACAAACGCACTTTCGGCAACTCGCAACCAAAACTCATGGAAATGCACACACAAAATTAAAAAAGACGTGAAAATCGCGGAAACATTTGTAGATCTGAAAAACGCATGTAAAAATCACAAATTTATTTGTGTGAATATTTTTTCGACAATTCTCTCCCCATGCACGTACGCACACACACACACACACACACAAAAGGTGAGCGTTAAACACATTAGGTCATACAAGTGTACAATACAAGGTCTTAGACAAGCAATCTCCCTATTTTTCTTCAAGGAAAATACTTAACCTTTTTTAGTTATTAAAAAATGACCTCATTACACTGATTTTCTGTTTAGGAATCCCTTTCAGTGGAACCTACAAAGTGCATCATTTTTGGAAAGATGGCTTAAAACCATCATCATGCATGTTGTCTTTAGGAAATCTCACCAGACTTAAGTTCACTGAACATCGAAGGGATTAGTCCTATTTCTTTGGCTTTTCGGATTTTTAGTGATGCCACCACACCTTTTGTGGGAGCATCTATAGAAATGAGGGAAAGAGGACTAGTGTGATGAGGACCATCAATGGGCACTTCCATTTTCTGTGTAAAGTGGCAGGTTACAGTATCTAAAAGTTGACATCGATGTAAACACAGTAACAACATGCAAAACGTGTTAAAACTCAAAACTGTGGACTGCAATGTTGCATGGAGGAATAAAAACACAACTATGATGCAATGGTCAAAAAATTAATACTGATGAACAAAATATGGATTTAGTGTTCAGCTCGAACAGAGTAAGTTTGTTGTCAATCATCCACTGAGCCGGTGAGTGGCCTTTAGCTCCATGTTGACCTTTACAGTGGGCTAATTACAAAATCCCACTCTTTACCCACATTTCAACATCTTTAATAATACTCGTGTGCTTGTGCACCATCTGTGGTTAGTTGTTTTCAGAACACTACTATTGACTATATTCTATTAATTATGGAACTGCATTTACAGACGTGTTTATGTTAACAATAATGTGAATAACATTGGAAAAGTTCTCTTCTTTTTGAATCGTTACCTTATCTAAGTTGTTGTAGAAGTCAACATTCCCTGCGCAGAGGTATCGTCCCAGCAAAGTCGCGTGAGTAGTGAAAATGGTTGCCATGGGAACCTTCCGAGAGCGACAGAGAATGAGCCCTGGACCTGCCTGCCACTCATGAAAATGAACGATGACATTGGGCTTGTCTCCAAGATGGTCTGTTAACTGGAAACAAAAGTGCATAATTACTTTTCGACACTGGGTGGAATCACTTCAGTTGACCAAATGCAAAATGTCTTTCTGACATCCGACAATTTGTGAACAGACTGGAAAGGAAGCCAGTGATTAAAAAGCATAAAAGGGGAAACTTTTAGCAGGGCCGCAGTCGTCCCCTGTGCCATATTCAAGATCTGGAAGTTGAGATGACCAGGAGCCATTTGTTGCAAACTTGCAGATGCTAGCTCCTCTCAGCATGTACTGGAAGCTACCTCAGGATGACTCACACTGTTCTGAGGAAAAACCCACATATTCTGTGGAAGACTCATTTTTCACCACTTTTTCACTACGTTCTTTCCTTCACTACCAAAATTGAGAGCGGGAACCTAAAACTAAAGCATTGCCTTTTATCTTGACTCTCTTCTGATCATAACAGACTGATAAAAGCGCCCCACCAATCTCATTGCCTCGCTCCATTCTTCCCCGACTTTTAACCAGACCCTTAACGCCTCTACATGAGGCAACTCCCCTCTCTAGCTAGAGATCCCAGTCAACCCGGTGCCATAGCTAGATGAAATTATCTGTACCACAGCACCAGTTAATAGCAAAGATGCTTCATTCCATGAAGACAATGAACAAAACCAGGGAAGAGGGGACACTGACTAACCTCTGCCATTAGTATTTTCCAAACCCAGCTCCAAATGTGTAAAGACTGAATGACCGTAACCGATGATGGATTTTGATCTGGGCCCCATATTCCTGCAGTTTCCCACCAAAGAACATAAGCACTGAATCCACCAATGGAATAGTGGCTTCCCAAAGAAGAAAGCCCCCCAGTACACCTCTAAGAGACTCCCAAGAAGACCAAATACTCCAAGCTGTTGTTTTTGAACCATGTTCTTTTTGGTCAGCAGTGGTTTTCATCCTGGAACTCTGCCACGGATGTCATTTTGGCCCCGTCTCTACCTTATTGTTGAGCCATGAAAAGTGATCTTAACTGAGGCCTCCAGTTTTACTGTATGAACTGAATGTTTTTCCTTTGTGACCTCCTAGATGAGTCGATGATGTACTCTTGGGGTAATTTTGTAGGCCCGCTGTTCACCACTATTCCATGTTTTCTTCCCTTGTGGATAATGGCTCTCATTGTGGTTTGCTGGGGCCCTAAAAGCTTTAGGAATGGCCAATTGTTTTAGTTCTCATCTGTTCGTGAATTTATTTGGATTTTGTTTCACCTTATTACTTGAGGTGTTTTGGCTAATTTGATTTCGTCATGCAGGTTCTATTTCAATGTTTTTGTGATTGAACATGCCTGGAGTTAATCAGGCTTAATATAATGAACTCAGTGTTCCAATCAAATGTGATTAGTTGCAGTTCCTTCATGATTTCACAGTGGCCAAAATACTTTTTACAGAACTGGTAATATATTTATTTAAAGATGTTTATTTGTTGTGTTCCTACATTTAAGTTTTGGGTTTTTTTCGGTTACTGAAAAAATTATTGAATAATTTCGTGAGAAAATAATGACCTCTTTGAAGAACCAGGCAATCAAGGAGCCTAGGATGAGAGCGTCGTTTGCTTCACGGTCTTGGTATGGCAGGCCAATGTTGCAGGTCTCCCACAGGTCTCCCTTCCAGCGGTCCAGGTTCCAAGCAGCAGAACCAATATCAAAAAGAATCACATAGGGACTGCCCTCAATTAGCCAGCGGCCAAAATAAGCCTGTAACGAAGGACAACCAAAAATCGTTTGAAGTATTAAAGTTATCATTTCAGAGCTTCGACATGAAAGTGTTGATATATTAATCTTGACAGAAACGTAGAATGGTGTTGGTTATGACCAATGCTCTTAATTTAGGGCAGTTGTGGCATAAACTTCACATTAAGTTGTGGTCTCATACTTTAAGCACCATACTTGTATCTGAAAGTTGAACTAACACAACCCATTTCCGTTTCATCTTTTATAGTAATATCCAACCAATAAGTCTTGGTTGATGACTTAAATCAGATAAATACTACTTTATATACTGTATTTTTAAGTAAATCTCATAGTCCTCACATCTGGCCATACCAGACTGCTGTATACCTACAATAAGGGTACAATAATGGTGTACAATTGCCATCTAGTGGTTAAATGTATCAGTGGCTGAAGAAGGAAATATTATGCAAAAAAAATTGGAGCACATTCACGTCTGTCCACATAATGTCTCTCACCTGACAGCCATTTTGGATCAGAGCATCCATGGCCTTCCTGATTGGAGGAAAAGGTGGCTCACAGGCTTCCACCTGTGTCTTAAAGTTATGTTCAAAGTACGGCCCCAACATGAAGTAGTTCTCCCCCCATTCGTCCACAGTGATCTTGGCCTTGGTTTGGATCACGGTGTAGATTCCTCCGACTGAACCAACCAAACCAAAACTGATTATTACATTATACACAAACTATTAATAAATATATTGTATGTTTTATGCACTGCTATTGTTAAACTGTCATGTATCTTTGGTGGTCTTGCATTGTGTAACAGTTCAAACATGTGGAAGTGGGGGGGGGGGGGGGTTCTCCTCCTGTGTCTGACTTGGCAAAGAAAATACTGATCTGCCCACTGAGTCCACAATGATGTTGAAATGAGGTCATGATGAGCATGAAACACCTGAATGGCCTCTGAACTAGACAACGTGACCAGTTGGGGTAAAAGAAATAAAGAGAGAAAATAAAAACTCATGCATAACAAACTGAGACTGAAAATTTGTAATAATATTAATATTAATAATACAAAAGTGCTGTTTCTGACCAAATGTAACCTTATTTGTGCATTACCGTTTTATAACACAATTATGAAAGGATTTAAAATTAGATTTAGTTTTTTTTCTGAAAATTTGCAAGTGATATGCTCATCATTACACGTTATTGGAAATGTATACATTATAGTGAAAATTTAAGTCCAGCTATAGGATTGGTGAGTAGCATTTATCTAGCTTAATGTGTAACTTTTCAAAGGCTTTGGACTCTCCACTTTCGCTGGCTTTCAATATTTACTCTGTCTGTAGCACCGTCACAAAACATTTGAGAAACCCAGAAAACATTTGAGTTGAATTATGCATTTATTTTTCAATAACCCATCTGAGGAAACACAAATCTCTGAATATAATAACATCATTATAGGCAAATGTCGTCCCCTTATTAAAACGTATGGAATATTTTAGAAGACTGAAACAAAAATTCAACATCTAACCTTTATTGGTGACTTCCCATGCTACCTCGAAGAGCAGCAGGTCTTCCACAGGTAACTCATCCTCCTCCCAAGCTGGCAGTACGCCACTTAAAGATGTCATCGACAAAGATCGTGACAGTGGCATCTTCAATTTGAAAAAAATAAACAAAGCACAGTTTTGCATCAAATTACAGCAAACTAAATAGGACTGCAACTGCTGGTCCAGGACTCAGTGTTGGACCGTCAGGCGATAGCAGGACAAGATAGATATAGTCTGATGGGGGTAAAGAACTTCCACCCTGCTTCGGCCGACAACCTTTAGCCCACATGTATACACACAAACAGACACACACCACGTGACAGCAACATTCGCTTTAGTGACGTCATATATGAAGCTGATTGTGAAATATTACACAGAGGAATGACCAGCCTCCCTCTTTATGGTACCTTGCAAAAGTATTAGCCCCTCTTGAACTTTTTGACCTTTAGCCACATTTCAGGTTTAAAACATGAAGATCTAAAATTAGATTTTGTTGTGAAGAATCAAAACCAAGTGAAACACAATTGTGAAGTGAACAAAATTCATGATATTTTACAATTTAAAAAATGAAAAGTAAGATGTGCGAAAATATTCCCTCCTGAGTTAATATGAACCATTCAGAAATCTTCAGGGAACTTCTGGAGAGTCAGTTGGCTGCACCTTTAGGAAGGCACTGTAAAGTAAGTAAGTAAGTAAAGCCGGAAGGTTCTGTCAAAGTGGAAGTATTTTGGAAAATGTATTTTTACACCAACAGTTGGGTCTCCAAAGAAAATAAATAATAGTTCTTAAATAATAGTTCTTAGCAATTAGCTGTGTAGTTGTCACACTGTCCTGTGAATAAACCTAACCATGATCAAATTTTTCTTGCCTGTTATGTGGTCCAATAAATTGAATTTCAAATCAGGTTTCTTGACATACGTCAATGTTGAAACCAAACCCGGCGATGACATGATAGCGCTTTTGCATGACCGTTCCTTTCACTTGTTGAAAAGGATGAACCAAACTCCAAACGGGGCTCTCAACATTTCCGAGAAAAACGAATAATGCATTTCTGCTCGGCAATTTATGACCTGTGAAACGCGGATGAATGTGATTGGCTGTGAGCTAGCAGGGCACAAGGTCACCCATTCGAGTGGGATATAAAACAAGCGGCAATGGATGAGGGAGATCATACTTTGAAGCTTTTTGGACACAAGGGAGGAAGATCGATCGGGTCTTCTTCTCCCAAGATGAAGTTTGCAGTTGTGGTTATGATGTGTGGGCTGATTGTTGGTGACGACGCAGGGTGCCGAGGAGCTTCTCTGCCAAGATTTCTACCAGAGAAGGAATCGCAGCCAATGGGTAAGATGTGTACACAGCCTCAATTTTATAAGCATATATCTTGTTGGCGAACTCATTTTTATTCATTTGGTACAGCCAAATATTCCCAAATTGTCATACTGTGTTAGTTACATTTCAATAATTCACACAAATGAATTGAATCCAATGAATGTGTTATCATTCATAAGAACTTTTTACATTTCTGAGCCCGATCCTGCTGCTATTCCATTAGATCCAGCCCATTCCAGAAGAAGCACGGTGGGAGACTTTTTGGAAGATCCCAACCTGTGTTTCTCCTTTCGAGAAAACGACACCCAGCAACAGCATGAGCAGCAGCTCCTGTGCAATGACCGCAGGAACAAATTCAACGTCAACCCGTTTGGCCTTCGCTTTGGCAAGCGCTACAATCAGGATTCCATCTTCAGGAGAGCCGTTAAAAGGGCCAGAACAAGCAGATTTTCACCACCAATGCTCTTTCCGCGACAGCTGGAGGTGCTAACCTGAAGCAGATTTGAACTTGTGTGTCCCATGTAGGACTCCAAATAATGGAAAATGGAAAAGTGAAAAAAGGAAATGACATTATTTAATCTCAGTAGTTATTGACCACTCAAGTGAGAGTGATGTAAAATCATTAAAAAGCTTTACTATATTTTCTGTAGTGACTACATTTGACACAGGGCGGCAGTAAAATGCCTTTCACAGTTATCCCCTTTTTTCCACTGTTTATTTTTTAACTGTAGCCTTATTGTTGTCCAGAATGGATGGGACACACCAAACAGAAAAGACACTGAAGTTTATTTCATCTTATACAATATTCTCTGTTTTGTGTTCAGTGAACTGTGATTTTTGGTTTGTTGAGGCATACTGTGTTTGCCTTTTATCTTGCTATCATCATTTACAATTCACATTATAAATAGGTTCAATGGAAAGATTGAAGGTCATATTTCAAATGTTAAATAAGGGGCAGTTTAATAAATTGTTTCACCTTTATTCATTTATTATCTTGACTTATTTCCTACTTGTTTCCTGCTTGTACAGCAAGGACACAAACAATAATGTCAGGCAATTAACGGAATTGACTTAAACACCTCTTACTGTGTTACATTACAACCGTGTGACTTCTCTAAACCAATTGGCATATATAAATATATATTGTCCATATTGTCATGGCCAAAAGTTTTGAGAATTGAAAACAAATGTACATTTTCACAAAATCTACTGCCTAATTTTTGATTATGGCAATTTGAATGTACTACAGAATGTTATGCACAGTGATCAGATTAATTGAAATTATTTGCTAAATCCATATTTGACATTTATCGGATCATCAAGAACTTTAAGGAGAGAGGTTCAATTGCTGTGAAGAAGGCTTCAGTGTGCCCAAGAAAGTCCAGCAAAGGGCAGGACTTTTTCCTAAAGTGGATTCAGTTGCGGGTTCAGGCCACCACCAGTGTGGTGGAGCTTGCTCAGGAATGGCAGCAGGCAGATGTGAGTGCATCTGCATGCACAGTGAGGCAAATACTTTTGTGGATGGCCTGGTGTCAAGAAGGACAGCAAAGAAGCCACTTCTCTCCAAGAAAAACATCAGGGACAGACTGATATTCTGCAAAAAATGCAGGGGTTGGTCTGCTAAGGAAAGGGGTAAAGTCATTTTCTCTGATGAATCCCCTTTCCGATTGTTTGGGCCATCTGGAAAAAAGCTCATCTGGAGAAGAAAAGGCGAGCGCTACCATCCGTCCTGTGTCATGCCAACAGTAAAGCATCCTGAGACCATTCATGTGTTGGGTTGCTTCTCAACCAAGGGACTGGGATCACTCAAAATTTTGCCTAGAAACACAGCCATGAATAAAGAATGGTACCAAAACATCCTCCGAGAGCAACTTCTTCCAACCATCCATAAACAGTTTGGTGACGGACAATTCCTTTTCCAGCATGATGGAGCACCTTGCCTTTAGGCAAAAGTGGTAACAACGTGGGTCAGAGAGAACAACATCAAAATTTTTGGGTCTATGGCCAGGAAACTCCCCAAACCTTAATCCCAGTGAGAACTTGTGGTCAATACTCAAGAGGCTGGTGGACAAACAAAAACCGACAAATTATGACAAACTCAAAGCATTGATTATGCAAGAAACTCAGTATGTGGCCCAGGAGTTAATTGACAGTATACCTGGGAAAATTGCAGCGGTCTTGGAAAAAAAGGGTCGACACTGTAAATATTGACACTTTGCATACATTTCATTTAATTGTCAATAAAAGCCTTTAACACTTGTGAAATTATTGTAATTATATTTCAGTATAGCATAGTAACATCTAACAAAAATATCTAAAAACACTGAAGCAGCAAAGTTTGTGAAAACCAATACTTTGTGTCATTCTCAAAACTTTTGGTCATTACGATATATATCAATCCATCCATTTTCTTAACCGCTTGTCCTCACAAGGGTCGCGGGGGGCGGTGGAGCCTATCCCAGCTGGCTTCGGGCAATAGGTCCTGAACTGGTTGCCAGTCAATCGCAGGGCACACAGAGACGAACAACCACCCACAATCACACCTATGGACAATTTGGAGTGTTCAATTAACCTGCCATGCATGTCTTTGGAATGTGGGAGGAAACTAGAGTACCCAGAGAAAACCCATGCAAGCACGGGGAGAACATGCAAACTCCACCCAGGAAGGACGAAGCCCGGACTCGATCTCACGTCCGCCGCACTGGGAGGTGGACGTGCGTACACCCCCTACGAAAAATAACGCTTTAAACAATATGTCAATGAAATCAAAAACAATTTTCTAAATATTGACTAGACTAAATTTGTATAACATCTGTTTAACTTATAACATGAAAGTAAGGTTAATAATATACATTATTCATTACACAGGTGTCAAGCAGACTGTTGACTATAAATGGGTGTAACTTAAAGAAAACACTTTCCCATTTCATGCTGTTAGCAATGGCACCACACGGAAGAGAAATGTCACAGGACCTGAGAAAGAAAATAATTTATTTGCATAACAAAGGTGATAGCTACAAGAAAATCAGCAAAGCTTTACTCATCAGTCAGAATATTGTAGCAAAAGTGGTACAAATTCTTTTTTTTAAGATGGTACTGCACCCATTTCACAGAGACGTCCAGGTTGTCCACGGATGTTAACAACTCGACAGCAGCGTCTTCTGATGAGAAGGGTGGAAGAAAACCGACATGTAAGTTTGCTGCAGTTACCTAAGGAAATAAAAAGCCAAACTGGGGTAACTATTTCCCGTGACACAATACGGCGTAAACTGCAGAGGAATGGCATGCATGGGTGCCGTCCACGGAGGAATCCTCTCCTAAAGCCCACAGGCACAAAAAAGTGCGCCTAGAGTTTGCCAGGGCCAATGCTGACAAAGATGAAGACTACTGGGACTCTATACTCTGTAGTGATGAGACAAGATAAAAGTTTTTGGAACTGATGGCTTCAAAACTGTATGGCGTAGCAAAGGTGAGGAATACAAGGAAAAATGCATGGTGCCTGCAGTGAAACATGGCGGTGGCATTGTCCTCATGTGGGATTGCATGAGTACTGCTGGTGTCGTGGGAGCTGCATTTCATTGATGGCATCATGAATTCACAGCTGTATTGCTCAATTTTGAAAGAATAGATGCTGCCATCACTCCATGCCCCTTTTGCTGGTATGCAGTGCTGACTTTTCGCCAAACATGACATGATAGTTGTGACTTAACGGTTAAATTTTGGACTCAACTGTCCACAGAAGGGACTTCCAAAAAGCTTCAGGTTCGTCCAGGTACTCTCTGGCAAAGTTAAAATGGGCAGCTTTGATCTTTTTTTGTGAGCAGAGGCTTCTACCTAACAAGGCTTCCATGAAAGCCTTGTCAATTGACTTTTCATCTGATTGTTGAAGCATGCACATGTGTCCCAGAAGAAGAGGGGGAAGTTCCTTTGCGTGCTGGCTTTTAAACTTGTGTCCCAGGGGGTCGGACTAGTAGACCCACCTCTTCCGTGCGCTTGAAGCAGACTTGGTCGACTGAGACCAAGCTTTTGGGATAGCATTTGACAAGCCAGATGCTTCATTTGTCATTCTGAACACATTTCAAACATTACCGCGTTCATAAAGTTATTGAAACCGCAAAGCTTACTAATTAGTTAAACCTATATGGCTGCAGAAGTTACACACATCATTCATTTGAGACATACTGGTTGTGTACAAAGATAAACAACAGAAGACACTTGATGTCAGTCAAGCACATAGAGTCCGTTTATGTCCCAAATTATGTAGACTTCAGATTAATTACGAACGGCAGGATTCTTGAGGATAATACCGATAGTGGCCGCTGGAGGGCAGTGTTGCACCGTATAACTTCCAAGAGGCGTACCATGAGGCAAAAACATATGGCTGATTCCTGGAGAAAAACCAGACCATAAAAGTGGTCTGGGGACTGGTAAGCAGTCTTATCGCTAGTCTGCTTGCTAAACAGGCTTTTAGATCTCGGTAGGCACTGAGGTATGTGTGTCCTGTGGGTTGTGAAAACGAAATCCAGTCCCTGCTGGAGGCAAATTCAAAGAGTTTTCCTTTTTGAACTGTCTCTGGTTGGTTTGAGAAAACACAGGTTTAAGGCACGCGCACACATTCCCCAGGCGGAAATGTTTAAAAAGGCAAATAAAATAAAAATTAAGGGTGACGGGCAATATTCGTTACAATATATATATATATATATAAATATATACTGTGTGTGTATATATTTATATATATCTATTCGGGGTGTTACAAAAAAATCGATTCGGGAATATATTGCGATATTACAGCGCGCAATTCTCGAATTGATTCAATATGCGGCCGAATCGATTTTTAAACATCAATTTTTTAATGGGAATATTCAACAAAACGTCTTACTTAGGGTTAGGATTCACACATTAAGCATGGAAGAATGTAATATTAATGGAACATTAAACCTTAATATTTTATTTCAGTGCTGTTCAAACATGAAACAGTGGTTCAGTTATAAGCCTGAATTTTCAGCCTGAATTTTCAGATAAATAAATTTTCATACAAATCTTACAGTGTACATGTACAAGTTTACTGATTAGTATTTTCAAAATTTGAGTAAAATAAATAAATAAATAAAAATCTCAATCAATTTATAGATTCGTATCGGGATTAATCAAATCGAATCGTGACCTATGAATCGTCATACGAATTGAATCGCCAGGTACTAGGCACTTCACACCCCTAATATATATATATATATATATATATATATATATAATCATTTCACTGTGAACACTGAAAATTACTACAATTTACTACTATGAAATGAGTTTTTCTTAAATCAACAACTTTTGTTCAAGAATGAATGACAATATCATTATTTTTGTTCAAATCCATTATTTTCAATGTCAGCATTGTAGATTTGGGTATGACTAAACATTTAATAAGATTATTTTCATATTTTATGCAAAAAGTCTGACCATCATGCCTGCAGGGTTCACAAACTTTTGAACAGCACTGTGTATATATATATATATATATATATGTATATATGTATATATATATATATATATATATATATATATATATATATATATATATATATATATATATAATGTTACATTTGATAAAATTGTCACAAAAATAATAGAACAATACCATGGGTTCCATGGGTTAAATGCATTTATTAAGGGATTTGATCAAAGAATAAGATACTATCAATTTGTTGTTGTTTTTTTAAAGACAATGTGTTTCGGGTTCTATGACAGTCTTTTGTACTGACTTAAACGTTCTCTTGAATTTCTGCTCAATAGGCTTACAGTACAAAGACAGGGAACACTGCACATGTGGAGTTTTGGGTTCTGATCTACACATCACACACATGTTTCTTTGACTGTGTGAAAGTGACCCAGTTAGGTTGTGCTTTAAGTACACCGACACGGGCTACTTGGATCTACAACTCCTGATAAAACACAACAAATTACAAGTAGTTTAGGAGAAAATGTGCTTGTGTATTTTTTGAAAGGAAAGCACCAAGCCAATACTTCAGCTTACATGACACCACCCAAAAAGACTGACGTGCTTTCAAAGAATGCTAAGGTGTGATGGAGAGGAATGTAATTGTGCATGATGTCAGGCTTCTCTGGACCACACTGGCGCTCAAACATCCTTTAGGTCCCTCTGGATGCCCCAGAGAGTGTCAGCGCTCTTTTTCAGCTGAGCCACTTCGTCGTCTGTCAGGGTCATGTTGACCACGCTGCCCACACCACTGCTATTCAGAACGCATGGCAGAGACAAGAAGACCTCTTCTCCAATACCGTACATGCCCTAAGTAGACAAACGGAGAGTTAGCATCAGTTATAATAGTTTTGCACGTTTCATTAGAGTTTGTTTTTATTTCGTTTTGACTTTAGTTTTAGTTAATGATTTTAGTAGACTATTGGTTTTGGTTTAAAACTATGAAAAGACTAGTCATTTTTCCTTTTTTTTTTAACACCACCACATTTAAAATGAAATAATAGTGGTGTCTTGTAGCATTAATTACAAGGTTTCTCAAAAATCGGAAATAGGCTGTTTAGCAGCCCACTTTTTGCGGAGTACTGAATATCCATTTTCAATTGATCAAAAGATTTGACTCATACAAAATTAAGCATAGTGGTGTGTTTCATTCCCTTGTCAAGAAAACGTAGAAAAAGGTTTTGAGGTTTTAAGATTCAATTCATTGCTAAGTTTTTAATCAAATCCCAAATGAAACATTTTGGCATAAATACTGCACGGCGCGTTGCATATATCTGCGCAAGCGGGTTGGACCCGATGTTGGTAATTTTGCAGACGAGCGCAGGTAAGGGGGGACTACTCACAGTCGAACTCAATCAAAGTGGCATATTTGAGCTGTCTACGAAAAGAGATCCCAAAACACGGTTCTGGATGTCCAATCCCGTAGCATGCGGGAGAATTTAATATTCTCAGGCATATCCAAGAACACCTCTGACAATCCAGAGGCCGAGATAAAAAAAAAAGTATGACAACATCGTTAAAAATTACGCAGGAGACGGTAAATAATATCTCTTTTCACTGTGTACCTCGGCTTGGAGCTCATAGGGGCAACAAACCCCGTCCTAATATCGCTAAGTTTGAGCATTTTAAACACAAAGAATTTGTTAAAATTAAAGGACTCAGACGCAATCTGCTTCTTCCTCAGGTCATTGAATCGGTGGAGGCTGGTGTCTGTGGATCTCACTCTGCTTCGTTTGTCCTTCCTTCCTTTCCTCAGTTTCTCCTTTGGTCTCTTGAGGTCTCCCTGATTTTTTGGATTTGTTGGAATTTAGATGTTTCTGGGGTTGGTGAAGAACTCTGGTTGGTGGCCCAGTGGGTGGTGTCTGGTCGGTGCTGGATTTCACCTTCCTTTGTTTTCTTTGGTCCTTCCTCGGGTCTCCTGACGGCGGTGTTCGGTTTAGGTGAACGGTATGGGATTTTTTTTTAATAGGTTTTTGGTGAACTAACGAATACACGCACGCACGCACACGCACATACACATGCACATACACCCACACATACACATACACCTACACACCCCCACACACATACACACACACACACATACACATCCACATACACATACACATACACATACTCACCCACATACAAAAAAGAAAAAAGAAAAAAAAAGAGCAATGATGATGACATTACCGAATTAACAATACTGAGCTCTTTTAGAAAAAAATAATAATTAAAAAAATTTAAAAAAGTAAAGGACGGGATCTTAAAGGGACCTCTTTCGGAATGAATGACCAATTCCCGAGAGAGATAATGAGCGGCGAAAGGTACTGTTTCCTATAATGAGACAAAATAGGCAGGAGGGTAAACGGACTACGATAGTCGTTGATAAGCTATACATCGATGGCCAACTATTCCGGAACCCCAACTCCACTCCCTGGCTGTTCTAATTGGCATTGGTGGAACTTACCTTTGTTTGATTATTAGATGTATACATATACTGTATATGTGGTTATTAAACCTAAAATATGAATACTTAGGCTATATTACAAATACAATATTAATACATAACTATATCTAAAATATATTTAAACAAAAAAATCTCGCTTAGGTTACTATTCACTGGTGTATTGTTACATGTTAAATCCCCCGCCAATTTCCTTCACTTCCACCTCCCTCCCCGTTATTTTCACTCTTATATTTACTTACACGTTACCTCTTATTTCACGCAAATTACATAAACCACCTAACTACTTTGATTCCAACCTATACCAAGCCAATATTAACAAGTAGCCTATACAGATATATACACAGGACTGAGTTTATATTGTTTGTATGCATAAATTAGTTCTGGTCTCCTGGAATGTTTGTGGCGCTCGCTCACAGGCAAAAAGAATAAAATTCTTAGACCATCTCTTAAAATTAAAAGCAGATATTTGTCTCCTACAAGAAACCCACCTACAAAAATCTGAAGAAAAAATACTTATTGACAAGAATTTTAGTCAAGTGTACTCTGCCCCTTATAACAGTAGACAAAGAGGAGTCTGTATACTAATACATAAGAATTTATTCTTTACTCTAAATAATACAGTAACAGACCCAGAGGGCCGATACATTATTATTTAGGTGACTATATTTAATAAAATATATACATTTGGTAATTTATATGTCCCTAATAATGATGATCCGGCCTTTTTCCATGAATTTTTCTCTCAGCTGTTTGATTTAGCAGCGAATTCTACTATTATTATTGGAGGAAACTTTAACACAGTCTTAAATCCATTAATAGATCGTTCTAATAATACAATATGTATAAGGCGATTACAATCTACTAAAGTAATAGGGGAATATATGGATGATTTTGGCCTCGTCGACAGTTGGAGACTTAAAAACCCAACTAAGAAGGAATTTACCTTCTTTTCCACTGTGCATCAAGAATTTATTTATTTCTACAGTATAGACGATATGTTATCTAAAAAGACAGAGTTTATAATACAACAATTGAAATACAACCACTTTGAATATAATAACAAATCAGGTAAACTTCTTGCAAACCAACTTCAACGCAATCGGGAAAAATCTCTTATAATGGCTATTAAAGGGACACCTAGTGAATGTATGCAATCACCACAAGAAATTAATCAAATTTTTTATAACTATTATCGCAACCTATGCTCTGAAACTAACAATCCTAACCCTGAGCATTTTGAGGCATTCCTCAGTACCTTAAATATACCTTAGTTAACTACTGAATATAAAGATATGTTAGATGCGCCACTTACTATAAACGAGCTGTACAGTGCTCTAGATAGTATGCCTAATGGCAGAGCACCTGGCCCGGATGGTTATCTGGCTATATTTTTTAAGCACTTTTGGTTAATGCTTACTCCATTATTCTTAAGAGTAGTAACAGAAATTAAAACTAATGGTTACATACGTCCACACATGAATACAGCAGCAATTCAACTTTTATTAAAGCCAGAAAAAGACCCCACCCTTCCATCAAGTTACCGTCCGATTTCACTAATTAACACTGATATTAAAATTATCGCTAAGGCTTTCGCATCTAGACTAGAAACAGTAATCTCGACAATCATTCATAGCGACCAAACAGGCTTTATTAAAGGCCGTCACTCTACTAATAATATTACGAGGCTCTTTAACCTTATTAGCATGTCACAGCGGCATGATAAAAAGGCAGTTATTATATCGTCGGATGCAGAAAAAGCCTTCGACAAAGTTAACTGGTCCTTCCTCTTTGCTGTTTTAAATAAATGTGGCTTTGGGAAGTCATTTATTCACTGGGTGTCAGTATTATATGATTCTCCTAAAGCTACAGTTACTACTAATGGTATTATATCTCAGAGTTTTACTCTAAAGAGAGGCACAAGGCAAGGATGCCCACTGTCCCCTTTATTGTTTGCAATATTTTTTGAGCCGCTTGCATTAACTATACGCGAAGAAAGAAGGATTCAAGGAATTCACTCTGGGGTAACAGAACACAAAATGAATCTATATGCCAATGATATTTTACTTTATTTAGAAAAACCTGCTATTTCGTTAGAGAAAGTATTTAATTTAATAACTAAATTCTCACATTTATCAGATTATTCTATTAACTGGACAAAATCAACACTACAATCTATTACAGAAAATTCATGGAACCCTGCAAGCCGGGACCCACACTACTAATTTCCTATAGGTAATTTAAAATACTTGGGCATAAAATTTTCACTTAAATTAACTGATTTAATTCATTTAAACTTTACTCCACTTCTGGTTAGCATTTATAGTCCCTTTGAGCGCTGGAATAATCTTCCCATTTCTCTAATAGGACGAATAGCCACCATTAAAATGAAAGTTTTACCCAAAATAAATTATTTTTTCTCAATGATTCCGTTTAAACCTACGTTTAACTGGTTCCAGTTGTTGGACTCGGCCGTTACAAAAAAGAAGCAAAGATTAGTCTATCTACTCTTCAGAAAATAAAATCCAAAGGAGGTCTAGAGGCACCAAATTTTATGCACTACTACATAGCTAACCAGCTACAATATATCATTCTATGGGCACAACCTAACAGAGATACTAACTGTTGGCTGGAACTAGAACAGAAGGATTGTAGATTTACTCTTTATTACAACATCGATTAAGCGACACAATTGTTTTAAAAACCCAATGATTTCTGCCACCCTGACCGCCTGGTGGAAAGCACTAGAAATTACAAAAGCCCAATTTGAGCCCTGCGGGCTTTCTCCCATATGGCATAACCCTGACTTTTAACTTAACAACCAATCGTTGTATTCAGGTGTGTGGGAGCAGAAAGGAATTACACATCTCCACCATCTTTTCTTAGATAATATGTTTATATTATATACATCCTTGCTCCAAAAATACAAAATAAAAAACGGACATTACATTATCTGCAAGTTAAAAACATGATAAAGAAACAAATTCGCTCCAACCGCCTGTTTTAGCTAAAGATATTACAAAGCTTTCTCCGACAACAACAAAAAAAACTCTCAAAAATATACAAGTTACTTTCGTATACTGATAAAATGTATTTACCCATCTTGAAATGGGAGACAGACTTGTCTATAGCTCCGGAATCTGACTTTTGGATTCAAGTTTGTGAAAACGTATTTTAAATGACAAAAGACACACATTTACAACTTATCCAATATAAAATTATTCATAGAACATATATTACTCAATATATGATGACAAAAATGGGACTTTCAGACTCCAACATTTGTCTCCAGTTTACAAAACACTGCAGACACTTATTTTCATGCGTTATGGTTATGCACTACGGTTATGTATTTCTGGACTAAAGTCTTAGAAAAACTTTCCGCTATCTTGGACTGTAGGATACCTTTATCTCCAAACTTGTGTTTGCTAGGTGACCTAACAACTGATTTACCACGTAAACAATTTTAATCTACACTTGTAGCCCTTACTATCGCTAAAAAAACCCAATTCTTGTTAACTGGAAAAATAAACAAACTCTGAATATCGACCAATGGTCTAACCTCCTCATAAATCACATTTTAATGGAAAAAATATCTGCCTAGAATAAAAACCAAATATCAAAATTTATACAAACATGGTCTACGTATATAGAATCTTTTAATCTAAATCTGGTTACTTAATTCTGCCTGTTAGCGAGAGCCACCACATCGCGATAACTTATATTGCTGTTTCTGTATTTGGCAATTTGTAACAAATGGTTGTGTTTTTATAGTCAGGAACCCAGTTGCTGCCAGCAGGATGGAGCAGACTACATCAAATGATACCGTACAGTCACCAACTCCTCAAGATTCACTTCCAATGGGCACTAAGGGTTAATATTCGGCTGAGCGTGGGTGGCTCTGCCCCTCTGTGGGCTGCTGGGTGCAGCTGCGTCTTGGCCGTTCTCTGGGTCTCTTGGGGGGTGCTGCGTTGCGGTGCTCTTCCTGTTATCCGGGGTGGCGCCGCCCCAACGCGGTCCGTCGCTCCGTGCCCGGCGACGCGGTTTGGGGCGCTGGTGCCCCGTGGTTCCCTCTCACCTCCCCCTTGCTGCCTCGCCCGTCCTCCGCCTCCCTGTCCCTTCTCCCTCGTCGCCCTTCCTCCTCCTCTCCCCCTCTCTCTGCGGCCCTGCCGCTGCCCCTTGCCCTTCTTGTCGTCTCCTCCCCCCGTCGCATCCCCCTCCCCTGTCCACCTTCCTCCCCCTCCCCTGGGCCGGGGGCTCTATCCATGGCCTGGATCTCGGGGCTCCAGGGGCGGGTGGGGGGTGTTGTGCCTGCCCCGCTCCAGTGAGCCTCCTGGCACCTCAGGCTGTTCCCATATGCCCGCCGGGGTCCCAGTGGGGGGTTGGGTGGTGTGGTTGGGGGTGTGGTGGGCGGGTGTGCCTCCTACCCCCGCCCGGTTAGGAGAGGCCCCGCTGGTCGCTCTTCTTAACTCACTGCACGAGTTTTGCAAAATACACTTTGTTAATAGACACACAGGGCACATAACACACACTTTTTGTGGAGGGGGGACAGTTGGAGACACCATTTTCGCCCTACAACTTCCCTCCAATTTTAATGCACCCCACACCTGAGTGGGGCAGGTGTGTCGGGGTGGGGAGCCATCGGTTGGGGCAGACTGCAGTATTAAGCAGTGCTGCAGTCCCCCATCTGTATCCCCGCCGCGCCACCACGTCCCCCCCCTATTTTTTTATGCACACTTACACTCACTGACACGTCTGGGAAGTAGGTGGATCGGAGCGGGGTTGATATCATTTCCCTCTGCTCCATCTCACCTGCTCCCAATTTTAATGCACCACACACACACACACATACACACACACACACATGCACACACACACTTGTATATACCCTGGGTGGGGTCACATCTACGGTGTAGGGGTAGAGTTCTCAGTGACAGGGTTCGGTACGCTGGCGTGACGACCGGGGCCTTTCCCCGCTGGGCCTGGGGTTTGGGGGTGCCGCCCGTCTCCCAGTGCTCCCATCTCCCCTTCCGCCCCCAGTGTTCCGCCCACCATGCGGCCCTCCCCTCTTTGGTGGAGGTTTTCATGCATACCAGATCGACCACACTAGCATCTATCGAAATTCAAACACAATGTGCTTCTTCCTCTGGTCGTTGAATCAGTGGAGGCTGATGTCTGTGGATCTCACTCTACTTCATCTATCCTTCCTTCCTTTCCTCAGTCTTACCTTTGGTCTCTTAAGGTCTCCCTAATTTGTTGGAATTTAGATGTTTCTGGGGTTGGTGAAAGATTCTGGTTGGTAACCTGGTGGGTAGTAGGTGATGTCTGGTCGGTGCTGGATTTCACTTTCCTTTCTTTTCTTTGATCCTTCCTCGGGTCTCCTGACAACCTCACGACTCTAGCTGGATTCTGAAGTATTCGGTTCAGGTGAATGGTATGGGATTTTTAATAGGTTTTTAGGTGAATTAATGAGTACACACTCACACGCACGCACATATGCACACACACCCGCACATGCATACAAAAAGAAGAAAAAGAGCGGAAAAAAAAAAACGAGAGAGCAATGATGATGACATGACGAATCGGTAAGATTACCGAATGAACAATACTGAACTATCTCAGGGAAAGAAAAAAAAAAGGAAAGAGATCCCAAAAGTTGCAAAGGACACTTTGTGAGTGTGTGTGCATGTCTCTGACCTTGACCATGGTGGAAACTGGGTGGACGCGGCTCATGTTCTTGACAATACTCTCTGTCAGGTCAGCCACGCTCAAACCGATGGCCCAGTTGGTGTAACCCTTCAGCTTAATCACCTCATAGGCACTGGCACACAATGCAGCACTTTGTTCATGTCATGCTGACATCATTCATCAAAATGAAAGCAGAAAACAGCAGACTTGCCCCCTTTAATCTTTGAGTAGCAATTTAGAAGATTGATTTAAATATAAATCACAATCGTGTGACTATTAATGAAAAATAAGTGAATTATTAGAAAACTATTACTGCTACTATTACTTGCAAAAAGTGTGTGTTGAATGCGCAGCTCTATTTAGCCAGCAGCCTGAGCACTGCCCGACAGACCGCATTACACCTACCAATGTTGCAGTTGGCCAATCTAACAATCCCAAGGGACCATTTGTCGTAAAAGCCTGTCGTCACTGCTTGGCCTCAAATATCAGAGGCTCTCAGGTTTTCCCACCGAGGCATCAAATACAATCAATTTATACATTTATGACTGTCCTGAAACAACAGATGATGTTTCACTGCCTGCTCCATGCGCTCTAACCACAGTGAGGCAATGAGCGTTTTGTTGTCATGGTCAAAGTTACATTATTCACTAAATTCTGTTTTCAGTCTGAAACTGGTTGAAATATAACTCAGTGGTAGAAAGCTAGGAGAAAATTCTTGATGTTATGGAGAGCTGAGTGCAGAGCTAATCAAGTACATTGTTTGTAATAATCAGCCACTTCGACTGCAAGAGGAAGGATTTTGCCTGTTGTTGACATACACTACCAGGTGGCAAGCGAGAGTAAAAAAATTATGAATTTGTGACTGTCGCAAAAGACCTTAAACATATAATAAGAGCATGATTATATCATAAAAATACAGATATTATGTCATTTGTTTCATATGCATTTTGTTATATGGCATTTCCTTGTACAATTTTAGCATATTCATACTTAACTCATTCGCGCCCAGCCATTTTCACTGAAGCAACCCCCTTTTGCTCCCAGCTGTTTTACTGGATTTTGACTGATTTTGCAAGGCCCACAGAATATTGTGTTTTATTGGTATAAAAACATGGAACCTACCAAAAGAAAGATTAGAGTCTCTTCTTTCATCAGGAAAAAAAGTATATTTCTGTTTCCGTTTTGCAGCAATTAGCATTAGAATATAGCTAAGTTTCATCATTATTCACAAATCTGTTTAAAACAGTGGGGGAAACAGCTTTTTGCAACATGGCCCTGGTTGATCTCTTATACTCTGCTGTCACCTGCTGGCCGTTTTTGTAATAACTACAATTACTTCAAAGCCTTCTGTATGCTCTAGCATTAAAAAACATATAAATATGTCTTTGGGAGCATCATAATATCTCAAATAGAATTTATTTATATGTTTTTGGGAGCAAATGACTTAACATACTGCTGTGGAATTTCAGCTTTGCCCTGAATGGATGGACATTCATTTTCATACGGCGTACCTGTCCACGACAGCTTTATGTGTGGCCTTCCACTGTTCTTTATCACCGTCACTGCCAATGTCGGGATTCAGCTTCTGCAAGTTAACCCCAGCAACATTTGCGCCACTCCACACAGGCACTGCAATAGAAAAATCACAGTACTTCTCTGGACCCGCGCTAATCCGAGATGGACTAACGCAAATTGGAAAAGTATGCTGTGGTCTGATAAGTCCACATTTCAGATTGCTTTTGGAAATCATGGATGTCGTGGCCAAGGGCCATGGGTCAAGTCATGCTAGATCATCATCAACAGTTGAGCTTGTTCACACTCACCACTGGTATCTCCATGCTCGCCCAACACCCAGCCATTAAAGGAACTAGCATGGATGCCGAGTCGTTCGGCCATCATGAAGCGAAAGCGGGCCGAGTCCAGGTTGGTGCCACTGCCGATGATGCGGTGTTTGGGCAGGCCGCTGAGCTTCCAGGTCACATAAGTGAGTATGTCCACTGTGAATGGGTGTTATCATCAAATAACCACAACACAGATAGTATGTAACCACATTACAGTAGAACAGTGGTGTCAAAGGCTGGTCCTCGAGGGTCTGAGTCTTGCATGCTTTAGAGCAAGGATGTCAAACTCATATTAGCTCAAGGACCACATGGAGGAAAATATTTTAAAATATATTACCAACCATTGATCGGTAAAATCATGGTATATAACTTAAAAACAATTGGCGTCAATTATACGCAGATTTTCCCTATTTGTGGGTTAGCCTTACATCACGGGGCTCAACTGTAATTATATTGTTCCAAAAAACAATTTGAATGCTAATGGAGGCAGCAACACTTTGTCTGTATGAGTTCCGGACGTGTTAAATCCTACCCGTTTTGCATATATATTGTTCCCGGAATGCATTGTGGCACAGTTAATGAAGTTATATGGACGTTAATCTTTGTCATATGTGTTTATGTTACCAGTAATTGAATTTGTGGCATATTTAACACGTTTATGTCGGTCTATGATTTTATTTATTTATTTTTAAACAAACCCTAATTTTAGGTGGTGTGTAAAATAATGACATCCAGGGCATTTCCATGTACAAGTTGGATTGCTCATTTTAGGATTGCTTGTGAAATTACGAATTTATATATTTTGGTTGTGGCCATCTGATTAATTGGTCCGACTACAATTTTTTTTTACTTTTCAAAATCATCTCACGGGCTGGATTAAACCCCTTTGCGGGCCTAATCTGGCCCGTGGACCGTATGTTTGGTACCTCTGCTTTTGAGGTTTCCCAAGTACAACACAGTTTATCAGCAAGCTCTTCAGGACCCTGATAATGATCCTGATCATTGAATCAGGTGTGTTGGAGTAGAGAAACCTTGAAAAGACTCTGATACCTGTGCAGTAGAATGCCGCAGAGATGACACAAATCGGCATGAACAAAAATGCCTCTGAAGTTTCAACTGCCTTCATTTCCGCCATTATAGTAGACCTCAACATATTTCTAGACTGCAGTTCAAAGACAATCCTTACTTTTGCTTATTGTGTTTTTCTTGCAGCCTATTTCAACACTTGTTTCAAATGAAATTCCAACTTTAAAGGGATTCAATAAGGCAACAAATATACGATACATGGGAGTTTAGAGTCTTATACAGGGGGGGTGTAGATTATTTGAGTATGTTGAGGGTTAGGTTTAGTAAGAATGGTGAGAATCGGTCAAGAAATGTTTAAGTAGAAGTATGTCAAAAAATTGGGAATGGAATTGAAAAAGTTAAATGGTGTACTGTAGAACATGTGTTAATGCTTCTAGCATAAACGCAAGTACTACAAGAACTGAACGACGTTCAGCTGTGTTGTACTTACCAGGGTTGGAGACAACGATGAGTGTGCACTGTGGACTGTGCTTCATGATCTGAGGGATGATGGACTTGAAGACGTTTACGTTCCTCTGTACCAAGTTGAGGCGGCTCTCGCCCTCCTGCTGGCGGACTCCGGCAGTCACCACGACCAAGCGAGAGTTGGCAGTCACTGCATAGTCTGGAAGTGGAGAATGAGAGCTTTTGTAATGACGTGTGATGAGTAAGAAACTGTGATAATCGTAGACTGTGAGAGCAGCACATTCCGACCTTTGTCCGCAACAATCTTGGAGGTCTTGAGGAAAAGGCTGCCATGCTGCAGGTCCATGGCCTCTCCCTTCAGGCGATCCTCCATCACATCCACCAGCGCCAGCTCATCACACAGATCCTTGCAAAGTGAGCACCAGAATCACACCTCATACAGTACCTCCCAGATGTGCTTCCACCATGTTGAGACTGTCGTGCGTGACTCGCACTACAGGCGGCATACTGTCAAAAATACTTTGATGCTGAGTGTCTTACCCGCAAGAGGATACTAATGGCGCAAGCCATGCCCACTTGGCCCACCCCAACGACTGTCACTTTGTTCCTGGGGGGCTCTGAAGAGCTACCGGGCAGAGGGCTGATGAGTTTCTGAAGAACCGATGACATGATGGAGCTGCAGGAAAGGCACGGTGAAGTGAATCAATTTAATTATAACTTTGATTTATTTTATTACTATTTAGAATTGGACATAACTGCTTTAATTTACTCAGTATGGCTCTGTGTGAGAATTTAAGTTGATGTGAGGGGGTGAAGCGAATGTGTTAATTATATTCCTTTGTATTTTACAACCGGTTGAGCAGGGGAGGGTTTTTTTTGGTGCCATCCCGTCTGGCTCTGAAAACGTTAATCTTTATTTTGTCACTGCGGGAGAGGTTTGGGACAGCAGGAAGAGAAGAAGAAGGAGGAGCATTTGGCGATGTGTATTGATGTATCATGTGACTGTCTAAGACGGACAGGGATGGCTGAGGGGAGGGGAGGGGAGGAACGGCTGAGGATTGGTGGAAGAAGACGGGGAGGGGTTTGTAGGATCACTGAAGGATATTAGTGACTTGCTCGTGGGAGGGGCATTACAGATGGGGTAGAACATGGCGGCGTTTGGCTGCTCCCTTGTCTGTCCATAAGCTTATGAAAATAAATCCTCATTGTCTGATTTTGATAATCAACATTATGAACACGGGAAAACAAAGAAACAGTTTTCCAACAACGGAAATTAGTCAAGGGTTGCTAACTTTTTCTGTCTCTTGTGGCAATTTTTTCAAAAAGGGGCTGACCATGTTACATCCTGTTAAAAAATCAACTACACGAGCAAAGTCATTTTCACATTAGGCACACACTGAAAAAAGTGTTTCGTTGGACTAAACAAAAAAAATTATGTAATTTGTTACAGCTATTTATTTATTTTAATTTTTTTCTCGTAATATTCATGATTTGGTTGAAAGCATCATTTTCAATTTAATATAAATCAAATAGCTAATTTATTTTTCCCAAGCCAAATAAAAAAACTACATCCAAGTAACTTTTTATTGGAATAAACTAATTAAAGTAATGTTATTACTTTATCCCAAATCAAATTTCTGATTCAGTATGAACAAAATTTCCGGGGTACAACCTGAGCTGGTTGCCAGACAAATGTAGGGCACACATATGAACAAATATTCACAACCACATCAAGAGACAATATAGTGTTCAATTAACGTATGTACTAGGTACAGGGAGAACATGGAAGCTCCACACAGGAAGGCTGGAGGCTGTATTTGAACCCTGGACTACTGAATTGGGTGGCGGATGTGCTTAGCAGTGGACCACCAAGCCTGCTAAGCTAATTGAAATAAAACAAAAACATATTTACAGTCAAATAACAAACTACCATTAAAAACACAAAACTGTCCCTATACAAAAATATATATATTTTTTAAACTAAGTAAAAAAAAAAGTTAGTTTTTTTAATTGGGGAAAAAAAGCTAGAACTATTAAAATGTATGAGTTTTTTTCTTGATATTTTCTCCTGTAATGAATTCGTATATGTATTAGTTGAAAATGTCAAATTTTACACACATAGGGGAACTAAATGAAAAACTTTTACTAATCCGGAAAAAAAAGTGTTGAATGTGCCCATGCTATACAAAAAACAACAACCTAGGATTGTAAGTTAAGACTCATGCAATTCTACAAAAGATTGCACAAATTTGCTAAATACTTACAATAAAAGAAGATCGTTTAGGAACAGTTTTCCTGTTTTTACAGGCATTTTGTTATTTGATTGCAAATATGTTTTTGCTTTAAACACAAATTTAGCTGAGCGGTGGCCTTACACAGCAGTCAAAGGTTCAAACCTAATAATAATAATGCATCGGATTTATATAGCGCTTTTCTAGACACTTTACAGAGGAATTGATACATTATTCATGCACTCACACATTTACACCGTGGTGGCTGTAAACTACTTAAGTAACCACAGCAGCCCTGGGGCAGGCTGACGGAAGCGTGGCTGCCAGTGTGCGCCTACTCCGACCACCACCAAACATTTGCACCTTACAAACAGCAGTGTGATTAGCACTGGAGGCAATGTGTGTGAAGTGCCTTGTCCAAGGACACAATGACACATGATTTGGGGAGAGTGGGGATCGAACAGCCGACCTTCTGGTTACTGAACGACCGTCTCTATGCCACACCACGGCCGCCACCTTTGTCTCCAGCCATTCCGCGTGGGCTTCCATGTTCTGCGGGTCCCTGCGTGGACATTCTCCAGGTACTCTAGTTTGCGCCAACATCTCAAAAACATGCATGGTTGGTTAGTTAAACCCTAAATTGTCCCTTGATGTGTAAGTTTGTTCATCTATGTGTGCCCTACAATTGTCTGGTAACCAATTCAGTTTGAACCCACAAATTTTGTTCATACTGATTCAGAAATTCGATTCGGGGTAAAATTGGCTTTAATTAGTTTATTCCAAAATAAAAAGTTACTTGGATGTAACTTTTTTATTTGGCTTGGGAAAAGTAAATATTTGATTTATATTAAATTGAAAATGAGGCTTTCAATCAAATCATGAATATAATGAGAAAAACTTTAACAAAAAATTGCTGTGACAAATTACAGGATTCTTTTTTTGTTTTGTTTAGTCCAATGAAACACTTTTTTTCAGTGCACAAACGAGCCTGAGGGAATGCAATCACAGTCAGTGGCACCGATGATGATGAATCACGTCTACAATCTGCCAGTGCTGCTGTTTTGGTTAGCAACAGCATCAGTACCAGTGCTTTTAATGGCCTAAGCAGTGAACTATTTGATCTATGTCTGAACAATAGGATATGTGGACTGAATTAATCACAGTAGGGCTGAACATGACAATGCAGCTGACTTCAGGCGAAAGGTGGACGACACCACCAGGCACCACGTTAAGGGCAATGTCCGAATGGGTTTTGAAATCATCCATCAACTGAGTCATGCAAATGTTCTGTATGTGTCAGTAAATTACAGTCCAACTACGATATCAAGGTCAAACGCTTGTGTTGGTCACAAAATGGGGACATAGAGCACAGATAAACGGACTGCCCCATCTGTGCGTCCTAGTTATTTGCAGATAAAGCATCCACGATGCTGTAATATGTGCTTCATTGTATAGGCTACCCTGAATTAAAGCTAGTTTGGATTAAAATACCTAGCAGGGGCACAGGGACAGCATGTGCTGCAGAGAAGCACAATACCTCATTTTAGCTTCCCCAAATCAGTCAAACAGCTATTTCAGCAACCATATAGCCTACTATATGTAGGCTTATACATAGTCAGTAAATATTGGAGATTTTAATTTTACTATTATGTTTTTGATTATTTACCTACCATTGAGTTTATATAAGAGCGCAGCCATTATGTAGAATTCGAACCCGAAATGTACATTCTTCTGTTTTGTCATTAGGTGTACCAATGTACACCTAATGACAAAATAGTTCATATGCGATGCCTGAATGATTTCAGTTCAAACTGTCAGAATCCCCACAAGCGCAAGCATCAAAATAAATACATAGAAATTCGACTACACCGCTCACGCGTTTGTGGCGTGCAGGGCACCACAAAGCCCGCCACCCACACCCCCATATGTGCCCAAATAATCTGACGAGTGTAATTTAGCAACACACTTCAATTCAAAGCATCCATTGCTGGTGCTGCGTCGAGCACGCATCGCATCCCCTAAACACCCCACCCACCCACGATAGACCACTGCAACCAACATTCTGCTATGTAATAATCAGGCGACTTACGTTTACGTACGGTTGAGAAATCCGTTATTCGGACCGAGACACGGACAGGTGGCGAGTCTGAGAGGAGGCTGGCGGAGAACTGGTGTGAGCGGAGGGGGAGGACGAGGAGGAGGAGGGTGTGTGTGGGGGGAGGGGGCATATGAGGAATCGTGACATGAGTCATACGTGACGGAATTCAACCTCTTTTTTTGTCCACGGCAGACAGGGTTCCATTGTCTCTTTAGCTAAATAGTTGGCACAATATCCTAAACAAGGTCGCATTGTCACTTGCAGGGATTAGTCCATTGCCGGATTTAAAACATTTTAGCACCCCTGAAATATTTTGAATGACTATTAACTGAGCTTTTAGGCACGCGCCGTTGGTACTACATGTCCCAAAATGCATTACAACAGCTGGCTCATTGTCACGTACCGATCGCTGGTAACATTCCGATACGTCACAATGCGTCGTTTACAGCCGCCATCTTTGAGGGGACGCAAAATGTTTCTATAACCACAGGAAAGCAATTCCTCGTAGGAAATTCTTCTGGATCTCTTAATTTGCAAATATAAAATTGCCGTAGAAGGTAGCTTGTTCCTTTTAAATATTTTATAACAAACAAAGTATGGGAAATACATATAAAAACATTACACAACATATGCCCTACAAATGTACATGTGTCAAGATTTGTTAATATAGAATTTTAGATGATAGATGCACATTTTGTAAAACTGCTCAAGAAAGTGTAATTCACCTTTTTTTATGATTATCCTTTTAGTATCAGGTTCTGGAATGATATAGAGAAATGTATTTTTCAATAGACTGGTCACGCTATAAAGATTGAGGGGGAAAGTATTATTACTTGGTTTACATACAAAGATACAGATGTTTGTAATATTGTTGGTCTTTTTATTTCATTAGGGAAATTTCATATTCACAAAGCCAAATTTCTCAAATTTAATCCAGTATTTGTGCTTGATATATAGTCATTATATATAGAGTCTCTTAAATTTGTACAATAAGAACAATAAGAAAGGTAAAAAGATTTAGAAAATATTTTCTAGTTTGTTTAATTGAAGTCTGTCATTTTTTTATTTTAGGGTTATTATATAAATTTGTAATTGCAGTTATGATGCGACATTGAACTGGAATGTCTGAGTGTTTCTATAAATATTTTTGTCGTTTTTATTTGTTGTTATATTGACAAAATTTGTTACAGAATTGTTAATTTGTATTCTGTCAATTAAAATGTTTTTTTCGAGGGGGCGTTCCCATACACACTTCCTGGTTTGAACTCTGGAAAAGTCAGACTTCCGACCATCCTCGAATGCAGCATTATATACGACTAGACTGTCTATAAGACCCTATAGTGCCGGAAGCCAGAGGGCAGCCAACTTACATTAACCACGTTTACTGACAACTTCTGTTAAAACATTTTAGCTGAAAATACTATTAGTGCATGTTTTACTCTAGAATTCCTGTCTGGAGTCATGAGAGGCTCACAAAAAGCGAGTTTCACTGTTCACAGAGTATATATTCTCAGTATTGTGAACTGTAACTCGCAGAGGTTAGGTTTGTATTTCTCAGCATTGTTTTTCCTTATGGGCTTTACGTTCACTTGATTGTTAATGGTTCTGACACCATGATACAGACAAATCTTTGTGCAGCACCCGGAGATATAACTTATAAGAACAATTTAAAGGCTTTTTCTTAGCAATAAAATGTAAATGTACCGCTTCTCTCAGACTTATTTGTACAAGTGTATGTCATACATGTTGGAAATTTCATAGCAAAATGTTTCACGTGATGGGCGGCACGGTGGCTGACTGGTTAGCACGTCCGCCTCCCAGTGCAGAGGACGTGAAATCGAGTCCGGGCTTCGGCCTTCCTGGGTGGTTTTTGCATGTTCTCCCCGTGCATGCGTGGGTTTTCTCTGGGTACTCTAGTTTCCTCCCACATTCCAAAGACATGCATGGCAGGTTAATTGAACACGCCAAATTGTCCATAGGTGTGATTGTGGGTGGTTGTTCGTCTCTGTGTGCCCTGCGATTGGCTGGCAACCAGTTCAGGACCTACTGCCCGAAGCCATCTGGGATAGGCTCCAGCGCCCCCCGCGACCCTTGTGAGGTAAAGCGGTTAAGAAAATAGATGGATGGGTTTCACGTGATGGTGATAACTAGAACCCTCCAATGTGCATTGCATTAATGGTTTCATACATGCATGTGAACATATTGTACCTTGCACCCCCTACTGATGCTGCGCACATCGCAGCATGATGGCGGCGGCGGTAACCAATTGGATGCAGAGGTCGTGCTTCGCTCCCCGTCCAATGGGATTAGAAGGAGCTCATCTCTTAAAGGCACCAGTCGGCTGCATCAGGAGCTTACGTGTGGATGTTTGAGGACCGTTGCATTTGAACCATGAAGAGAGTGAGAGCGAGAGGGCTGGTTTGGGGGGGATTAGACTTAGAAGGAGGCGGGGCTGTTGCGCTATTACATAACACAAAGACCCGTCACGGAAGGCCTCACGCGATTATTTCATCCTCCAGCTTCTAACTGTCCTTTATTTTCACACACTGGACACAATTGTTGGCATCCCTCTGGTAAATGAAATGTCATTTTTATTTCATTTTGGTCATTTTATTCCTTAAAAATAATTTGCTCACTTGGCAAAGAAAGCATGGAGACAGATTTGTGCAATATCATATGACCAAATAAACTAAACAAAAGACAGTACCACTGTCTATCATAATAGGATGCTATGATGAGTATACATTGCATCTAAAAGTTTGTCTTTGTGATTTGCCAGTTTTTGTTTTTTTTAATCCCAACATACTTTTCGAGTCCCTCCCTCCCTATCGCTCTTGGCCTTGCTTCTCGGTTGTTGCTGGGTGATTGCCTGGTGCAGGGTAAATGGCTCCAGCCGGTGTCCTTGCCGGTCGGGTGGAGGAGATGTGATACCACGTATCACCTTTTCCGTGCAGGTGAACTGCAGAAGATGTCCTCTCCGTCACCTTGTGGGGTCCTGTCCACCTGGGCTCAGACCATTTTGGTTAATCACTTTCAACCATACATATTCACAATCATTTATTTCTGAAGGAACATCTGGTTGTTGTTTTTTTGTTAGCTGGGAGTTAGTAAATGTTAGTTGGTTGAGTTCTGGAGGTCCTGGAACATGCGTCTCTTTCCAATGGAGCTGTTGGAGCCGGAAATGGTCTGTTGGTGTGACATTCAAACAGAGTCCAGCCTTTGGCTGAGTTAAGTGACATTTGCACATTCATTAATGCAACAGGAAGAGCTTGTAGCCAATTCAAATTTGATGAGGCCAGTGCTTTAGCCAATTTTCCTTTAATATTTCTATTCATTCGCTCAACCTGTCTTTGGTATTGGGGATAATACACTGAACCAAATATGTTTTAATCCCAATGCCTTTTCTACTGCTTGTAGATGTTTGTTTTTTGAAATGGGTTCCATTGTCTGATCAAATTTTTCTAAGAAACCCATGTGATGGTATGTAATGATTAATCAAATGTTTTACCACGATATTTACTGTTTCAGATTTGCAGGGATATGCCTCTGGCCATCCTGAAAAGGAATCCACTATTACCAGCAAATATCTGTATCCTGACACTGGTTTTATCATGTCAGTGAAATCCATCGAAACCACCTGACCAGGAGGTGCCGTGGGGAGGTTTAGATGTAGGCATACTGTTATACCTGTTGCAAACACTGCAGTCCTGCAGTTCACTTTTAACAATTTGTCTCATGAAAGGATGCCACCAGGTGTGTAGTCATCTCAGTGTTTCTTCCACACCTAAATGGCATATTCCATGGCCTTCAGAAATTTGATTTTTCAATTATTTCTGAGAGGGAATACATTTACCTTCTTTTCACCATATACCTGCTTCATCTTTTTGTCCCCCTTTGGACATCCACACACTCTTTTCTTCTGGACTTGCTTTTTCCTGCCACAATTTAACTGTTTCTGTGGTTATTTCTTGACCTTCTCCTAATTCACTTTCGCTCACCATCAATTGTAATGTTGGGCTGTAGCCCGCCGCTTCCTTTGCCGCTTTGTCTGCCGAATCATTTCCTATCTCCCCCTTCTGATAAAGAACAGCAGAAACACTGCTGTTTTTTTCAGAAACATCCAGATAGAGCATGCGACTGTATTCAGGAATCGCAAGAGCTGCAGCAGTGGAAAGATGCTGTTTCAAGGAGATGAAGAGCAGAGACCTGGTGGCTTCAACACAAGAAGTTTCAGATGGAGCTGTCAGCAAGAGGTCATCCACATACTGCACCAAAAAAAAACATCCAGAGGAAGTTGGAGAGGTGACAGCAACTGTTGAAGGTAATCATTGAAAAGTCCAGGAGACAACGCAAAGCCTTGAGGAAGACGAGTGTAGGAGAAACATTCATTATTCCACCTAAATGCAAAATACTTCTGCATAGACGGGTCAAGAGGAATGCAAAATAATGCATTAGCAAGATCAATGCAAGTGAAATGAGCGTGGGTTGATGCAATTTGAGACAGAAAAAGTAGGAGTTAAGACGACCGTATCAATCGCTCACAGGTCATAAATCATACTGTCGGTTGTTTCACTTCTATGGTGCCTACCCAGAAGCTGGTGCTCCAAAACGGAAGTGGGTAAAAATGTGTTAGACTGAATCCAATAAGCATCAAATGACGGGAAATAGAGGAATTAAGAGTGAAATAAATTTGGCCAATCAGTGGCCTGCAAACAAATCACCCATGTTCAATTCCCATATGTTGTTTTCAATTTCCTGAAATGCCTCGCTATAGATCTCATCCCCTGATCTGTCATAGTACAGAGTGCAATGCATACAATCAGTTACCATATCATAAGATCTGAGGTTACGAACCCAAGGTGACCAGAGAATCCAAAAATGCTCAGATTCGAGCCAACCACTGGAGTCAGTGGCGCATGCCACAGGGCATTGTTCAACAAGCGGGAACTGGGAGGTGGAACTAGAGGCAGACGAGGCAGAGCAGCAGTAGGTGTTATCATCCGGAAATTCCAGGATAAGTTCATCAGGGCTGCATTTGATGAGAGGGCATGTGGCGATGAGGAGATCTCATCATTGTGGAAACTGTCCACCAAATGGAGGCAAATACTGTTGGTTTGGCACCGGGGAATGTTGTTGCTGCAGCGTGCAGTTTGTTGGCCTCTGCCTCGCCACCCAGACGCTTGAGGTCGCTGTCTGCAATTGCGGGCCCAATGACCAGGCCGTCCACAATTGAAGCAAATGTTAGGCCACCCATGGGGCACACCTTGACCCATGAATGAACCTGCTTGATACATCATGACTCTTTTTCTTTATTATGTCATAGCAGAGTTACCAGTGGGCGGGTCAACTTTGGCTAACATGGGTGCCTGCAAGATTTGGGAATGAGTCAAAGGCCGATGAGGAAGAAAAGCTGGACCTTTGGAAGATTCCTCTGGGTCGGGTGGGCACCTGAAAGATTCTGGACATGACACTTTAACTCTGCTACTTAATTCTGTAACTGAGCAATGTACAACCTGTTTTCCACTTCCTCATTCGAAAGGCCTGTGTGTGTTCTGCAGCGCCATTTCCACAACTTTCTTATCATTCTCTCTCACCCTCCCTTTGGAGACAGCCTACCAGTTCAGCCTTCTTTTCCTTTTATTTATTTTTTAAACAGTTACTTCTCACTTCCCTCCCTCTTTTACTCCCCGCACAGTCACATGCATTCCTAATTTACTCACCAAGCACACTTATTCAGAATGGTTTGGTATTTGCCACAAATTGAACCATTCATTTTCCCAATGAAATTTTCCCTTTATTGTGTTTTATTTATTGATTTATTTATTTACTTACTTACTTACTTTCTTATTTATTATTATTATTATTTATTATTATTTCATTGACGTCTTATTATGGAACCACAGTTACACATAGGCCTTTTTTTTCCCTTATTCAAAGACACTTGCTTATTCCCAAAAAAAAGTGTCCGAGCCTTAATTTCTCAGAAGTGGTCGAACTATTCCTCTTATTTCAAGAGTGCTTGACTAGGACCAAACAAAAGCACTCGAACCTTAATTTATCAAAACCACTCGACCATATACAAGGACTTTAGTTTCTAGGGTTCTAAAATAGAACAAAACCACCTTGTATATTTAATGTCTTAGTAAAACCAAAAACAAGGATTTCTTATTTCTAGGGATTCCATAAAGGAACGAAACTACCTTGTGTTTTACTCAGAAGTACTCTTATTTCAAGAGTGCTTGACAAGGACCAAACAAAACAATCTTTCTTCTGCGCTTATTTCTTTGTAACGTTACCCCATTTACAAGGACTTCAGTTTCTAGGATTCTAAAATAGAACAAAACCACCTTGTATATTTAATGTCTCAGAAAAACCAAAAACAAGGATTTCTTATTTCTAGGATTCCATAATGGAACAAAACTACCTTGTGGTTTAGATTTACTAATATCTGTTCACTCAGATCTCATATACAATTTAGTCAAAAATTAGATGACGTGAAAACAGGTCTCGGAGTATTCAACAGAAAGGTGGCGGGTGGTCATAAATATTTACTAACTTTACTTGGCTGTTACTTAGTGATGTTACACTCGAAGTAGAAGCTCAAGACAAGTGTCGAGCGCTCGCGGCAGAAGTAGCTCCCGCCATTGATGGGCTAATGTGCTAAAGTTAATTTACCAAAGATAGGTGGTCTTCATCATCAAGCAGTTTTGCATTTTTAAAACGGGATATGTGCCAGATGCTGGAGCAAACTAGAAAAGCAATTAGAACCTAAAGATTATTATAAATCTAGTCACCACATTTATTCGAAAGATGAGAAGAAGCATTTAACAAGAGGTATCCCTTAAGGTACTTGTCGACTATCGGTCTCGTGCCTGTATTTAGCCTTTGATGGAGTTTACCACCCGCTTTGGGCTGCATTCCCAAACAACCCGACTCCGAGAAGGCCGCGCCCCGGCGCGCCGGGGGCCGTTACCGGCCTCACACCGTCCTCGGGCGGAGCCTCCATCAGAAGGACTCGGGCCCCTACCGGGCGGCGCCGGGCAAAGCGACCTTCCGTACGCCATATTTCCCGCGCCCTCCAACGGGCGGGGATTTGGCGCTGGGCTCCTCCCTCTTCGCTCGCCGCTACTGGGGGAATCCTGGTTCGTTTCTTTTCCTCCACTTAGTAATATGCTTAAATTCAGCGGGTCGTCTCGTCTGATCTGAGGTCGGAGCCGAGTTAGGGGTTAGCGGGCGGCCGAGAAAGCCGCGTTCGCTGTGGGGATGAGGAGTTCGCGCCGGCAAACCCCCATCCCCCCGCCGCCATGCCTGCCTGGACCGTGGACCCGGGGGCCGCGACGCGGGCTGCGCGAGGGGAGAAGGGAGTCCTCCACCGGCAGCCGCGAAGTGCCCCGCGGGACGCGCGGAGACGGAGGGACGGTGGGGGGGAAAGGCGCGGCGCTAGGTCTGCAATTGGGGGCACGAGGGCCGCGCCTCGGAAGGGCGGCCCGCGACGGCCCCAGCCGCGGGAGGACGGGTCCTCCCACCCCCTGTTTTCCCGATCGATTGCGAAGCGACGCTCAGACAGGCGTGGCCCCGGGAGGGACCCGGGGCCTCAAGGTGCGTTCGAAGTGTCGATGATCAATGTGTCCTGCAATTCACATTAGTTCTCGCAGCTAGCTGCGTTCTTAATCGACGCACGAGCCGAGTGATCCACCGCTAAGAGTCGTATAGAGTTTGGTTGTTTTGTAGGTTGCCAGGTTTCGAGAAGGGAGGGGGTTAAGGAGTTCTGGGGGATGGCGCCGCCGGGCGCTCCCCCCCTGCCCCGCGCGCGGACGGCGGGGGCCAGGGGGGGGAGACTTTGTCCCTCTAAGAAGCTGTACGCCGACCGCTCGGGGGCCGCGTAGCTAGTTAGCATGTCGGAGTCTCGTTCGTTATCGGAATTAACCAGACAAAGCGCTCCACCAACTAAGAACGGCCACGACCACCACACGGAATCGAGAAAGAGCTGTCAATCTGTCAATCCTGTCCGTGTCCGGGCCGGGTGAGGTTTCCCGTGTTGAGTCAAATTAAGCCGCAGGCTCCACTCCTTTTTTTTTTTTTTTCTTCTTTTTTTCTTTTCTAAGAGCTCAGTATTGTTCATTCGGAAATGTCATCATCATTGCTCTTTTATTTTTTATTTATTTTTTTTATTTTATTTTTTATTTTTGTGTGTGTGTGTGTGTGGGTGAGTATGTGTATGTGCGTGCGTGCGTGCGTGTATTTGTTAGCTCACCAGAAAACCTATTAGAAAAAATCTCATACCATTCACCTAAACCGAACACCAGGAGACCCGAGGGGACCAAAGAAAACCAAGGAAGGTGAAATCCAGCACCGACCAGACACCCCCCACCAGAACTCCTCCCCAGCCCAAGAAACATCCAGACCCCAACAAATCCAAAAAACATAAAATCAGGGAGGCCTCAAGAGACCAAAGGAGAGACCGAGAAAAGGAAGGAAGGACAGACGAAGCCGCGTGAGATCCGCAGACACCAGCCTCCACCGATTCAATGACCTGAGGAGGAAACAGATTGTGTCTGAGTTTCGGTAGATGCTGGTGTGGTGGATCTGGCATGCATGAAAATCTCCACCAAAGAGGGGAGCCATCGACCCCCGCCGGAACAGAGCAAGCGCAACACCTCAGGGCCCCCCAGGCCGCGGCAGCGCCAAAGGACGACCCCCGGGCCCCGCCAGGGCCACCGGCCGGAGAGCAAACCCAGGAGCAGGAGCGCTCCCCGCCCCAACACGGCCCGCGCCCCCAACCCAACGCAGCAGAACGGGGCACTGCAGGCCCGCCAGGCACTTCACCGGCCCCCAACCACCGCAACCCCCACGCCCCCCACCCCAACCCAGCCCCAGGTCCCCAATCCCCCAGACACCCCCCACCCCCAGCACCCCCACCCCGCAACCCCCACCACCGCCCCCCCCAACAAAGCCACCCCCCCCGACCCCACCCCGACCAACCGGCAGCCCCCCAACCCCCGACCCCCAGGGACCACCCGCACCCAGGCACCGGCGCCGAAGAGGGGCCGGACAGCGGAGCGGAGAGGGCAGCCGCGCCCACCCCACCCCCCGCCGTGTGGAGGGACGGAACACCGGGGGCAGAAGGGGGAGATGGGGGCACCGGAGGGCGGCCGACACCCCCGAACCCCAGGCCCAGCGGGGGAAGGCCCCGGTCGTCACCCCAGCGTTCTCTGTGAAAGTTAACCCCTGTTACTGAGTCCGCCAGCTCGCCGACTGGCGAACTCTACCCCTAAACCGTGAATGTGACCCCACCCAGTGTATATACAAGTGTGTGTGTGTGTCGTGCATTAAAATTAGGAGCAGGTGAACCGGAGCCGATGGAAATGATATTCCCACGCTCCGATCCACCCGCCTCCCAAGTATGTTACTGAGTGTATGTGGTGCATTAAAAAAAATAGATAGGGCGGGGACACGGACAGGGGACCGCAGCACTGCTCTATACTGCGGCCCCCAACCGATGGCACCCCCACAAGTTGTGTGGTGTATTAAAATTGGAGGGGAGTTGTAGGGTGAAGACGGTGTTTCCACCCTACCCCACCCCCCAAAGTGTGTTATGTGCCCTATATGTCTATAAAAGTGTATTGTGCAAACCTAGTGTAGTGAGTTAAGAGGAGCGACCAGCGGGGCCCTCCCCAACCGGGCGGGGGCAGGAGGCGCACCGGCCCACCAAGCCCCCACCCACCCCACCGGGACCCCGGCGGGCATATGGGACCCGTCCGGCGGGGCGATAGGGCTCGTCCCCCGGATACTGGGTCCCGCCCGAGGTGCCAGGACGCCCACTGGAGCAGGGCGGGCATGACATCAAACCCCAGCCACCCCCGCCGGCCCCCGTAGAACCGAGACCCGGGCCATAGCACCGAGACCCGGGCCATGGATGGAGCCCCCGGCCCAGGGGAGGGGAAGGAAGGCGTACCGGAGAGGGGGAAGGGAGGGGGGAAGGAGACGACAAGAAGGGCAGGGGGCAGCGGCAGGGCCGCAGAGAGAGGGGGAGAGGAGGAGGAAGGGTGACGAGGGAGAAGGGACAGGGAGGCGGAGGACGGGCGGGGAGAGGCGAGGAGGGAGAGGCAGCAAGGGGGAGGAAGGGGGAGGGGAGAGGGAACCACCGGGCACCCCGGCGGCCCACAGGCCGCGTCGCCGGGCCCAGAGCGACGGACCGCGCCGGAACGGCGCCGCCCCGACACCAGGGAAAGCCCTGCAACGCAGCACCCCCCAAGAAACCCAGGGAACGGCCAAGACGCAGCCGCCACCCAGCAGCCAACAGAGGGGCAGACCCGCCCACGCCCAGCCAGGGGGGACAGCACCCACAGAATTAACCCACTGGCATGCCGTGAATCCGAATATCAACCCCTGGTGCCCATCGGAGGTGAATCCGCTCGATCCCGCTGGCAGCAGACGGGTTCCTGACTATAGAAACACAACCATTAGTTACAAATTGCCTAATACAGAAACATCAATGCAAGTTATAACGCTGCTGTGGCTCTCGCTAACAGGCAGAATTAAGATCCAAGTTTAGGTTAAAAAATTCTATATACGTAGACCATGTTTCTTTAAATTTTGACATTTGGTTTTTATTTGAGGCAGATATTTTTTCCATTAAAATATGATTTATGAGGAGGTTAGACCATTGGTCGATATTCAAAGTTTGTTTATTTTTCCAGTTAACAAGAATTGTTTTTTTTGCGATAGTAAGGGCTACAAGTATAGATTGAAATTGTTTATGTGGTAAGTCAATTGTTGTTAAGTCACCTAGCAAACACAAGTTTGGAGAGAACGGTATCCTACAGTCCAAGACAGCGGAAAGTTTTTCTAAGACTTTAGTCCAGAAACACATAACCGGAGTACATAACCATAAAGCATGAAAATAAGTGTCTGTAGTGTTTTGTAAACACTGGAGACAAATGTCGGAGTCTGAGAGTCCCATTTTCTTCATCATATATTGAGTAATGTATGTTCTGTGAATAATTTTATATTGGATAAGTTGTAAATTTGTGTGTTTTGTCATTTTAAAAACATTTTCACAAACTTGAATCCAAAAGACAGATTCCGGAGCTATAGACAAGTCTGTTTCCCATTTTGAGATGGGTAAAGACGTTTTATCAGTATATGAAAGTAACTTATATATTTTTGAGAGTTTTTTTGTTGTTGTCGGAGAAAGCTTGGTAATATCTTTAGCTAAAACAGGCGGTTGGAGCGTACCCTGGAGTGTTGGAATTTGTTTATTTATCATACTTTTAACTTGCAAATAATGTAAAAAGTTTCCGTTTTTTATTTTGTATTTTTGGAGCAAGGATGTATATGATATAAACATATTATCTGAGAAGAGATGGTGGAGATGTGTAATTCCTTTCTGCTCCCACACATTCAAATAAAACGATTGGTTGTTAATTTGAAAGTCGGGGTTATGCCATAGGGGAGAAAGCCCGCTGGGCTCCACTTGGGCTTTTGTCATTTCTAGTGCCTTCCACCAGGCAGTCAGGGTGGCGGAAATCATTGGATTTTTAAAGCAGTTATGTCGCTTAATCGATGTTGTAATAAAGAGTAAATCTAGGAGTCTGAGGTTATTACAATCCTTCTGTTCTAGTTCCAGCCAACAGTTAGTATCTCTATTGGGTTGTGCCCATAAAATAATATATTGTAGCTGGTTGGCTATATAATAGTGCATAAAATTTGGTGCCTCTAGACCTCCTTTGGATTTATTTTTCTGAAGAGTAGATAGACTAATCTTTGCTTCTTTTTTTTTTCCAGTAAAATTTTGTAACGGCTGAGTCCAACAACTGGAACCAGTTAGCCGTAGGTTTAAATGGAATCATTGAGAAAAAATAGTTTATTTTGGGTAAAACTTTCATTTTAATAGTGGCTATTCGTCCTATTAGAGAAATAGGAAGATTATTCCAGCGCTCCAAGTCACTATAAATGCTATCCAGAAGTGGAGTGAAATTTAAATGAACTAAATCAGTTAATTTAGGTGAGATTTTTATGCCTAAGTATTTTTAAATTACCTATAGGAAATGAGTAGTATGGGTCCTGGCTTGCAGGGTCCCATGAATTTTCTGTAATAGGTAGAAGTGTTGATTTTGTCCAGTTAATAGAATAGTCTGATAACTGTGAGAATTTAGTTATTAAGTTAAATACTTACCCTAACGAAATAGCAGGCTTTTCTAAATAAAGTAAAATATCATCGGCATATAGATTAATTTTATGTTCTGTTACCCCAGAGTGAATCCCTTGAATCATTCTTTCCTGGCGTATGGCTAATGCAAGCGGTTCAATAAATATTGCAAATAATAAAGGCGACAGTGGGCATCCCTGTCTTGTGCCTCTCTGTAGAGTAAAACTCTTAGATATAATCCCATTAGTAGTAACAGTAGCTTTAGGAGAATCATATAATACTGACACCCAGTGAATAAATGACTTCCCAAAGCCAAATTTATTTAAAACAGCAAAGAGGAAGGACCAGTTAACTTTATCAAAAGCTTTTTCTGCATCCAATGATATAATAACTGCCTTTTTATCATGCCGCTGTGACATTCTAATAAGGTTAAAGAGCCTTCTAATATTATTAGTAGAGTGACGCTCTTTAATAAAGCCTGTTTGGTCGCTATGAATGATTGTCGGGATTACTGTTTCTAATCTAGATGTAAAAGCCTTAGTGATTATTTTAATATCAGTGTTAATTAGTGAAATCGGACGGTAACTTGATGGAAGGGTGGGGTCTTTTTCTGGCTTTAATAAAAGTTTAATTGCTGCTGTATTCATGTGTGGGCGTATGTGACCATTAGTTTTAATTTCTGTTACTACTCTTAAGAATAGTGGAGCAAGCATTGACCAGAAGTGCTTTAAAAATATAGCCGGATAACCATCCGGGCCAGGTGCTTTGCCATTTGGCATACTATCTAGAGCACTGTACAACTCGTTTATAGTAAGTGGTGCATCTAACATATCTTTATATTCAGTAGTTACCTGAGGTATATTTAAGCTACTGAGGAATGCCTCAATATGCTCTGGGTTAGGTTTATTAGTTTCTGAGTATAGGTTGTGATAATAATTATAAAAAATTTGATTAATTTCTTCTGGTGATTGTGTACATTCACCAGTTGTCCCTTTAATAGCCGTTATAAGCGATTTTCCCGATTACGTTGAAGTTGGTTTGCAAGAAATTTACCTGATTTGTTATTATATTCAAAGTTGTTGTATCTCAATTGTTGTATTATAAACTCTGTCTTTTTAGTTAACATATCGTCTAACTGTATTTTTGTATTTTGTAAGTCAGTCCATATTTGGTTATTTGGGTTTATTGCGTACTCATCCGTCAGTTGTTTAATTTTATCTTCCAAGTCTTTTTCTAATTTTTGATCCTGTTTCTTTTTATAAGATGAATATGATATAATTTTACCTCTAATTACTGCTTTCCAGAGAAGAGCTGGAGATAGGTCTGGAGAGTCATTTATTTCCAAAAAGTCTGCCCATTCTTTTCTTATAATTTTGTCAAATTCTGCGTCGTTTAGTATTGAGATGTTAAAACGCCATGTAGGCGGTGGTTTAAAGGTATAATCAACTTGTAGGGAAAGGGAGACTGGTGCATGGTCGCTAATAATAATAGGATGTATTTTTGTAACGGTTTTATCAGCAATAGAATTATTTGTAAGAAAAAAATCAATTCTTGAAAAGGACCGGTGCACAGCAGAAAATAAGGTAAATTCCTTCTTATTTGGGTTTTTAAGTCTCCAGCTGTCGACGAGGCCAAAGTCATCCATATATTCCCCTATTACTTTTGTAGATTGTGATCGCCTTATACATGTTGTTTTATTAGAACAATCTATTAATGGATTTAAGGTTGTGTTAAAGTCTCCTCCAATAATAATAGTAGAGTTCGCTGCTAATTCAAACAGCTTAGAGAAAAATTCATGGAAAAAAGCCGGATCATCATTATTTTCACTTTCATTGCGTCTCGGGGTTTCTCTGCGACCCTTTGACTCGCGTGCGCGTTCGTCTCCTTGGCCCATGTTTCAAGACGGGTCGGTGGGCTGCCGACATCACCGCAGACCCCTGACGGCCTTTGTACGTGAGCCTGATTCCCCGCCCTGGGCGGCGCGACCCGGCCGGCGCGCACTGGGGGCAGTCCGCGCGCGGCCAGCGCCGGGGGGCCCCGTCCGGCGGTCCGCTGGGAGGGGCGGGAGCGGGATGAGAGGGAAAAAAAGGCAACGAATGGGAAGGCGGGGAAATGCCAGACGCCCCCCCGCGCGACCCCAACTCCACCTCCAGACCCCGCACACCCGCGCACGCACGCCTTACTCCGCCGGAAGGCACAGCGAGTACGTCCCACAGCCCCGGGGTAAGCGGCGATGTCAAAGCGGGGGAGCGCTGTAGAGCGCGGGGGAGGGGTTTGGTTGACCCTGACCGACCGGGACCAGAGCCCCCGAGCCGGTCCCCCCGCGCCACCTTCGTCCCGAGCTTTTCCAGGCCAAACCGGAGCCGGTTGCGGCCCACCGCCGCGAGGGAAGTGTGCCCGGCGGGCAGCAGGCGAGCACCCGGGACGAACCGTTCGCGAGCCTCGCCGGACGACCACCGATCCTGCCGGGTTGAATCCCCCGCGCGGACTGCGCGGTCCCCTCCAGTTTACCTCTCAACGGTTTCACGGTTCTGTTGAACTCTCTCTTCAAAGTTCTTTTCAACTTTCCCTTAATATGCTTAATCTATGGCATTGCCCCTTAAACACATCTTGTGTGATACAGTCCTTCAATTACAGTATACTTTTCTATTTTACCGAGTCAGATTGAGACAATTGCTCAACATTTAGCTGCTTACAACTAAAGACAGAGGTATAAACATGGGTCATAATTTATCCTTTTGACTAAATTATATTAATTCAATGAAAACGCCTGCAATTCTGGTTGCGTGAAACAAAGATCTATGCAGATACAAATAACAGAGATAGAGATATCTTTATAATCCAAAGAAAGAAATGCATGTTAATGCGGAAAAATAATCATGCTCATTGTGATCTAGTCTTATCCAAATGTTATTTTTTGGTAGTAATACTCCTCGATACAGTTCTCTCGTATGGCGATGCACAATTAAGGTAGTCTCTGATTGATCAAAGTCAGACTAAAGTATACAATCCAATATTAATTTGTTGCATGTCCTTGCAATACACATATTGCATGAGCCATTCGTGCAACAAGATATTTTTTTATAAATTGTGCAACGTCTTGCTTCTGAAAAACGTATTTCAACATCAACATTCAAAAAGAAATCTAGTCACCTGGTCAACTTGGTCTGTGATAGCTATGTCTTCAGGTTGTGCTACAGTTGAAACCTGGTACACATGAAGAGAAAAATACATATAAAATTAAATTCTTAGTAACACACAAGACTGTACCTGTGCATTTACACAGTTACAGTACATACAGAACGATTAACAGGTTAAAGTATTGTGAATGCAAACACATTTTATTTGCCATTACAAAATTTAATTAATAAATCTGTCTGCACTACAGGGTTGTGTAAATTGGTGGTCTATTTTTCACAATGAAACAAATAACAGAAAATACACAGTCCTCAGAGTGTCCATACCTGACCAGAGTATGAATTGTGAGGACTGTATCTGTAACTCCAAATCCTCAAAACTTATTTTACACTCACAGTGTATGAATACACTGTCCTCAGAGTGTCAGTTATTCACAACTACAACATTGTGAGGACTATGCATCTGCGAGGGCTGCACAGTATTGACAAAACATGCGACATGGGTGTTTTATACAGTGATGGAGATTATTTTGACATTGAACATGGAACTAATATATATATCTTTATAATCTAATTAAAGAAAGACACGTACGTGCGGAAAAATAATCATGCTCATTGTGGTCTAGTCTATTCCAAATAACTTATTTTTGTTAGTAATGCTCCTCGATACAATTCTCTTGTATGGCGATGCACAATTAAGGTTGTCTCTGATTGGTCAAAATCAGACTCAAGTAGGGCTGGGCAATAGATCAAATTAATTTGATTAATCGTCATTTTTAAAATTGAATCGTTGAAAATTTGCTAAATCGTGAAATTTAATTTTGTCTTCTGGATTATTAAAAGCTGTTATTATGTTCTGTTACATCCAGATGTTATTGTGAGTTGTAATTTTGCACAAGTGGTGGCAGAATGCTGGATGGTTGGTTTAAAATACTTTTTATTTTATGTTTTGGCCATATCGCTTAGCCTCAGACTAAAGTATACAATCAATCCAATATTAATTTGTTGCACGTCTTTGCAATACACATATTGCATGAGCCATATATTGTGCAGCCCTAGTATCTCCACCCGCAGCCCTAGTATCTCCACCCGCCACTAATGTCTTGCTTCTGAAAACTGATTTCAACAACATTCAAAAATAAATCTAGTCACCTGGTCAATTTTGGCGCAGTCTGTGATAGCTGTGTCTTCATCAGGTTGTGCTTCAGTGGAAACCTGGGGCAGATGAATAGAAAAATACCAATACAATTAAATTCTTACTAAGACTAGACTGCTATAATGTAATTTCATGTAATCATGAATGTGCGACCAGTAATTATAGTATGTCACATGTATGACACAATATCCAAATGTCATGATAAGAAATCACGATATGATAATTAACATGACATTGTGAGGTTAGCGATACTCACGATAAATGTAAAAATAAATAAAAAATAAGTCACAATATTGTAAAAAATGAAATAAAAACAAAAAAATTATATTGAGAAAATAATGTGCTTTTGTACATAACAGTGACAAAAGAGTTGGCCAGTATTTTTACCGTCGGGTGTTTCTATCGGCTCAGTGGTTCAAAGTTTTATTGTATAATATTATATAATATATAATTAATCCTTTATGTTTTGTCAAACCTTGCATGATATCCCCCAAAAAAACTAAATGAAGTATGACAACACACCATATAAACATACCATAGTGTTTTTCCATTGTAGCGAAATTCAAACATGAAAACCTTCCGGGCATCATGATACACTCTCAGCCTGTTTTCACGTTCCTCTTTGCTTATAACTTCTACTCGATATTCAGTAGGAAAGACTCCCTTCTGAAAGGAGCAGGAACTGAACACTCCTCGACCTTACAAAGAAAAAAGGATACAACAGAAATATATCATTGTAACAATAATGAAAACTAGGCCCATACTAAAGAATATTTTACCAATACTCACCTTTGAATGAATTAATATATTTTATGGTGAAGCCATCCTTGTCTTTACCTAAGGATGAAAAGTATGCTGCCTCTTCTTTGCCCTCTGTGGCCTCATGACTGACATATCTCACTGAAGATAATGATCTAAAGCTATACAAAAAAATGAGTTTCAATCAGTTTGATAGGTAACTTGGTGCAGAAGTTGACTTTCAGTGTACCATAATAGCCTGTGCAGTGTGCAGTAAATGTGCCAATAAATATAAAATACAGTAACATTACATAAAATATAATATTTACATAAATTAAATATAATGAACACTAACAGACTTTACTGAAATATTTCTATTGAAAGAACACATTTAAGTAAACACAAATGCAGCAATTTACCGATACTTCACTGGTAATACTCAGCCATTGTATATTTTCACATCACAAACCAGCCTATCAAACCAGCCTGTTGTTGCTTTCCTCTTAAAATTTTCAATTAGCATTTATCTTACTCAACAGACGGTTAGCTCTGCTATACTAACCGTCGCTAACAAAAGCGTAGCGATTCTAAATAATTAGCTGCATCCATCATAATCAACAGATGGTTAGGTATGCTAACGTAAGCTCAGCTGCACTTACACTGAACTTGCATTATAATTCATTTCCGCGAAATTGCAAGAGGGAGCAATGTACACAAGCGACCAACATTAAAAGAAACAAGTTTCTGGAGGAAAAATGTCGCGCTTCAAACCTACCTCATTAGCACAGCTGCACGCCATCACGTCTCGTGAAGTAATTAAAGCCGGGGGCGGTTCTCTATCGGGGCTGCTAGATGACGTCACTTCCGTACCCTGTCCAATATAATAAATCACATTTAAATCAACAAATTGGTTCAGTCGTTGGATTATGAACATTGTTGTATGATTTACAGTGTCAATAAAAATAAATAAATATCACATTTAAAATTAACCCCAAAGGCTCATATACTAAATTAATTACCACAGACGAAAACAAAGGATATTGTTGCTAGAATTATAGATAATTTTGTAACCGTAAAATGTGATTTCAGTTTCTGTTTTTTAAAAAGTTTTTTTTTCATTAACGAAAATGTTTTTCTGCTTTAGTAATTAAAATAACCTTGCTGTTGTCACACAGTTGCTGTCCGAGGATGTTTTGGTACTATACTTTAGTAATGGATGCATGTGTTTTTTGGCAAAATTGTGAGCGAGCCCAATTCCTTGGCTTAGAAGCAACCCTGCAAATGAATGGTCACATGATGCTTTACTGTTGGCATGAAGCAGGACTGATGGTAGCGCTCACCTTTTCTTCTCCAGACAAGCATTTTTCCGGATGCCGCAAACAGTTGGAAAGGGGGTTAATCAGAGAAAATAACTTTAACTCTTTTTTCCTTATTTTATTCTGTATTTATGGATTCCCTTTTTCACTGGTCACACCAGGCCATCCTCCAAAAATCTTACTCCCTCACCATGGGTGTAGATTAACTCATACCTGCTTACTGCCATTTCTGAGCAAGCTCTACACTGGTAGTGATCTCTTATCCCGCAGCTGAATCAACTGTGGGAGCAGTTTTTTGGGTGCCCTGAAGCCTTCTTCACTTAAAGTTTGTAAGGCCACTAAAGGAAATTACTTTAATTTTCATGGCAAATAGGGACTTTGCAATTCATCTAATCACTATAACATTCTGGAGTACATGCAAATTGCTATCATAAAAAAACAATAATAATAAGTCAGCACTGCAGATTTTTAGAAAATCAATGTAATTCTCAAAACTTTTGGCCACTGGTGTACAGAAAGATGTTATATTGTAAAGGCAGGGTGGGATGTTAAATGATGAATCAATGTACTGCACTGACAGTTTCTGTCTCTGCCTCCAGCTGTTCAAAGTGATGTGATAAACAGCTGTTAACCATTGTACATTTTCAAATAAACAACCACTGAAAGAATTAAATACTGAAATATATAATTAAATGTTATAGGGTATTTCAATATTTAATTTATCTACTTAGGAATTGGTGGCTGCAAAAAAAATAAAGGCTCTGCGTCTACAGACAAACATTCACAATACACAGCATTTTGAGAAAAAACTAAATTATGGAGACATGTGCGTAATTGTGGGGACATGTGACGGTCAGCCAATCAAATGCTGTGAAATATACACTGGTGTGAATTATTCATGAAGTGGTGCATTACAAGGACCTGCCTACAGGGGGCATCATCAAATACACACAAAAATCCACAAATTCACGTAATTATGGTTTACTAGGACATTGGCTAAAACTTTGGATTTAAACCTTCTACAGCCCTGGAAGCACTTCAGCATTGAAGGAATTATGAGGACATGGGCTGTGTCCTCATAATTCAAAATATCCTTGAAGCGCTGTGTGTATTCAGGTGAAATGTCCTCATAATACAAAAAGGCAAACACACACACACTCGCGCAAGCACACGCACGCACACACGCACCCCCCCCCCCCCCCCCACACACACACGGGAAGGCCCCATGTTCATGTGATCAGGAGCAATATCCATACGCTAGAAAGCCTCCGAGGCTTTCAAGTCAATGAATGGACGCATGAATGCATGTGCCACTGTGCTGTTTCAGCTACTTCGTTCTTGCTAACTCTTTCCTTTGTCAGAGACAGATGCCAACAGCCTCACACAGTCTCACACTATCACCAAAACTTTACACATGTACAGTTTAGTGTCATGGGCTCATTAGGATGCATAAAATTAGGGCCGATTCATCTAAAATTGTAATCCCTAAACCCTTCAAACATCATCCAAGATAATCGGCTACAGTAATCAGATTGTTTTTACCGGTCTCATTTTTTATTACACATAAATCTATACAATAACCTTGTATCTGTAAATATATAGTCATTTTGTATTGCCCTTGTATATGTGGCGCGCACATTTATTGGGAGTGCATACATTATTTTAGTACCTGGAGAATGTCCACGCAGGGACCAGTAGAACATGGAAGCGCCACACGGGAAGGCTGGAGACTAGATTTGAACCCTGGACTGCTGAATTGTAAGGTAGGCATGCTTGGGCCACCAAGCCACTAAGTTTGCCTTTAAAGCAAAAACTGATTTGCACATCGCCATGTCTTCAAATTCACATCACACATTGATGGGGACCTTCTGCTTATACTGCAATTCATTTTTTCATCAAAATAACACTTCCTGTATTTTTCTGAATTTTGGGGTTGTTATTACAGATCAATAACTTCGTGATTGTACATCGTCATTTCTCCAAACTCACATCACACATGGATGGGGGACCTCCTGCTTATACTACAACTCTTTTTTCAGCAAAATAACACTTCCTGTATTTTTCTGAATTTTTGGGTTGTTTTTTTGGTTGCAATTACAGATCAATAACCTCAGGATTTTATATCGTCATGTCTCCAAACTCACAGCACTCAAGGATGGGGACCTCCTGCTTATACTACAACTCTTTTTTTTCCCAGCAAAGTAACGCTTCCTGTATTCTTTTAAAATGTTATGGTTGTTATTACAGATCAATAACTTCACGATTGTACATCGTCATTTCACCAAACTCACATCACACATTGATGGGGACCTCCTGCTTATACTACAACTCTTTTTTTTCTGCAGAATTTTTGGGTTGTTTTTTGGGTTGTAATTACAGATCAATAACTTCATGATTGTACATCGTCATGTCTTCAAAGGCTGATTTTCATCCCAACTGCTTCGCACTCGGCTGCGAACCACTCCAGTGAGAGTTAAAGATCACGGCTTGAAGAAGCCAACAGCACCACTTCATCTGCAAAAAGCAGAGATGCAATGTTGAGGCCACCAAACCGGAAGTCCTGAACTGCAACGCTCACTGGAAATAAATTCGACTTACTGCCGGCAATGCAGACCAAACTCTGATATCGACCAAACAGCCCATATCAGGGGGCTCGGAATCCCCCACAGGATTCCCCGAGGGACATGGTCAAACGCCTTCTCCAAGTCCACAAAGCACATGTAAACTGGTTGAGCAAACTCCCATGCACCCTCGAGGATCCGATCAGCTGCCTCAACAATGGAGGCGCGGAACATGGTCCACTCAGACGCAATGTCTCCCGCCTCCCCCGGGACAAGGGGGAAGTTCTGCCGGAGGTGGGTATTGAAACTCTTTCTGACAGGGGATTGTGCCAGACGTACCCAGCAGACCCTCACAATACGTTTGGGCCTAGGGTGTCCTGGTGCCAAGTACACATCTAGACACCCAAGTCTTTGAACATGGTGTTCGTTATGGACAATCCGTGATGAGCACAGAAGTCCAGTAACGAAACACCACTCGGGTTCTGATTGGGGGGGGGGGGCATGTTCGTCCCAATCACGCCCCTCCAGGTCTCACTGTCATTGCCCACGTGAGCGTTGAAGTCCCCCAGCAGAACCAGGGAGTCCCCAGATGGAGCGCTCTCCAGCACACCCTGCATAAGCACAAACAACAGTCAGGACCCGTCCCCCCACCCGAAGGCGGACGGAGGCTACCCTCTTGTCCACCAGGGTAAATCCCAATGTAGAGGCGCCTAGCCGGGGGGCAATAAGTATGCCCACACCTGCTCAGAGTAGAAGAGAGTCCAGCCCCTCTCGAGAGGATTGGTACCAGAACCCAAACTGTGTGTAGAGCCGAGTCCGACTATATCTAGTCAGAACTTCTCGGCCTCGCACACCAGTTCGGTCTCCTTCCCTGCCAGTGAGGTGACATTCCACGTCCCCAGAGCTAGCTTCAGTAGCCGGGGTTGGACCTCCAAGACCTTTGACTGCCACCCAGCTCGCTGCGCAACAGACCCCTTTGGCCCCTTAGGTGGGAAGGGGGACCCACGTTGCCTTTTCGGGCTGTGCCCAGCCGGGCCCCATGGGTATAGGCCCGGCCACCAGACGCTCGCCTTCAAGCCTGGCTCGAGAGGGGGGCCCCGGTGACCCGCGTCCCGGTTTTAACAGTAGAAGCATGGTCACGCGCCTTAATGGGTCAAAAACATGGTACTGTAAACAAAATAAATATTCAAAAAGAAGTTTGACTTTTTATTGATATTTTTTACCATTTAGTGCACAAACATGCTGTATAAATCATGCAAAACTTTATTGTTGATGAAAATACACTGCGAGTCTGATTTACAGTGTTCCCTCGTTTTTCGCTGGGGTTAGGTTCCAAAAAATACATGAAATCCACGAAGTAGTTATAGCTTTGTTTTACATTTATTATAAATGTTTTAAGGCTGTAATACCCCTCACCACACAGTTTACACACTTTTTTCATCGAGGCATTTACATTTTCTAACATTTCTCTCTTAAACATTCTCAATGTTCAAACCTTCATAAATTTCATAAAATAGGCACATTACTGTAAAAAAAAAAAATGCACGCAAAATTACACTAATAAAATCAGAGAAACAGCGAGGCCGTGAAAAGTGAACCGCGTTATAGCGAGGTAACACTTATTAATGTTTTTTAATAAGCCTTTTTGACCTTATGGAAGTGGCCACCCTACCACGTAGGGGCAGTGTGGGTCCTTACACTGAGATTCACCTACATAAAGAGTAGAAGAAGAAAGTAGTGATCGAGTTTTACTAATAAATTTGTTTTTGTGCTGCGTGGGAAGAACCAATTCGTGTGAGTACCGTTAAGGTGTTTGTCTGTTTATCTTTCTACAGCGTTTGAAGCATTTGAGTGTCGCGAGTAACGTGCTAATTTTCGCTAGCGAGTCAATGGGGTTTTCCATTGTGTATTAGTTTCAAGCTAGCTATGTTAGGGTAATGAGAGCAAACGGAGTGTGCGATATCTGAGTTTTTATAAGTTTAGTTTTACATTCAACTGGAAAGTTACAAATAGCTTGAAACAAGCAACATTGGACTCTTTTTGAGGGAATGTTCACTATCTGCCAAACTGTATTCAGTGTGCTTAAGGAGGATTTAAGTAATTCTTGTGACGTTTTGTGGATCCATACTCAGGATTGTCTACAAATTGAATGCGTTACCCTTATAAAATATGACAGAGTATGGCAAGGTCGTTATAATTTATTTGACTTAAGAACAATCGCAACCAAAATACTAATCGATTGTGTTCCTCAAAAAAAGAAAGGGAGAAAAAGCATTCTAAGTGTGCCAGAGCTATGTGTCACTTAAAATATGCATGTTAATAAAATGGATAAAAGCATTAAATCAGAATTGGAGTGTTAAGTCCAGACTGCCACAAAAGTATCCTTAATGTCTTCTCTACGAATCAACGTTATAGGCTTGTAGTTTTTTGTAATCACAATTTGACAGCTAAAAGCAGTGCACAATATGTGGAAATCATTTTGGAGCTTTGATATTTTCTTCACCAGCATATCGGTGACGCCACCCCACGCAAATGGGCTCCATTTCCCGTGACCCCCCTCGCTGGCAGGCCCGGTTGGGCGCATATTCTTTCCCGCAGCGGCAGCATACAAATGAGGAGCAAATGGATTCTAATGATGGTCGTGTGTGTGTTGCTATGACCCAGGCCAGGCATGCTCCCATTAGATGATGCAGATGCCGCTGTTGTGCAGGCATCTGTCCACATGTCACACATTAGGCGTAAATGGGGCCAAGGGGTGCTTGATAGTTTTAGGAAATATCCCAAGATTGATATTTGTACGCATGCGTGTGTGTCATTCCATATGCTGCCCCCCACTGGTCAGGGAAAAAACGATGTGGGGTGAAGTAAATGATTCAAATTTGTATAGTAGGTCTATGTAGATACATTTTTATTTGAAAAAAATATCTTCTTTAAACAATAAAATATTATTCAATGTGAATGATGTGTTCTATGTACATCAACAAGTTAATATTGTTTAATGAACATGAATTAGTCATACCCGTTTTTCTCAACCCTGGGGGGGGGTCCTGTAGTCCTGTACTGCCACCTGCTGTCGACTGAAATTGACGCTGAAGTGGCCATGAGCTCATCTTGCAAACATCATGTGACCAAATCAAGAAAACAGGTAAGCCATAAAGTCATCTAGTTATGTTGCCTTGTTAACTGAATTTAAAATCAGGCGTTGTACACATTGTTCAAGTTAGTCCAAAATCCATTTTTAGAGGCTGGATTAATCCAAGAAAAACAATAAGTATGTTAATGTGGAAGTTTACTGTATGAAAACGAGTTGTCTTCCCATAGGTATTAGGGTGACAATATTAATATTCCAATCCATTTAACTTTTACAGTAGCTCAACATTTTATTAACTTTTCAGATTTGATGAATTAGTAAGCTTTTATCTTCCCTTTACAGTAGCGTGTGCATATCCTCACTCGCCAGTTTCTTTGGGGAGGGGCAGAGCTTTTCTTACCTCATTTTAAGTCGTCTTCGTTTGTCAAGTGTGGCTGTCGCTTTAAGATTGTGCACTTACACGCGCACCATGAATGAGCCTGACAGATGTTGCAGTTACGAGGTAGCAGTCGCGAGTAAAAAAAAAGTGACAAACTGCACAAAGATCCTTTAAGCCCATAACATTTCTAGGTATAGCAATGTGCTTGCAAGCCTAAATTAAAAGTGCTATAAAGTTCAGGCAAAAAAAGTACATAAAGTCCCATCATAATGTACCCTTTAATTTCATAAATCGTTTGTTGAAAATGCATTGCCCTCATTTAATCAAATCCAAAGCAGTTGCAGTTTATTTATTTCAAGTTCACCAAATTTTACAACTGATTTTAAGTACCATGGCATGCTGTACAATTAAAATATATATATTTTTTTAAATAGCCAGTGTTTGTGTTGTGTTCTGGGTTGAAATAAATAATCAATAAATCTAATCACAAGCTACAAATTCCAACAGCAGTACCGGGGCACATTATCATGACCCGTTTGATATGGGCCTAGCTTTGTGTAATAGTTTGCACTTCTTAACTTGTATACAAGTTAGATTTAAAAAATAAAAATAAACTTTCCCACGTTAGTGTTTTTAATTAGCATTTTCAAATCACAGGAGTGGAATAATATCAGACAAGTGCTGCACAGCAAGGGAATATTCTTTGTCCATCTCTTGGTGAGCAAGGGTTGACAACACCAGCGTCTTTATTAATTTTGTAGGTGAAATATATGATAGTTGCAGCCCCATTCATTGAAACAGCTGGACAGAGCATAAACATAGAAAACTGCTTTTGCGCACTGAATGCAAGTTGGGAAAATGATTTGTCATCTGTTGATTTCCACTCAATATTTTGAGAGGGAGTGGTGCTTATTACTCAACACCAAGCTTCTTCTTTAGGGATTCGGGCATCTCGGGGGGAGGGGGGCGGGGCAGACGGAAGTAGACTTTGACAGAGTCATAGATGAACCACTGCAGTGCCGTCAGGGTACCGATCATGATAATACGGGCAATCAAGCCCTTCCACACACCTGTGCACGACAAAAACAAATCATGTGGATACATTTCAGTTCTGTTGAAGTAAGGGAGCAGTGACATTGATTTTGTTGTGTAACCAACCAATGTCCTGACTAGTTGTCCGTCCACCTGGCTAGCAACACTGACTGATCCCCTGTCCGTAGAGGACAGGATTGCCAGTGGTGCGGTGAAGCCGGGGAACAGGTAGAATGCTCTTACACGCCAATGACTCAAGCACCTCCAACAGTACAGCCAGAAAGCTGCTGAGGGGCTGAACTCAAGAGCACAGCACCCTCTAGAGGCGGCTCTAAGGAGCGTGTAGATCAGTGGTGTCAAACATTCAGGCCCGCAAAAGGAGTTTAATCTGGCCCGCAAAATGATTTTGCAAGATAAAAAAAAAAAATTGTAGTCTGACCAATTAATCAGATGGCCACAACCAACACATAAATTCGTAATTTCACAAGCAATCGTCAGATGAGCAATGTAACTTTTACATGGAATTGCCCTGATGTCATTATTTTACACACCACTTAAAGTTATGGTTTGTTTAAAATAAATAAAACCATAGAGAAACATAAGCGTGTTAAATACGACACAAATTCGATTACTGGTAACATAAACACATACGACAAGGATCAACGTCCTTATAACTTCATTAACTGTGCCACACAATGCATTCTGGGAACAATATATATGCAAAATGGGTAGGATTGAACACATCCGGAACTCATACAAGTGTTGCTGCGTCCATTAGTATTCAAATTTTTTTGGGGAACAATATGAGCCCTGTGATGTAGCGCTAAACCACAAATAGCAAAAATCTGCGTATAATTGATGGCAATTTTTTTTAAGTTATATACCATGATTTTACCGATCACTGGTTGGTAATGCATTTCCCGCCATGTGGCCCTTGAGCTAATATGAGTTGAGACCCCTAGTGTAGATAAAAAAATAAATGCTTCAACCTTTGATACTGACCTTTGGGTCCTAGCTTCTTAAGGACCTGGACAGCGGTGCTTCCCTTCTCCTTGTTCAGCACGGACACCACAGAATCAGCAGGGTGCGACACAATGGCGCAAAACACACCAGCTGGCCACAAAAAAATTAAAATTACTTAAATGACTCCAAATGAACAGTCTTTGTTCTACACCTCTTCTATTTTCAAACAGTCATAACATTATTTTTTCCACTGTCATTAATTGAGAAAATTAACAATTACTGTTGGCTCTAACGGCGTCCAATAAAACAAACTTGCGCAGTAAGCTAGGTGGAAGCGCTGGCCACAAAGACCCTCCCACACCCAACTCACTCATCCAATCACAAATATGACAGCATCCATGTTTCAAGGTTGTGCTCAACAGTAACTGTGTTTTGTTACTTAACAATTGTGAGATTAATAGACAACATCGTTGGAAGTCTTGATTTCAAGGCTAAATGTTAACATTGCATGCCTTCCAAGGCAGTAAACCCAAGTGGTAGAGCAAAATAGTAACCATAGTTGAAAAAAAGAAAGAAAAGAACTTGCCGCCAGTCCCTATATCCCAGGGCCGAGAGCAGGATTCCACTGTAGCTCATTTGTGTTTGCCAACGCTAATTTTTGGCTTGCTTACCGATGTAACCAGCCACAAAGGTGACCACCAGTTGCTCAGATTTGCTGCACTCGCTGCGGGGCTTGGGAACGACGTACTTGTAGAGCATTTCCACCGTACGCTCAAAGCAGGCAAATTTCATCATGGTGTAAGGGATCTGCCTCATCCACAGAGGTACCACGCCCTTGTAGAAACTACAAAGTTAGAGAATAGATCTAGACATGAGACTAACGCAATGTCAAGCAATTACAAGTGTCCGTTCCCCTGGCTCGCAACACTGGTGGGTGATCTCCTGTTTGTTGAGAACAGGCTTGCCAGTGATGCAGGTAAGCTGGAAAACAGGTAGATTGTTCTCACACGCCAATGACTCAAGCACCTCCAACTGTACAGCCAGAAAGCTGCTGAGAGCCTCTGCTCAGAGCAGAGCAACCTCCAGAGGTGGATCTAAGGAACGTGTTGAATGAAAACAATTCTAACGAGCAGCTATAAGGGTTGGGCAATAAATCGAATTAATTCGATACATCGCCATTTTAAAAATCGAATCGTTGACAATCAGCTAAATCGTGAAATCTAATTTTGTTCTGGATTATTTTAAAGATGTTGTTCTTATGTTCTGTTGGATCCAGATGTTTTTGTGAGTTGAAATTTTGCATAAGTGGCAGAATGCTGGATGTGTGCTTTACAAGACATGTCTAGTACAATAGCTACCACCTACTTAATTGTGGCATTAAAGCGCAAACTATGAATGTTAAGTTTATGTTAATACTGATCTAGAATCAGTATACATTATTGTGCCTGAACATTTTGCACAGGAATTATTTTTTGAATAAATGAAACTTTTAAATAAAGGTTTGTTGGGTTTATTAGATTAAAATCATAATTTTACTGAATGACTGCAAATAAATAAATACATTTAAAAAACGAGATTTTATTTTTTGGGCATATCGCCCAGCCCTAGCAGCTAGCTAGTCACCAATGTGACAATTCTCCAAACCAAATGTTAAGAAAAAGATGCGACACTTACGCCCAGATACCCTCCTCAGCGTACATCTTGGGGACGCACTGTCTAAGGGTGTTGGCATAGCCTGGCTGGGTCTGGATACGCACTTTGACAGCCTCCATAGGAGCCAGAGCGATGTCGGCAAAGAACTCTGCGCTAGCTGAGGCAGCAAGGTACAGTGATGTTCTCCACATGTAGGTGTTCTCCTGTTGCAAAAAACAACAGGAAGCAATTAGAGTGCAGGGAAAAAAAGGAGTACAAACTACCAATTTGTTAAAAGCAAGTCATTTTGTCACAAATTCAGGACTGTAAAAAAAAAAACCTCTTAAAAATAGCACTCGAACCATTCAAAATATACCAAACTGAGCAATCTAAAGATGTGCACCAGACGTGAAATTGTAAGAAAGAAAATGTGACTTGAAGACGTTGCACAAACCTCTCCAAGCATGTCACTGTAAAAGCTCTTAAACACTTCATAGAAGCCAAACTTGCAGAGTCCCTGCATGGAGTAGCCGATGAAGGTGGGCGCCCAGCCCTTGGCCAAGCCTCGGACGCCGTCCTCCCTCACTGTCACGGAAAAGCCGTTGCCAATGCTCTTGTACTTGTCGGGGTCCACCTACAAAAAACATAAATACCACAGTATGACACTGTATTTTCTGACAAACTTTTCCCCCTTCTACAATTTGGCCAAGTACTTCCAACTATTTTTAATAGGACTGGTAATTTAGAAGGGAATGTTAAATTTATCAGTAGTGACTTAAACATGTGAATGTAATAGGACTTACGTTTCAAATTTGTCTCTAGCTTCTGGGTTAGGAGTCAATTGGTAAAAGGACAAATTTGAAATTTGGCAGCAGTGGCATTGACACGAGTGCCCTTGAATGTGATGCATCGCAGAGCCGCGAGTTTGTGGAGGATCTTCTGCTTAATGCTTTGATGCCAATTGCAATTTTAGATTTTCATACAAACCTGCAGACGACACTTGACAAGGTCGAGGGGTACTACCGCTGTGTGTGTGAGGCCGCAGCTCAGGATACCCCCAAAGCCGCACAGGGCATAGTACTTTGAGGAGCCAAACTCGCAGCTACATTCCTCTGTGGTAGAAGGGGACAACATACATGCAACATGCAAGGGTCACATGCAACACACGAGAACAAAAAAGTCAATCGACACCAATTCAAAGCCACAGTGGAAGAGTCACAAAGAGATCACAAAATCTTTGAGGACATCCCACCAACTTAATTGGCAATTTTCCACTGCATGGTAGGGGCTTAGCTTTGTATGGAGTCTGTTTTGCTTAGTGAGTAACGACACAAATTTTAGTCAGTCGGATTGATTTTTTTGAGTTGGCGTCTGCTACATTCCACCTGCAAGTGTTTTCATTTTTACCATTTGTGTGTGTGACTGTCAAAAAAAAAAAAAGTCAAGGCACCACTGACTGTACCTGTGCCAATAAAAATGCTTTGAGTTGAGTTGCATTGAGTCAAGTAGGTACCAGGCAGTAGAAAAGGCAAATTTGAATTCATTTTTTAAAATGACTCTTCCATTATATAGCCGTCTCAAACATGCCATCATTTGTTGGAACACCAAAAATCTCACACGTAAATTATTTTAGTATTGCCTTTAATGGACCACAGTGATGTTTTGGAAGTCTACAAGTGTACAATGACAGCTCAAAACATGAACAGTTTGAGACCTAATTAATGCCAAACTGACTGCAAGCAGTCAGTGTGCAAGCAAACAAACAAACAATAAATACACCCACTGAGTGTGATTATGTGCAAACCATCAGTGTAGTCCATAACAATAATCAATTTCACATTTGAACAATTTCTTGAATTATAATGATGCAAAACATAATTATATTCAGCAGCTGGAATACTGACTTTTAAAATCGGTCTTATCTGACAGGTCAGACACTACGTCCCAGGAAAGATCATAAATGCCATCCAAATCTCACATTCAAATTGAGCCATTGGGGGGGGGGTAAATGTTCAGGGACTGCCAAATCAGCGTTGAGGAATAATCCCTCACAATTTAGTCTCCTTGACCTAGCTAGCTAGCCTAAAAGGAAAATGGTTCAAATGGCATCACGTGCTTGCGTCGAGAATCAATGAGTTCAGAGGCATGCAGCCATGTATTGATCACTCCCATATGCATGCCGACTTCACAAGTGGATTGTATACGTTTCTACATGCAAAAAAAAAAAAAAAAAAGGGGGGGGGGGGATGTAGTACAAAATCTGAGACTGAGCCGAAAAGACAGACCTGCATTCTGCATTTGACCAGATCGAGGGGAACGACTGCTGTGTGTGTGGTGCCACAGCTCAGAATCCCCCCAACGCCACACAGGACGAAATACTTCTGAGAGCCAAACGCACAACTGTCCCCCTCTGAGAAAACAGGTTACATTTATATATATATATAAAATAAAAATAAAAAAAATTAGGAGAAAAAAATACATATTCATTATTTAAAAAAACACTGTTGGTCTGAAGCCTCCCTAAATCATGAATCAGTTACAAACTTACTAGCTTGGCATTTAAAATAGACCTGCCAACGCAAAGTTGTCAGAAAACAAAGCAACGTCAAGCTCATTTCACCAAACTTGGTCTCGTACGTCCACTAATAACTGCAGCAGGCTTACCAGCTACATTTGAGCAGAAATAACTGTAAGTACTGATAAGGATATTAAGGCGCTTAACCAAAGTAATATAATAGTTGCTCTAATCCTCCCCCCCAAAAATGGGATATCACTTCTAACAAAAGGCCAGGACAATTTGTTCTGTGGTCACAATTCGTAGATATCGGTCCCACGCCCATTTCAGTTTAACGCATCATAAAAATGTGGACATCGGCGTGTCCTTCCTTGTCCTCCATTAGCGGCTTAGCTTTAGCAAAGGCCCGAATACTTTCTTACGTTGCACCGACTACACTTGTTGAGTTGCATCGCACTTTACATACTAGCAAGCAAAACTGAAAACTTATATAGACGCACGATGATGGAACAATGCGATAAAACCGGTTGGTCAAGCGAGCGATGCTAACGCGAGTCCCGAAGTCGGCCTGCGGGGCAAGAGGGGGATTGTTCGGATTCGTTACCGTCTGCCGTGGAGGCTGCTGCCAGTCGGCGTGTCCTCTGTCCGCTCTGCTGCGATCCGTCCACTTTCTGGAGAGTGAACAGGGGGGCACTGAATGGATTGGCCCGGGCCAGTTGCGTCAAAGTCGAGGGATACATGCTGGTGGTCGTGCCTGTCCGCGGAGCTGCGCTGCAATGAGCAACAAGTTAGCTTTAGCAAGAGAGAGGGAAAAAACGACCCACCCCACTGATCAGCATGCACTAATAAACTCTAAAGGATGACTGGACTGTAACGCTGTTTAATTAAGTTAATCAATGAGGTCCCGCACAAACTGAACCATTGAGCCAGGCGTTAACGTCATTAAATGAAATCTAGCCCCAACAGCCATGCTGTCCTAGCTCTAATGCTAACTTGACCGCTACAAGGTGGAATGGTTGCCCTGTGTCACAGACGGAAACAAACAACGGTGACAAACGGTTTTATGGCGGTGGCATGTCATAACATGTCAATCAAACACTATACGCATGACGGGTATTTAATATACATGATTTTTAAGCGACCAATTTAACTTACTGACGTGCGTTCTTAAGATGGCGTCTCCACTTAGCTGCAAACCCGCGCCTCGAGAGAGCAAGAACGACCTCCCGATAGAGCTTTGTCCTTTCGTGGCGTCACAGGCCGACCTGTGGGAGGGATGATTGGCTTCTTCTACACTGCAGGCTGAATATATGCTCGAGTCCACCCACCGGTACAAGAAAGAATTACACCACTTCGAGCTTTTGTTTTTGTTAAACCATCTGCTTTGTGCTAAAGTAATATCCCCTCTCCGAATCATTAAAAGACAATAATATATTCTAGACTATTATATATTGCAATTTTCTTGATAATTAAAAACAAGAACTAAGGTGGGCGATGTTATCTTCGGGCTTGCTTTGGTTTTCTCCGGGTACTCCGGTTTCCTCCCACATTCCAAAGCTACATCTATAAAATGCACACCAAAGACAGCAGTATGGAGGAGCTACCAAAGATGACAACTATCTCACGTTTAGGCATTGTTCATTTTGAGTAAATTCAATACTGTATTTCAATAATTGTGACATGAATGCACACTTTGGCAGAATGCAATAACACATTTATTAAAGGGAACATTTAAGAAAAATATTTATAAGGCTTAAACTACATTTGGATAATAAGCCTAAAAAGCTGGCTCAAGTACAAAACCTCACTTATCTTCAAGGCTACAACTAATAAGACTTGCACTCAAAAGGCAAGCATAAGAAGGAATCTCATCCACAGTACGTTCAATCACACCATGCAAGTAAAAAATAAAATACAGTATTAGTGAGTCAACATCAGTTATGGTATTTGAGGTTTTTGTTTGAGGAAAAAAGAGAGGAAACAATGTGGACAATGATGGTTTCAGACCACATGGGGGGAAAAAAAAGACTAATGGTGATTCACAGATAAATGTAATGATCAAAACAATCCTCCCTCACTACATTCACCACAAACTATGCTTTGCTGCCACTGGCCTCCTCGGAGTAAGCTGGTGCGAATGGGTTGTGTCCATTGGATTCCATGGCTTGGTAAATTAGGAATACGAAAGCAGCCACGAGTGCCAGCCCGATCCCCTTTTTCCACAAAGACAAGCCTGGGCGCACCACAGTGGTTGGGCCAGTAGGGGGAGGTGCAGACACAAGCATGGATGTGCTTGTGCTGGACAAGGCTTTAGAGGAGGAGGAGTTTGGCAAGATGTTGCCTCTGTTGATAAGGCGGCTCTCTGTGTAGGAAGTAGAGCTGGAGCTGCTGATAGTTTTGGTAGAGAATTGAGGAGAGCTTTCAACATTCCAGAGATCGCTGGAGAGGACTGGCCGCCCGGCGGCACCTCGGATTGGTCGTCTACAAGTGGCCCTAAAAAAAAGAAAAGACTTCTGGTTCATGTCTGTTGACGACAACTTGCAGCTATTACTAAACAGACACAAATGCTTTAAATTAAATGCAATCAAATATTGTGATAATAAGACAGCCACAGTTCCAAGCAGAAAAAAATACTGCAATAAATTGATTGAAACCAAACTTTTCAAATGAATGCTTACATTTTAATCTGGCCGTAACCTTTTAGAAGTCAGACACCAAACTGAGAACCAAAGTTATCTGCATGTACTATTAACTTTCAATCAATCAATCATTTATACAGCACTTTTCATACAAAAAAAATGCAACTCAAAGTGCTTTACAAAGTTTAAAAACAAATCCCCAACCCTCCCCAAAAACAAAATGCATAAACAAACATTCAACGAACACGGGAGAGCTGGCTTTCTGTGCATGCTCTATCCTCTGTGGTTAATAGTCAAAAACAGGAGCGAGCGTGTGAGATGGGGTGTGTTTGGACACTAAAGGATTAATTCATGTCGCATCACATTAAATCATTACATCATAATTTTGAGTATTGATGTGAAAAGGTATGACTTAAGTTCAAGTTTTAAAATGACCAGATGAGGCAAATCTGCTTAACAGTGTATCAAATTGATATCCTTTTTAAAACCACCAAAACTGATTTTGTTTCTATTTTTTTTTTACTATTGAACAAAAGTGTAGAAATAACGTTTGTATTATTTTGCTAATGTATGCCAAAGAAATACATTTTGCCTAACAGTCTTTAACTGTGCCACATGAATGAAAAATAGTGAATACAAGTGTGAAGACCATCCACGTTCAAATAATTAAACGTAACTTTTTTTTTTCTCATCTAAAATACCGATAACAGACCATATGCACAGCAACATTTAGAGTGGAGTTAATTTATTTAAAAAAAAAAAAAGGGAGCTTGACCAATATGAATTTCAAACAGCATATAATCTATTTCAATGTAAATTCAGTGGAAAATCTCAGATTTGATTTGGTAAAATGGGGAAGTCTTAAAGGCAACTTCGTGTGATGTTGACATGATGAGTTATAATTACCGTGTAGTTTACTTTTCTGACAACTAGGCAAGCTAAAAATCTTATGATGTGGTTTCCATGGCATTTTGAATCTATTTCTAATTACTTTGTACTTACATGATTCTTGTGGGACTGTCAACATCATTGGCAAACAGCTCTTTAAGAACATCGTTGTTGTTCACTTTGGGAGTTTGGTCACTGGCTGCTATCTTCTCCACCTAAAGAGACAATGTCCCATTCATTTATGTTGGTGAACAGAGGTCAGCAACCTGATGAACTTTAAGCATAATTTCCACACTAAAGTCACAAATCACAGCGAGTGCATGGCTGAACTAACAAATTACCCCAAATATTTGGATACATCACCGGGTGTCCACTACAAAAAAAAAAAACCCTGCTCCAACCACCATGTTCAGCTTTGTGCTTAAAGTTGAACTGGATGTGGCTTCCACAACCTCGTAAAACAAGCTCTACTCTCGAGATGCCAGTCTGGGACTGCACACCTGTGTCACTGATATGTCCTTGAGCAACGAGGTCGCGCTACTGTGCTTCTTTACGGGGCTGCTTTTGGAAAGGAAGCGTGTGATTTTCTGCCATCTCCTTTTACGCTGCAGGCCATCTGGAGACCCACACTCCTGCTGAAAAACGTTTGTCAGGTTGAACCACCCAGCTGCCAGACAACTGTCCCGACAGCCAACCAACAGCTGTGTGTGAACAAACACCATTTCATATATTCACCATAAGTAACCACGTGCGAGTACCTTCACCACCCCCAAACAGACACTCTTAGCTTTACATGTCACGTTAGGTGAAAATGTAATGCAGAGGAAAGTAATGGTGCCATCACAGTTGTCAAAGTTTAAATGTTCCCCTGCAGTCCCACCGCCAACCTTGGATTCAAACCACTCAGACACCGACCAATGGGACTCCTCATTCCTAATCGGTGAAATATCGCACGTAGGCCAAAAAGTAACAGGATCCGTTTTTGTTTGGCAAACCCGAGGGGAGAAAGGCTTGGATTGCTTGGCAGCTGGCAGAGGGATTTGTTCCTCAGGCCAGCTCTTCTGCTTGAAGAAAGCAGATCGTACCACCATGTTAGATAAGAAGATGGAAGCACAAACAGTCAAATGGGAGTTCAACACACCCTAACTGCTGGTGTCAAAGATGTGAAACCCTTTCTTTTTGGCTCAGGAACCTATAACACCATCATAAATTGGGAGGGTAATTAAAAACTGGTTGTGGGGTGCACTGTCGGCAAATTGGACTTTGTGCAGTGATCACATTGAATGTTAAAATGAGCATAAATACGTTCTTGTAGAAAAACAAAGCTGGCCTCAAGCAGAGCTGTGTTGAGAAGATCCTTGGTTTCCACTCATTTATGTTGGAACTAAATGGGTTTCAAACACGGTGGTTCGACAACATTTTTTACACATACAAATGAAACTGGTTGGGTCCAGTACCTCCAACAAGATTAAGAACCAATGGCGTAATTATTATAGCTCATGGGGGCAGGTATGTTGAGGTATTTTCACCACCGTGAGGGTGCAAATTCATGATAAGAATGTTATGAATCATGCATATTCATCAATTCCAGCACAGCCAAATGACGGTGTGACAGTCTTGTGGATGCACAAATGTCTGTGGCAAAAAGCTTCTTTCAGATTCCAAATATTGTATAATGAAATTTCCACAGAAGCAAAATGTAGCCATGAAGAGGCTTGAAATAGGGCACTTAGTGGACAGATTCAACTTGGATCAAAGATCAACGTTGGCTTTCAAGCCTGCTGGTTCGAGAGCAAGCAGAAGACGCAAGCAAACATTTTTAACACGCTGTCCTGACTATTCTTACTCTTCGAAAAAATAACGATGTCAAGGACAGGCAGGTACAAGTGCAGTGAGGAGGGATCAAAGTAAGGTCATGAGATTTAAAGTGGAAGTCAACCTTAAACATTTCTTGACAATAATATGTTATATGTGACCTCTCTAGTCTAAACATGACATTCTGATGAATATTACATTAGTGGAATATGAGTTATGAAGCAAAATCCAGCCATTTTTTATCCATCTCAGGGGGTGGCTATTTTGCCACTTGCTGTCGACTGAAGATGACATCAAAGATGCTCAGGGCTCAACAACCAATCACAGCTAACCAGTTTTCTGAAGCTGTGCTGTGATTGGTTGTTACCTGAGACCTGAGCAACATTGATGTCATCTTTAGTCCACAGCAAGTGGCAAAATGGCCACTCCCTGAGATGGATAAAATCGGCTGTATTTTGCTGCTTAACTCATATTCCATTAACACAATATTAATCAGAATACCATATTTAGACGAGTGGGGCTGCATAGAACATATAGTCAAAAACAACTTTTTGGGGGGTTGACTTCCCCCTTTAAGTTGCGTACGGTGTAAAAGGCAGACCAAGTCAACTGATTTGGAAGTGCTGATCGTAAGCTTGGTAGCTTCAGCCAACAAATGCTGATGGTAAAAGGCTACAACAAGTTTCTCTCTCCACTATCTGTCAGCCATCACAGTTTCAGGTTAGCAGGCAATGCTCTGGCGCTTTGATGTCCCTTTTTCTCAAAAGCACAGAATGATTTAGCCCAACATGGTATAATGAAAACGTCTGGTTCAGAATGAAGAAAGAAAAACAAAAGCTTAAATATGTTGCATCCAACATTCAAATTTTTGTTTGAATAAAATAAAAAAAACATGTATGAGCAGAAGTTGCCCAGACAAAATTAGAAGAATGAAAAAAAAAAGGGCCTTTCTGCATAATGAAACATGGTCAACCCCTGAAAAATAAGACATCGAGAGCAGACAGAGTCATAAGGAAAAGTCGGCTGTGAAAAGAATCTGGTATGCCGTGGAAACGGCTAATCCACATCATGTGCTTTCTGTCTGACATACAGCATGTTGCTAAAAGAGATTTGAGAAAGAACACGGTGGCTCACTCTTCACTGTCTGGGAGTGCCCACACTACTCAAGCATAAAACAAACAAACAATTATTTTGCAGTGTGAGGATAAATTCTAATATAACCCAGCTGTGTCATTTATGGTATGTTCTTCAGCCACACCACAGTACAGACAAAATATTATTTACTACTATATCTTTCATTTTTTGAATGTTATAAGATAACATGCACATTTATTTATCACACAGTGGATAAATTCACAGCATTACCAGCAGCAATACACATCATCACATATATATTAATAATATGTATCACAAAAAATACTTATGTAGCCTATAGTTAAATAAAAACAGAGAAACACAGTAGTGCAAATAGATGGCATCGTCATCACATTTGTTAAATTTGAAATTAAAACATCACATCACATCACATCACATCAATGTGAATGCTTTGTCACCATTCTCTTGTTGCCTATCACCTCTACCGTCTCGAGACTGGAGCCCAGAACAGAGCCCGCCTTCTTCACCAATTTGTTCAGTCTCTTCCTCGCCGCAGTTGAGATGCTGCTGCTCCAGCAGACCACACCATAAAAAAAGACTGAGGCCACCACAGAGTCATAGAAGGTTCTTAAGTCCTTGACCTCAGTCTACATAGCAGGTGTAGTCTACTCAGTCCCTTTTAGTAAGGAGCCTGAGTGTTGTCAGTTCAGTCCAGGTTCCTATTAAGGTGAACACCCAAGTACTTGTAAGAGTCCACAATCTCAATGTCTATTCCCTGGATGTTCACCGGAAGGGGGTGGGTTATAATTACCTTTAGTCAAGTGAAAATCCACCACCAGCTCCTTAGTTTTTCCTGCATTAATCTGGAGGCGATTTTCCTCACACCAGGCCATAAAGTTTTTGTTCAGTTCTCGGTACTCTGTCTCATCTCCATTGTTGATGAGACCAACGATGGCGGAGTCGTCCGAGAACTTTTGCAGGTGACAGTTCGTCGTGTGGTGTGAGAAGTCGGCTGTGTAAATGGTGAACAGTAGAGGTGCTAGAAAAGTCCCTTGAGGTGCCCCCGTACTGCAGATCACCGTATTAGACAAACAGCCGCTCGTCTTCACATAATGCGGCCTATTGGTGAGAAAGTCCAGAACCCATATTGGTAGCTGGTGGCAAAACCCCTTGAGCTCCAGTTTGTCCCTTAGGAGATCTAGCATTGGAGAAATCCTAGACATGATTCTCACAGTACTTCCGGGCCTCTCCAGATGGGAAAGGGATCTCTGGACGAGAAAGATGACGGCGTCTTCAACTTGCAAATTGTCGTGGGTCTGCCAATGTACTCACTAGGGGGTGCAGGTGGTGGAGGACCAGTCTCTCCAGGGTCTTTGCCAGGTGGGATGTCACGGCTACTGGTTGTTAGTGGTTGAAGTCACTAGGCCGAGATGACTTACCACGCAAGATGTCTTCCACAGCAGTGGCACATTTTTCAGCCTCAAGCTCATGTTGAAAAGATTCTCCCTCTTTTGAGCTCCGCGAGGACATCATGTTTGTAGCCAATTAGCTTCCCTGAGCTACAGAAGCCTAACAACTGCTCGCATGTGTAGGTTCGCCGGCTGGGTACTGGTCCAGTACACATGTTGACATTCAAGTGCTACTACTACTACTACTACTACTAAACTACAAGATTAAAAAAACAGTTAAATAAAGCAATGTAACATACAACAAACACAACGAAGCTGCTGTTACACACTGCTGCAGTGTCATCACTTTTTCCATCTTTAAGGAATATTCACTTATGGCAATTGTTCCACAAGAATGTTTGATGTAGAGAGATACTTACTCTATATCGATTAGTAATAGTAATTAGTCTAATTCCATATCCCGTTTAAAAATATATCGATATAATTTTTATATCGTTGTATTGCCCAGCCCTAAACTAAACCACAGAAAATATGAATCAACAATTCAAGGTGATAAGTCCCTCTTATCTTTTATTCTAATTGAATTGTCTATCAGAAGACTGAAGGAGTTGCCAGACTGAGCATAATGCGGATATCTACACATGTCATGATGAGGAGCAGCGTCTCTACCAAGTCCTGTCTGGACAAGCAAGATTTTGATCTATTTCTCAGAGGGTAAAGCAAAGATTCCTTTTGGAGAAAACGTTGACACTGTTTGTATTATACTATAATATACTACATTATACAAGTCTCAATACAAAGTGCTCAAATGCACAAATGTTCCACCAGACCCATGTCAACCGATTTTTGGAAGTGCTGATTGTAAAGTTAGAGTTAAAAGTGAAAGTACCACTGATTGTCACACCCACCTAAGTGGGACGAAATTCATTCTCCGCATTTGACCCATCCCCAGAGGGAGCGGTGAGCAGCAGCAGGGGCCGCGCCCGGGAATCATTTTGGTGATCTAACCCCCCAATTCCAACCCTTAATACTGATTATCAAGCAGGGAGGCAAATGGGTCCCATTTTTATAGTCTTTGGTATGACCCGGCCAGGGATTGAACCCATAACCTCCCAGTCTCAGGGCGGACACTCCAACACTAGGCTACTGAGTTGGTAAGTTTGGTAGCTTCAGCCAGCAAATGCTGATGGTCAAAATAAATGAAGGCATCGACATGTGTGTCATCCGCAAAAGACAGACGAGAGCCAAAGGCCGCCAAACCACCCCTGTATTAGGTCTGTAACCATTTACTGTTTATAAATAAAGCGTGCGTAAATATCAAGCGGTTCGTATTTATCATCTCTAAGAGTCGTAATTGTTTTGAAGCTTCTCACATCAAGAATGCAAACCAACGCTAACAGTAAAACTACCCCATCAGAGCCTGTAGAACAATGAAAGCAAAAGCTCGGAAAATTAGACAGTAACAATATACAAACCAATGTGGCCTGAAATGAGAGCAGCTTTGACAGAAATCCGTCAATTAGATAAAGAAATAACCAGTAAGCTACTTACAGTCTTGTGCTGGCCGCTGTGAGTGCGAGTAGTGACTGGCAGCTTCACTCTGCTCCGAACTGGCATCTCCACCACTGGAACGGGCTCAGGCTCCAGTTCTGCTGTGACATCTAAAAACAGACACACAGTCTATTTGGATACAAAACTTCACCTCGGTCAAGAGTCAGTATATGAAACGAAGCTCTTAGCACAATGAAAAGCAGCCACCATTTCAATCAATCTCTCTCTCTCTATGACAGTTGAGGAATGCGTCTGCAAATCACTTTGCAAAACTCAACGGTGCCATCATTTTGTGCCTTTGGGAGGAGTCTTTGGAAATAGTGGTGCCTTGAGATGAGTTTAATTTGTCCCATGACACAAGTCGTGATTCAAATTACTTTTGATTGATATTTGCATTGCGTATATGCACATGTACTGGATTTATCTTCATTTTCTTTTGTGAAAAGAAAAAACTGCTTTAATTCCCAGCAGGAATGCTTTCTTAATGACAGCAATGATGACAAACACTTTTGTGACATTAACAGGCTCGTGATGTGACTTAATTTTTATCTCATTATTCTTAGCATGCTTGAGATAAAGCAGCTCACCGTAGCGGTTGGGACAATGACCAATAAAGAACAAATCAGCACAGGTGCAAAAACAGCCATGGCCAGTCAGAACGGTCGAGAAAAAGTACTGAACCTAGTGTGCAAATGTCAGCATGGGTCAATTGTTTGCCACATCATCAGCTAATGAAGAAAACTGCTTACCGTCCTCCTTGTCGCTGTAGAGATCCGATTCAGAGTTGCCATTGTGGTTAACTTGGATCTCTGTGACCACGATCTTTGTTATGGTGGCCTGTGCAGGGCCGTCATCAAGTAGCTTCTGCAGCTTCTTTTCATACACTTTACGCGTTGACGCTGCAAAGGTAAAGTGGGATGACAAAAAAAACGATAAAGAAATTGATCAACGCAATTCATAATGTTGAATGTTCTTAAATGTTAAGAATTATTATTAATACTCAAACTTATATTATAGTACAAAAACAAAACTGCTTTCTAACTGCTAAGTACAGTAAGTCACACAATCGTTGCAGTGTGTGATGCCATTTGGGGGGAGCTCGCCATTGGTGAAATGTGGACTCACCCACAATTGGGCCAGCATCGATTCCATGTTTGAGCAGCTCGTCCCTTAGGTAGTCATCAGTCAGGGCGGTCACGTCCAACTCGTCTGGCCAAATCTTGTCCGTTTTCCTGGGTGCTTTCTGTGAAGAAAACACGAGTGTGGTTTAGCATTCAAGCTAGAAGCAACTTGGTTCTTCCTGTCACCATGTGGATGTTAAGCATAGGACAGTTCCATTTGTCTTCCTTGTGGCATTGAAATTTAACTTTTAAACAGGCATGAACAAAATTAGATGAACTGCTTCTTCTGTCCACAAACTGTTCAGAAAGTGTAGGGATACTCCAAGTTTCAGATTGTTCCCTCCTCCAACACACCTGATTCAAATTCAATATCAAAATCAGGCTTCTGCACAGCTTTGCTTTCTGATGAGCTGATCCTTCTTGGAGAAGCGAAACATCTAAATCCTGCAGGGCTCTGGCCCTCAAAGAATGGAATTGCTCACCCAGGCACTAAAGCATTTTAAAAAAGTTCACTCTCTGAGACATGTTTTCAAGCGCCAAAATGGTCAACCCATAACACACCAAGAGGGGTTAGAGTTTATAAACAAGCTGAAGAATGTTAAATTTGCACTTCATTTCCTTAAGAATGTTGGCCTCACGTTTCCATCGAGCTACACTCTTCTACCCCTCCCCATTCTCTCGCTACTTCTCTGCGTCGATGCGGTTGTGAAGTACGCTATGTTAAAAAACAGACAAACTGCTTTCAAGCCACCTTCACGAGAAATCAGTGCAGAGGGTTAACACGAGAAGCCAGCATTGTCGTGTCCCTTCAGGAGGTGCACATTCACACAGCTGTTCCATTAATCAGATGTATCAGATTACAACTGCAGTGTGTCTCGGGTGTTAAACTTTACTTTACTCACTTGGTTTGTTTTGCTCTGCCTGACGCTCTTGCGCTTTCTTTATAGTGTGCCCCATTGACATCTGATGGATAAGCCGCACCTTTGTATTAGGGCTGGGTAATAAATCGAATTAATTCGGTACATCGCCATTTTAAAAATAGAATCGTTGACAATCAGCTAAATCGTGAAATAAAATTTTGTTCTGGATTATTTAAAGCTGTTGTTCTTATGTTCTGTTAGATCCAGATGTTTTTGTGAGTTGAAATTTTGCATAAGTGGCAGAATGCTGGTGGGTGGTTTACAAGACTTGTCTAGTACAATAGCTACCCACCTACTTAATTGTGGCATTTAAGCACAAACAATGAATGTTAAGTTTATGTTAATACTGATCTAGAATCAGTATACATTATTGTGTCTGAACATTTTGCACAGGAATTATTTTTGAATAAATGAAATCTTTAAATAAATGTTTGCTGGGTTTATTAGATTAAAAGCGAGTAAAATCGTAATTGTCCCAAATGACTGCGAAAATTGAGATTTTATTTTTTGGGCCATATCGCCCAGCCCTACTTTGTATTAGCCGCAGGGTCGAATGCAAGTGAAAAAAGTAGCGACTTATAGTCCATTACTGTACATGTTTTTTTCCTGTACTGTAACGGAATAGTTACGTTTTATTTTTTATAAATCTAATTACGTAACAGCGGTACATGTATTCCATTACTCCCCGAGCCTACATATAATATATTATTGTCAAGAAATGTTTATGGTCAACTTCCACTTTAAAACAGAATAACTGTGGATGGCCTAAATTGTATTAATTTTTTGTCGTCATTCAACTACAAGTCAGTAAACCATCAGAAGAATCCCAGCAACTTGCGTTCAATTTGTCAGTTTAATACCTGCAGCACTCGACATTATGTAATGAATGTGAGAGGCAAACCTCAGGAGGTTTTTTTCCAATACAGGTGCTCGTCAAAAAATTAGAATATCCTCAAAAAAATTCTGTAATTCCATTCAAAAAGTCAAACTTTTATAGATTATAGATTCAGGGTCCACAATTTAAGTAACTTCAAGTATTTATTTGTTTATTTTTACATTATTTGGGCTTCCAGCTCATAAAACCCATGAAAACATGTCAAAAATTTTGAATAATGCGAAGAAATCACCATGCATACATGCTTCCCAGTCTTTTGCATGAAAAATAAAGATGGATGGACATCCTATTTTTGTAGGTTTTATGAGCTGGAAGCCCAAATAATGTAAAAATAAACAAATAAATACTAGTTGAAATCACTTAAATTGTGGGCCGTGAATCTCTAATCTATGAAAGTTTGACATTCTACTTTGTGAGGATATTCTAATTTTTTGACGAGCACCTGTATTCTGGCATTTACTGGGGGCGGGCACAGCTTGATTTGCACTCCAGCCAAGTGTTTTGCAATCACAACAGTTTGGCTGAGTAGAGCGGGAAAAGAGAAAAGCAGAACTATCCCATGTTCCCTCCCATGGCAGACCACGCCCTCGCTTTCAAAAACATAACTTAAGCATTAGGGCATAGCTGGACTTGAGCCCGCAAACTCTATGGAGTAAAGTTTACGCAAACGCCATCAGATTTTCCTTGACAATAGCACATTACAGCCTGGATGAGGTAACATGAAGCAAAGAGTGGAAAATTCTTCATTTCATTTTTATATTTCGTGACAGAGGACCAAGGAGGTTGCAAATAAAAAAAATAGATTTAGTTATTGACTTCAAACATAACAAACCACTTGTCTTCCACGGGTGCCCTTATGAGCGGGGAAAGGCATTCACGCATGACAATCTGTGCAGGTTTCGTTACTATGTGAAGAATGCGAGGAATGAATTTTTGTACACAGTATTTACACCTCAAGATCCTCAGATACCGGCAGGCTCCTATAATCACTCAAACACACGTGTCAAGTAAGACATGATGGATAACGCAGCAGCAAAGGGCTTAGTTATGGAGAAGTGCCGTCCATACTTTATGGTCCATATGGGCTGCAATCTAGGTGCTACATTTAGCCTAAAGCATTTCCTCCATAAAACAACGTAGGTGAAACGAGAGCAAACACACAAGCATGTTTAGGATGTCATCTAAAATATCTTTGTAACAAGAACAACATGACTCGTTGCGTCGATATTCACTGTAAAAAGTTTAATATAATTTTTATATTGCAACATACATATACACACACATATATATATATATATACATATATATATATATATATATATATATATATATATATATATATATACATATACATATACATATACATATACATATACATATACATATACATATACATATACATATACATATATATATATATATATATATATATATATATATATATATATATATATATATATATACATATACATATACATATACATATACATATACATATATATATATATATATATATATATATATATATATACATATACATATACATATACATATACATATACATATACATATATATATATATATATATATATATATATATATATATACATATACATATACATATATATATATATATATATATATATATACATATATATATATATATATATATATATATGGTTTACCACCTGTACACACAGATGTCTTTCCAAACATTAACCACGCTGCGAAAAGAACAAGCAACCCCACACAGGCAGCCAAAATAAGGCATGTAGTATAACATGTAATTTCACACTCATAGTTCATTCAATCATCATGTCAAGTGGCTCCCCAAACAAGACAAGACACATCTGCCAGGGACGGACGGAGTACCAACAGTGTTATTTATAATGATATTAGGATTTGATTCATAATGTGGCAAGGAAAGTTACCTAAAAAAAACAACTAAACTTGCACTTCATCAACATAAGTTTACAGACACCTAGATGTGATCTCTGGACAGCACGTCCAGTTTGCAAAAGTCTGCTCAGTTGGATTTAGAAGTCACGCCAGCCGCTGCTTCCAACTGAAGAATGAAGGCGGTTGTGTGACCGGGGATTATTTCAGAGGAATGTTGCCAATTTCCACCCAACACAAAACTACTCAGTGTATTTTACCAACTCCAAATATATCAAACAGTAGTGGTTGTGTCCATACTAGTGTGTTTACTGTTTTTCCACATTGGACAATGTAAATTTGTATCACTTTTTTTTGAAGAAACGTGTTTCCCTCACGGATCAATAAAGTATCTTTCAAAACATCATCACTTGGAAGTTGGAACCTTCCAAGCCTTTGTGAGATTGCAAGTGTCGTGAGAGGGAAATACATTGCAGATCTGGAATACGCTTCCAATCTTCCGATACTTGAGGGGGAAAAAGCACTCCTGCTGCTTCATAGGGATCAGTAATATCCAGCCTGTCAATCTTGTACATCTCATTACGTCAGTGTGAGATGTGAATTTACTTGGACAATGGACAGAATGTTGTAAATGCTACATTTATAGCTGCTCTCCATTGTTAAGTCCTTGGTGTGACACTGCTACCATCCTGCCAATGTGGAGGCGTATTCATGAATAGTCAAGTGACGTCCGGCGACCGACGAACAGTCATTTCCTCGTCGACAAACGACAAATAGTAATCGCTGGATGTCAGCCGGTAGATGTGCCGTTTGTTGTAAGTGTGCACTCCCCTTCGACGGATACGTTTTGCAGATTGTTCGTTGCGTCCTGACTGAACTAAAAATTCCAACATTCTTCTGTAACTTCCATGTATGATTAGTTATAACATAACATATGCCATGCAGGCGCAATATACAACCTAATGGAAACAGAATATTGTAGGTACCAAAGATTTTATAGGGGGGCTTGTATCCCGTATCCCGTGTCCCCTCCCCAGTACCATCTGCAGCCATGCCTGCTGATAAACTTGGTGAAGGAAGAATCTTTAGCAGATGTATTGTGTTGCCTCTTATCAGCTGTTTAGTGCCGTGTTTAAAACTGTGGGGGAAGCTCATGGAAGCATCCAGAGGGTCATGACAGCTGGCATGAAATTTAAGCCCATCAACAAATGTGGCATTTAGACTAGAGTGAATTTGCATAGCACAAAATTACCAAACGTCAAATGTTTAACCCAAATTTGGACACAAGCATGCACGTCATACTTGCTCCATATGGTGGTACAGCACGTGTCTTTTGAATTTCATTAATTGAAGGGATAACATTAAAACAGCTGAAACGTTCTACTTTCGTTTTCCCAAGCTAACTTTGGATTCTGTTCCAAATGTGAATTCCCTTTTCCCGCATCTCCAACATAATGAACAATTTAAGATGCAGCATTATTATATTTCAATGAGTTTTCTTGGCTCGAACTTGAGCTAAAGTACTTACTTTGCCGGAGGAGCGGCTTCTGCTGTAGACCACAGGCGGGGGCAGCTCCTCGTCACTCGAGAAGGCGTCCAATGTCGTCGTGGCGGCGGCGTCATGCTTCTTGTTTTGCGCGGTCAAATTCTCTAGATAAAGCTGAACGTACACGTCTTTATTGTGGTTGCCGCTCGGGAGCTCCACATTGTGCGCCAGCAACTCGCTTTTCAGCTTGTCCTTGGTGAGCTGCGACGGGTCGTCCATGTATTCCGGCATGTCGGCGTGCGAAGACGGGGGAAAGGGTTCCAGCAACCGACGACGTGAACTGGCTCGGGAGGGGAAGAAAAAAACAAAACACAGCAGGAGCGGTTGGTGGTAAATTGCGAATAGAGCAGCTAACTGGCGCCTCTTACTGGAATGATTCCGCAAAGCAGAATCTTCGCTCTAGCTGTTCAACTATGCACAATGCGTCACAGGGTGAGAAAAAGGACTTGGAAGTTGCGGCTTCTTCCAGGATGCAGCTTGTAGCTCGCGGACTGTGCAAACGGAAGCAAGTCCTGCTGGCTAAGAGCGGGAGGAAGCCGCTCCCACTTGCTGAAATGAGGCCGACAGGGCGTGACTTTAGTCTGTGATATGTGATTGGCCCTAGTGCAACTAGTGGCCTGTGTGTGCTTTATGATTGTAAAAAATAAATAAGAGGGGGGGGGGGGGGGGGGTCGTTTTTCGTGCAAAGTGCTTATTGGCAGCATATGCCTTTTTAAGGTGGTTTCAGTTGTCAATTATGCAGAAATTCACTATTCGTGGACCGACCTGGCCTAATCCCTCACGATAACCACTGTACTTGTCTCTTAAAATGATCGATTGACAATTTCGAACATCCGGGTATTTCAGATATTTCCGCAATGCAATGCAAATGGCATTGCAAAACAGCCTTACAAATTCCCATGCTTAGAATTTGCTGTTGTAAACAGCAGCAAAATAGTTTTTGACGAAAATCTGTCAGTAGCTGTTTATATTTCTCGGAATAGATCCAAGTTTTGTGTGGTATTGAATGGGCCCGAAATTTTACATTAGCAGCACCCAAATGTTTCACTAGATGGCAGTAAGACCCTGCAGTAGCATGCATTCAAAATGTGAGCGCTGTAATTTATTTTAATTCTATTTTACTGTCCTACATGGTATTTGTAAGAAATTACACACCTTTAACAAGCTGGTCACTCAGATTAAATGTAAGAATCAATGAATGAAAATACTGCATTTTCAATACTAATTATATTTTTACATACAGTAATATGTGTATGTATGTGTGACATTTTTAAGAAGGTAGAAGTTTCAATTACGGAATTAAGAAGTCCAGTTTGCCCCCATCTCCCCTTCTGCCCCCGGTGTTCCGTCCCTCCACGCGTCGGGGGGGGGGGCTCTCCGCTCCGCTGTCCGGCCCCTCTTCGGCGCCGATGCCTGGGTTGGGTTGGGGGTGCAGGCCGTGTTGGGGTGGGGGGCGCTCCTGCTCCTGGATTTGCCCTCCGGCCGGTGGCCCTGGCAGGGCCCGTGGGTCGTCCTTTGGCGCTGCCGCGGCCTGGGGGGCCCTGAGGTGTTGCGCTTGCTCTGTCCTGGCAGGGGTCGACGGCTCCCCTCTTTGGTGGAGATTTTCATGCATGCCAGATCCACCACACTAGCATCTATCAAAACTTAGACACAATCTGCTTCTTCCTCAGGTCATTGAATCTGTGGAGGCTGGTGTCTGTGGATCTCACTCTGCTTCGTTTGTCCTTCCTTCCTTTCCTCAGTCTCTCCTTTGGTCCCTTGAGGTCTCCCTGATTTGTTGGAATTTAGATGTTTCTGAGGTTGGTGAAGAACTCTAGTTGGTGGCCCGTTGGGGGGGTGTCTGGTCGGTGCTGGATTTCACTTTCCTTTGTTTTCTTTGGTCCTTCCTCGGGTCTCCTGACAGCGGTGTTCGGTTTAGGTGAACGGTATGGGATTTTTTTAATAGGTTTTTGGTGAACTAACGAATACACACACTCGTACGCACGTACACACTCACCCACATACAAAAAAAAAAAAAAGAAAAGAAAAGAAAAGGAGAGCAATGATGATGACATTACCGAATGAACAAGAGCTCTTTATTAAAAAAGAAAAAAGAAAAATGAAGTCCAATTTGTTTAACTTATTAAAATTGTTTGGCAAAAAATTATTTAATGATAATTAAAAAAATCCCTGCAGAGGCAATAAAATATGATAATGTTTGATTTTGAAACAAATTAATTCAAATTGAAAATATACCAAAAAGTAAAATAGCATCAAAAGTGATTGTGTTCCACAAAAGTCCAGCAAGTCAAATTATTAGGTTGTTTTACTTAAGAAATCAAGATTCCAGACAATTTTCCTTCTTTAGTGACAAATATTTATACAAAATACTGTAGACACAATTTGTACAGTTCATTAATGGGGAAAGTGTGTAGTAAATACCAGCCACTGATATGAAGGAATCAACCTTGCCAAACATGAACAGAAAGGACTAAAAATTTACAAGAGTTTGTATTTGACGACAAAGCCTTTTCTTCTCTGGTTGTTGGCTATGCACATGGTTTACTTTACAAGTAGGTAACTTGAACAACTAAACATTGGAGCAAGACAAAAGTTACCTCCTTATGATATATTTTGCGGATGTGCTTAAATATGCAAAATGACAGAACTTGTTTCAAAATTGAATCAAACATCCTCTCCTACTGCAATGTACAAGATGTCACATGTCAAGATGCATGCAACTTGCCTTACTTTACAGATCTCCTCATGATTGCTTAACTGGTAAATACAAATCCCTAAAGTATAAATGACAAGCCTGGCGATGTTTGATATCATAGGGGTTAGCTGTGCTAATAGCTGCGGGACAAAAACAAACAGTGTCCCAGACTAACAGCTCAGATAAAAGGCTGCATCTTTGTAGAACTTAAAGCAGAGGCACAAAAAGGACAATATGGCAAAAACTGTCCACTATTGGTTCTTGTAGAAGGTCATCACATATCCTGTAATGCCTTTGGGATGCCTTCAATTCTCCACTTTCATGTGAGACTAAACAATTGGGATGACCTATTGATGGGCAGTGATGACAGGCACAACAGAAGCAGTCTTTCTCTTTCTTCTCCCGCCTGCAGGTGGGTGATGTTGCTGAATGGATAACCTGAGCAACTGCAAATCTTTTCCATTGGCAGATTGCGTTGCTTTGTTCAACCTGCTCAACTCAAATGTTGACTTGTTTGCAAACAAGATGTCACGATGGGTTACACCATGTTGTTGCTCTCGCTCGCTTTGTCCACATACTGAAAAGAGAAAGAACACAAAGGTATTAACTTTCAGTTTTTTTTACCCACAGCTGAACATGTAAGTACCAAAAAAGATTCAGGGGACACGCCACAGGGGAACAGAACAATCAGAATAGACATTTATTTGATTAAATCTGTACTTTTCTTGTGTGCCATAGTTATTATACTAGCCTCAAAACAGGGTATTTTAAAACACAAAGACTTCCGCATCATGATACGTGTCGTATCTTGCTGTCACCGTTAATGCACAAATGATCTGTTGCTTTACAGTGGTTTATTGTTTTTACATTATTATCTCCTTACACGTGTATGTTACTGAAAATTTGCTACTGAAATTAAAGGGATTAGTAACGGAAACAGTTTATTTGGGATTATTTCCTGTGGGAAAATGTTTGTGAAATCGTTATCAACCAGCTTTCCAGTATGGATTGTGTTCCACCTTACATATTTTTAGCAGGTGAATGTTTGTCTTTCAGTCTCTGGTCACTTAAAGAAAAGGCCACCATTTTAGACATTGGAATATAGTCTGTTGTCATAGTTGTCTGTATGCCCTGTGGTGTGTGCATTTAAAGTTAACTATACTGTAGATACAGTATATATACATAACAACTAGGGTTGGGAGAGTACCGATACCAGGTATCCGTATCGGGCCAATACCAGACATATTTCCTGGTATCGGTCCCTGCTCTTGTGGCCGTTTTTCGGTCAGGAACTAAAGGCTGAAATCATTATTTTGCATTTATTGACCGTCACAGGTACATCGAGTACGAAAAATCAGAGGGCTTTTTCCTGCTTCGAGTACTCGTTTATTTAAGGCTTTAGCGTAGCGGATGCACGGCTACTTTTAATTTAGCCACTTACGGCACCAACGCAAGGGAAGGAAGAAGAAGCGGATGTTACTTATTTAATTGAAGCAGTGGTAATGAAGCAATTAAAGACAAATCGAAGGGGCGCACAGAAATGGCGACGACGACGAACAAGGTTTCCGTAGATTAACCTGCAGAAGGATCATTACCGGAGAGAGCGAGTGCCTCCGGCAAACGAGGCCGAAGGAGCGGCCGACTCGCGGGAGCCAGGCTTGCCCGAAGCTGCGGGACGACTGGCAGTGGTGCTTGCGGCGATCGGGTGATGGCGGCGAGCGGGTGGTGGCGAGGCCGTCGCCGCTCCCGCCTCACGTCTACTCAACCTGGTCCAGGCCGGACCACAGCTGGCGTGGGGTAAATTGCCGCATTTGCGCCCAAGGCGCCATGAATGGAGCGAACGACACAATACATGAATATGTATTTAGCGTGATGCGAAAGCTGCCGCCAGTGCCACGTTACGTTTCAACTGGCTTCCAATTTAAGATGTGGCCTGTAGGGCAACATTACTCCAGTAGATAATGCGTTTCGTGTCTGCAGATTCATCACAAGCTACATTCATCACAAGATTTGTTTTAGTTTTTAACCTGTAACGTGAAAGAATGAAATGCCTTAAAAATACCCTATTTAATTTGCCTTATTACTGGTCAACTGATCCAAATTCATAAATGCACAATCACTACCCTGGTGTAAAATGTAAGTGTACAACTTGAAAATGGATGGATTTATCTGCTTGATTCTTATTCCACCAACCCAACATTCAGCATTAGGGGTGTGAATTGCGTAGTAACTGGCGATTCGATCTGTATCACGATTCATAGGTCACGGTTCGATTCGATGCAAATTAATCCCAATACAAATATATAAATCAATTATTGCGGATTTTTACTAATCAGTAAACTTGTACATGTACACTGTAAGATTTGTATGAAGTTTTATTTAGTTGTATTTATTTATTTATCTGAAACTTCAGGCTTATAACCTAGCCACTGTATTTAACAGCAATGAAATAAAATATTAAGGCTTAATGTTCAATTAATATACCATTCTTCCATGCTTAAAGGGTGAAACCTAACCCTAAGTAAGACGTTTTGTTAAATATTGCCATAAAAAATGGACGTTTAAACATATTGAATCGTTGTGAGAATTGCGCACTATAATATCGCGATAAATTGCCGAATCGATTTTTTTAACACCCCTATTCAGCATAATACCGTGTTTAGACTAGTGGGGGAACATAAGACTGACTTTTCACTTTGTATGTAGCGATGGTTGTTTTAAAGTGCTTTATAAATAAAGTTGAGTTGAAAACAACATATTATTGCAAAGAACATTTTGGATTTGAGGTCTCCACTCTAAAGTGACTCTGATTAATCTCAAATAAAGTTCAGCATTTTTCCATTATAGATGGAAAGATTCCAGAAATAAATGACTGATAACATTTCACTGACATTTTAACAAGGGTATGTTTTGCATCAACTTCTGATTTTTGCATTACATGCAAGCAAGCAAAATCGGCAGTAACTGACCACGACTGCTGATTGTCCTACGAAGGCTTTGAAACACAAAAGGACAGAAACAGTCATCCAAATGGATTTCCCCCCCATACACACTAGTCCTGGGGCATCGTCATGAAATTAAGTTACTGATACTTATTGCATCTGCTGAAATTACACAGCGAATAATGCATCTTAATGACCACAGACTAAAGCACACATTTACCCAGGTATTCTTTAATGCCCTTTTTAACACACTCCTCCGTTTTCAGTGTGGTTAATGCAGTGCTTCTCAATTATGTTTTTGCTAGCCCTGGGAAAAATATTTTGCGATAATCATATTTAGCATGATATATCTATAAAATTGTAAACCTCTGCAGAGGAGCTAATACTTCTTGCACAATCTCTGACAATGAGAGCGCTACCACCACCTACTGTAGCGGATGAGCAATTTAAATTCATTCTAGTATGGCCACAAAAAAAATGCTCTCTGGGGTACAGTATAGTGCTTGAGGTGTTTGAGCAGGCTGATCAACTCAAAGGCAACCAAAACAAGATTGATGCATTTGGAAAACACTTACTGCACTGATGAAGGGCAAGTTTAAGATGGATCCAAGGACAGGTATCCTTCTGATGAAGCCTATTACAACAGGGAAGAAGCCCCTAGAACAGTGACCGAAATGGAAAGATGAAAACAGACACATCGGTGTTCATTATTCACTATTGCAAAACGTCATGTGAAAACCTGTCAAATCCATACACATCCAAATATCTGTATGGTTTTTCAATAGATTTGCTGTTGTCATGCATGGCATGTTTTGATCACAAACTTTTGGTTTTGGAAGTCTAAATTGTGCCACTTTTTGTGTGTTCAAAGTACAACTTTCACTGTTTCACTGTCCTCTTACCTGAACAAGAGGAAAAATCCATATACCTCCAGCACAACGCCAATTATGGGCCAGCCAATTAGCACCACAAACACACCTCCTAGGAAGAAACTGGTGGCTTTAATTTTGTGCTTTTGGAAAAAGAATCGGAAAGTCCTCTCCAGGCCAATAACAAAGGCGAGTCCAGCAACAAACAGGATCTAGTGGACAAAAAAACAAACACATGGTGCAGTATTAGAAGATGAAACCAAATAGAACATTTGAAGAAAGAAACATCTGGGTGCCTGGTTAGACAATTTATGCGTCCACAGCATATAAATAAGTGAATGTAAAATGGCAAAAGACATTGAGTACACTCATGCAAAGGAAGATACACACTCACGTTCCCAATTGCCAGGAGTGCTTTGTCAAAGAACAGGATCATCCCAAAGAAGAGGAAAAACACGCCGAAGCCTGTTAACCCCATTCCGATTTCTGTTGGGCACACACACATGTCCCATCAACAGTTTTCTTGACAGAGAGAAAAAAAAAACAAATGCTGTTGCGCACACCCTCACTACCTCGTAACTGTGACAGCTGACTTGCTCACAGGGGCTTGTCTGAGATGATGTTTACAATGTAATGAATTGAACAAGGAAGCTGCTGCATAAAATGCAGTCGCATTTCAGAGAGATAAATGACTAAGAAGGCCCTAAAGCAATATTGAATAATATTCCTTTATATGTTAACTCATAATATATGCAGTGGAAGCTCCAAAATTGAACATACCCAAAAGACTACATTTTGGTGCCTCACAAATCAAACATTTTGGAGTCCAAAACATCACTACGTGTGTTGTTACACAAAACTTGTATTGAAAGGATTAACTCTACATGTGCATTGCTTTATCTTTGGCTATTTTTGGATGTGAGCGTGTTGTTTACAGTATTTGTTTAAAAGCACTAGTGATGGCAAAGAAGTGTTCCCTCTTTGTCACGTCTGTCAGGTTCCTTTAAAAAGGTGAGTACGAAGTAGTAAGTATTACTTTACTTTTAGTTTTGTTTAATTATACCATACGCTGAATGACTTCTGATACAATAATGTATATTATTGTCTTTAATCATTATATACAGAGTTTATAATGGTTTTATAATGACAATACATTGAGCCAGGAACAAATGAATTTACTTTACATTATTTCATTTCTGGGACATATTTTGGAGAAGTACAAGTTGGAAATCAATTACAAACTGTTGTTCAATTTTTCGTCATCACAATAATTGATACAATACAAATTAAATGGCCTGAAGGTGAACAATTATTTAGATTTGCTCAAACAACTTGAAGGCCTTTTATGACTTTATTAATATTTGACTTGTTTTTGTTATTATTTTTTGCAAGGAGATAAAAACACTCAGTCTTATACTAACATTACATAGAGCGTATTTGCATTGTGTTTCTCAGCATTTGCATGCAATTTATTTCAGACTGCAGTTTAAATACAGCTATCTTACATAAAATGAAGGTTCAAATGCATGCTCAGACCAGCTAAACTGGAACTCAAGCATACTCCACTGGTACAACAGCATTTTAGAAATGGGGAAAAATACTCCATAAAAGAATACATCAGAGAAATGTATGCATACTATAGTAATATGTTATACTAGTATCATATGTGTTCCTGAAAAACACGGGAATACATATTTTATAATAAGAACCACAACTATGCTATCTAATAATTGTCCTACATCATTATAGTCTCTATTATTAGGATACAAATAGTTTTTAAGACTCCTTTGTGACTGAGGGCTATGCAAATAAACAGAAGACCTACAAATCACTTGTTTGTAAGGCAAACGATGATGATGTGATTTGTACTTCATTTGTATTCTATTTTATTCGGCATTTTCCCAACGCTGTTGCACGAAACAAAGTCACAAAAGTAGTACGCAGGCATGGCTGCAAAATAAAAAATAAAGCTAGCATTGCTAGCCTCGTATGCTAAAAACTAGCTATTAGGCTGAATAAACCGGGTTTGTACAAAAAAGATTTGGATGATCATCAATAGAAAGCCTTACTTTGCGAGTCCGTTAAGGAAATCATCTTGGCACTAACTTGACCAGTGAGTGTAAAAGAGAAGTAAAATATTGGCAGTTGCCAACATAGAGGCTCCTAGCTGCCACTGCAGCAAGAGCCACGTCTTCCGGAAACACACCCTCACTCAATGACATTTCCGGAAGAACAATGTGGTGCGTTCAAGGCAAAGATTTAATAACACATACCGCAAATTTCACAAGAAAGGAAATACGATACATCCACGCCAGTACGATACGAAATCCTATTGGATATATTTTATGGTATGCAAACGTTTAATTGCTGGGATGTTTTGATATTTTGGAGTGTTTTAGCTGTCTTTAGTGCATGTTTTTCTCGACTGTATCATTGCGTCAGACAAATCACATCACATTCGAAATTCGGATTAAAAATTTACAACACTTTTGTTTTACATATTAACATATCTGCATTTTATGTTTACAAATTTTTAGATACATAAAATGGGTGAGTTCGTGAAAGCGCAACTAATAGCTAATGTGTCTGAATGATTTAGACAAAGTTTCAATGGTAACCTGGGAGACACAACCCAGGGCGCAAACTGCTTCGCCTCCTCATTGTGTTGAGGCATAGTAACCATCAAGTGCGTTCAAGGAAAACAGAGTTCGAATGGTCACTTCTATTAGCACATACTCCGTAAATATTTGCTTTCAGTACAGTTAAGTGCGTTCGATAGAAAACATTCATTTCCTTAACGTGATGCTACTTTAGCTAACTTGCTGCTCATGAATGTAGTTTCGTCGAATTACAGGTGAAAGTCAATACATTGTGGAATGCTCTTTACTTTTTCTTATGGTAAAGTGTGATCATTAATCTGGTAAACTGATGATGGTGTATATGTATTGCAGAAATTCGTACACGCTGCTGAAATTCTTCTTTCTTTCTTGCAGGATTCACATTTTTCATTTTGACAGCTCGTTCACATAATGGATGGTCGTGGTCAGGCAAATGGTGAGTCTGGTATGCGAAAGGCGAAAGCAACCAAAAAATGTTTAGCATGCTGTCGTTTGTGCCAGGTGGCACGAGGGACATAATAAACCGTGAACGTCTTTGCCTCGGAGGATAAACACATGTTCAGGTGCAAGACTTGACTGCTTATTATGAAAGCATGCAAGTAAGCATAATTGAGTACGGCCAGAGTATTGTGTAAATACGGTGTCGGAAATTGTCATTTAATCACCTGACTTTGGCATCTGTCAGTCACGATGAGTGAGTCTCGACGTGATGCGATTTGAAAAAAGAAGAAGGTGGTAGCTCGTGTGCGTGCCATCGTCACCGTCATGCTTTGCAAAAAAAATAAATGCAGCACAAAAAATCACGACGTTAAAGCTATTGTAAGAGATGTGATAGACGTGGTTCCAGTCCAGGCCATTCGCAAAATCTCCCACCGGAATCGAGCTGTAGCTTGCCGGCAGCTAGCTCCATCGCAGAAGCGACCCTCCAGCCGCGTCTCGCTTCTCCCGGCGGTCAAAAGGCGGCTTCCCCGTGTCCTCGCCGCCTACGCAGCCTCAGGGGATGAATTTGACGCCAAATGCAAAAAGCTAATACCGCATTTGGCTCAGGCGGTCTGGACCATTCTCCAGATACAATAAACAAGGAAACAGGTGTTTTTCTGACAAATGCTACTTTGGACCTATAGGAGCGTTGTAAATGACTTCGCTGAGCGCAGCGCGCACATGAGCTTTTAATGAGTGAGTATAGCTACAAATGATTTGTGTTATGAAGTGCAGTTAGTGGGATTCAAATCTATGGCAAATTACTTTATTATTTTTTTGGTGCCATAGTGAGCCTTTTGCACATGTTCAAACTGATTTAAAAGTTGTAAAACAGAATATAATGTAATGAGTTTTGTGGGATTTTTAATGTTCAATATAGATGTCCCAATATTAAAATTGGAGGCCCTGCAAAAGTCCTTGGTGACAAGTCGCACTTCTCTTCAATGGCTGTGTGTGTGTGTGCATGCGTGCGTGCGCGCTCGTGTGTGGGCGGTGGATGGAGGAAAAATTGGGGGGAGGGGGGCCCCAAAAACTTTTTTTGCACCAGGGCCTCTTAGCATGGTGTTACACCACTGGCCCTGACACAATACAGTACAAAATTAATGAATTGATGAATACAGGTTTAACAAAGGGCATTTTCAATCAGTACTTTTGTTGTGTAAACTTAAAGGGATACTTGAATCATTTAGCCATTTAGCAAATAGTTAATATTTTGTCAATAAGTAATTTGATCACTTTTTTTTCATGTGCAATTATTAATACCTTTAAAACCACATGGTCTTCAGGCTATTGCTCTTCTTTGCCATCACAAAATCAAACACAAAATGACAGATCTGGAATTAATCCTTGAGATGCTATCACAGCAGAAGTTGCTCGAGATTTGCAACATCATGATGTTTTGAACTTTAACTTTGGAAGCATTTTGTTTTAATCCAAAACATTTCATGTTAGTGTACACATTGTTGTTGTAAATGTTGATTATACCTTCATTGAAACATTCAGGAGAATATGGAATCATTACTGTATTTATATATATTTTAATTTTCTGTAACTTTTTGTAATTGGTTCCCCTGTGTTATGTTTCAGATGTTCAAACAGAGCTCGACTCTGTGGAGGCAGAGCTGGAGCTAGTGGAGCTCCAGATAGTAGAGCTCCTTGAAAAGAAAACAGACTTGACTTTGCGCAAGAACACGCTGCTGTGCAAGCTGGAGGAGGCCTGTGATGCTGCATATGCATCATCTTCGTCAAGCCAGACTTCGAGAACTGGCTCTGAAATGAGTGCGGAGGAAATGCAGCACTATGATGGCACAGGTACTTTCCACTTGACTACTCTTCTTTCGTGAGTTTCGGTCACTTTAGAAACATATTTATTCATCAGCATTTTAACACATTTTTTATCCTTATTTTCTAACCTCAAATTCAATAAATCCTAAAAAAAAAAAAAAACTTAGCGTGGTGTCGTTTCGCTGTGACAGAAGTTAAATGTCAGCAAGATGTACACACCTGTAGTGTATACAAATGCGAATTTCCTGCTTAGACATGTGACCACGCACGTTAGTGACACCTGGTGGTCAATTTAGTGACCTACACAAATATATAAATGTGCAAAAAGTTGTACAGTAAGTTTTTACAGTTTTTTGGGACAATGATGCTTGATGTCATTATAGGAATTCTCTAGCCAGTGTAGCGATAATTGATGTTGTCTTTTGGACGAATTGGTAATTTGATCAGCGCTTGAGGAAGTCGTAATTCCCTCAATCGCCTATAGGGGCACCACATTCTGTTTACTTTCAGTTTGGAGAAACACAACGAATAAAATCCAAATTCTCATTTATTTATTCATAATCTGAAGTCGCCACATTATATGTTCGTGGTTCTTTGTATTACTAAAATAATTTCTAATCCACTTGGACACAAGCACGATTGACACTAAACTAGATTTGAAAAATATGCATTTATTCACTACGGTTACACATACAGAATCAAAACACTGCCTACCTAACTATCATACGGTGAAAAGAAAAGGGATAAGAATAAAACTAATAGAAATAAGAAAGGAACAATTTAACGAGGTAGAAAGGAAAGGTTTGACTTGCCAAATCTGTGAGATATTTGAAATGGAAGTTGCACCAGCGATATGTCAAATTGGCTATGAGACGTGCAACTTAATGGAGTGAGTTGGATCGAGCGAGTGGTTGAAGAAAAAAAAAAAACTGCTCCAAAAAAAAAACCAAGGCAAAAAAACCCCAATTGTTTCACAGTCGGACGAGGGGCGACACAGCTCGGCTCAAGGTGGATTGGGTTGTCAGGCGCGGTTGGTACTTCAGCCGGAGTTGTCCTCTCGGCGCGCGAGAAGATCCGCGTATCAGCTGGCCAAAACCCGCTACTGAGGCCGAGATCCGCTGCGCGTCTGCGTCCCGAGGGAGACCAGCCGTTGAACCAGCTCTCGACGCGATGAGACACTTGGAGCAGGTGCTGGTTGATGCACACTGCCCGTCCAAACTGGGGTTGCTGGGTGACACACGGGGTCACGGAAAAGTTTGTCGGCGACTGTGTCGCTGAGGTGGGACAAACACCAAAAAAAAAGGACAAAATATAAAAAATGGAAAAAAAAAGCCCCAAAAAATGTGTCCGTCTAAAAGGAGGGTGCGCGCCTGGATTTGGTGCAAGTCCGAGACACTTGGACGTTCAGGAAACAAAGGTGCCACGTGATTGAGGAACGTGGCACGGCACGGGGAGGGGAGAAAGTGGAAAATAAACAGGAACAGCGGCCGGAAAACAAGAGAGAGAACAAAGTTCGCGCCGGCTGTTTTAAAGTTGTGGGGTGTGTTCTTCTTCTGAAGAAGAAAGAACCAGCCCCTCTCTCTTTTGACTCGACTCAACTCCAATACTTTTTAAACTCCAAATGATTTAAAGAATTAATAATTAACTTTGGTCAGACTGGCAAGTCAATCTCTTCCAAGCAAAACATGTTATTGTTACACCTATCAACTAATAACGCATCATGAGATCATTTAGTTCTTTCCGGAGTAACTAAGAACTCTCTTGATTTACCATCATCATTCAGGTTGAAATACATATGACATTCTTTTCCAAACAAAAAAAACATACATGATGTGAAACATTCAGTTGTGCGCAAGTTAACTTGTATGTGATGAATTTCTTATGTGAAATGTGTAAGATTGCTTTGTGGGTCATAGGTGTTCCATGTGAGGGCAGTTCCGATCGTCCCCACTTGAAGGCGCTCTGGTCACATGTAACTTTCCAGAACCCTGGAATGTGACTGACCTGGATTTAACCGGACCATCTAGTTCATTTTTGTTTATGACTTCACAAACAAATTCTGCAGGGGAGGAGATGGAGCTTAACGATAAAACACTTTGGTGCCATAAACTTGTGGTTCTGGCTGGTGAAAAGCAAACATTTACATCCTAGTGACATGGTTGACTTCAAAGGGGTGGAATCATTTTTGGCCGTCTCTGGCTCAGGTGAAAAAGGGTGAGAGCTGAGACCTCTCGATCCCCCCCACCCCAGGTTGACCTTGCGCATATTTCCAAGAGTGAAATGTTTGAGGGAAGAGAGCAAAAAAAAATTGAGGGTGACTGACAATATTCGTTACACCAGTCACGCAATATAATCAAGTTTACAACCATGAGTCAATTACATTTCCTCATTTAGTGTCCCAATGTTTCACTTTGTTAGATTTTGCATGGTCCATAGATGTGACGCAGCACCTGAAGGATTCATTTCACCTTTCCGAGTTCAGATCCCTGCAGCTGAGGGCCATCAATCTGACACTGTCTGGAAAAGATCTGTTTTTGGTGATGCCCACAGGCAGAGGGAAAAGCCTCTGCTATCAGCTACCTGCGATCTGTTCCGACGGTATGCTAGGACCCAAGTCTTCCACAACTGATGAAACGCTGTAATAATGTACGGTATAGTACACACAGGTAAACAAGGTATGCTTGCGTCTGTGTGCGTGGTAGGTTTTACACTGGTTGTGACTCCCCTGGTATCGCTGATGGAGGATCAACTCATGTACCTGAAGTCCATCAACGTGGCAGCAGAAATGCTCAATGCTTCAAGTAGCAAGGTAATAACTTTGGAATTTACTATTTTGGACCTCCTTTTTTTAACCATATGGCACAGTTAGGATGTGGGTTGTGGCAGGGAAAGTATCTGCGGTCAATCATGCCTGCTATTGTGTAAATCGATAAAGTATCTCACATGGGTGTTTTAGTAAATATTCTATTTTACCATTTCAGTGGACAACACTAAAGCAGTGGCTCTTAACCTTGTTGGAGGTACTCAACCCCACCAATGTGTGTTTAGTTAGAAAAATGCCCTTGTTTCTAATGTTGATGCTCACGTACAATAGGAGGCATCTTGGTGAGCTATCCGCTATAGCTTTGTTGAAGCTACATATAAATAAATGGAAAGGCACTAAATTGGAATTGGACTCTTAGACCCGCAACTTCAATCCAGACTTAAACTGGAAACGGATAATAATTTTTTTTATGTATAAAAAAAAAAAAATTGAAATCATAATAATAAAAGAAAATAGATAGTCCTTTTCTTTATTTATAAATAAAAAATAATAATCATAATAATAGTAAAGAAAATTGAAATAAAGAAATGAAAATGGATAATCTAGAACACAATATCCACAATCAAATCCTCAGCTGTATTTTGTTGTATTTACAGGAGCACTCCAAGACAGTTTTAGCCGGTATGATTTGCAAGACGACCCCATTTAAGTTACTGTACGTAACCCCTGAGAAAATTGCCAAAAGCAAGATGTTTATGTCTCGTCTGGAGAAAGCAAACAATGCAAATCTTCTGAGTCGTATCGCTGTCGACGAGGTGCACTGCTGCAGCCAGTGGGGACATGACTTCAGACCAGGTAAGTCATGTGACGCTAACCCCGCCTAACATTTTGAGTTTTACACATGCACTGTGCCCTGTACGTACGTACGTAAGTGTGTTACCTTTGCAGATTATAAACTGTTGGGCATCCTGAAGAGGCAGTTTCCTAAGGTGCCAGTGATTGGTCTCACAGCAACAGCAACCAGCAGCATCCTGGAGGACTGTACAAAGATCCTGTGTGTGCAAAAGCCAATCTCACTCACAGCCTCGTTCAACCGCATTAACCTCTACTACGAGGTACCACAGAGCTATGACAGCCGCACTTGTTCAAATGCACAAACTGCTAACTTCATCTTCCATTTCATAATCATTAAAGTTGATAATAGTATTCACAAGTTGTCATTTACTAAAACATTTCAAAATCTGTCTTTCTGAAGTCTCATGCATATCTTTGTAGTTAGTAAATTGTAACAAAAAAGTTGTAATGCTACATGAATAGTCATGACTTTTGTAAGTGAATATCAAACTTCCCATACTGACCTATAACAGGCTGAGAAGCCATATCCATATGCTGTAGTTGTACCATGCATATAAAAAGTCTACACACCCTTGTTCATTAGCTAGTTTTTTGGAATATTAAAAACAAAAAAAGAGACCAAGGGTGTGTAGACTTTATTTCCCCCCCACTGTATGTTCTCAGTCCTCCTTATTCCAATGTTAAAAGCTACGTACGAGCTATTGCACAAATCATAGCTTACTCAAATATCGAGAGTTAAATAAATCTCTGTTGATGGGTAAATAAACGTCCTGGGCAGGAAATATGGTATATCCAATTTACGGTGATCATATATATTTTTTTTACTTCTGCAACAAATGCACATTTTATTTTCTGCGTTAATCTGTTAATGAGCCACCAAACATCTTTATGTCTCATAGGTTCGTGCTAAAGTTTCTGATGCTGCATTAATGAACGACATTGCCTCACTGATCAAGAATCGATACAAGGACCAGTCAGGTACTGCAGTTGATGAGGCTTGTCAAAGTTAAATTAAATGCTTGTCCTAGTATACTCGTGACAAGTAGATGATTTTCCTTTTATACCACAGGCATCATATATGTCTTCTCTCAGAAGGACGCCGAGTCTGTGTCTTCTGAACTCCAACAGAAGGACATCGTGGCTGCTCCCTACCACGCCAACTTGAACCCGGGCGATAAATCTCGCACTCATCGCAAGTGGACCTCTGGCAAAATCCAGGTGTTTGCAATTTGAGCCCAACCTGTAAATAGTACGTGTGATGTCATGAAGATGATGTCAAGGTGTCTGATGTTACTTTTATTTTATTACTAAAGTATACTTTTTAAATCTATGTATGCACAATGCTGCTCTGGTAGAATTTTATTTCTCTGCATGAACTATCCTGGTAATCCTTATTTCACTGCATTGGGAACACTATAGGTTATATTCTATTTATAAACATGGCTTGAGAGACTGCAACTCAAAGTGTCGAAATCGAGGTAAATAAATAAATAGGTTTGTTGTTTATGCCTCTAGGTGGTGGTAGCTACAGTGGCATTTGGCATGGGAATAGACAAAGCTGATGTCAGGTTTGTCATCCATCACACCATCAGCAAGTCAGTTGAAAATTACTACCAGGAGAGTGGACGGGCAGGTGCAGTAATACAAAGCAATATCCAACAGTGTTTACAGTGCCGTCAAAAAGTATTTTTCCTCTTCTCAAATTCAAATTTTTTGCAGTTTCCCCACTATTAACGAGAACGATGACCCAAGTAAACATCTATCCATCCATTTTCCCAGCCACTTAAAATGTATTTTTAAAATGCTAGTTAAAATGTATTTTATGTTTACTTGGATTGTCTTTGTCTGGCATTTACATTTGCTTGATGATCTGAAACATTAAAGTGGGAAAACTGCAAAAATAAGAATTTGAGAAGAGAGGAAAGACTTTATCACAACAATGTACTGATTTTTACGGATTAAAAAAAATGTCTTCAGGTCGAGATGATCTTTCAGCTGACTGCATTGTCTACTATGGATTTGCTGATATTTTCCGCATCAGCACAATGGTCGTAATGGAGAATGTTGGTCAACAGAAGCTGAATCAGATGGTGGCTTACTGCCAGAATGTTGACAGGTAACGCCTTCCTTCCATCCCTTCCACACATTTGGATTAATAGATCACGTGATCCCTTTGTTGTGGTTGGCAGGTGTCGTCGTTCCCTGTTGGCCGTTCATTTTGATGAAGCGTGGGATGAAAGACAATGCAAGCAGATGTGTGATGCGTGCCGCAATAGAAAAGGTTTGTGTGTTGTGTGAGATCCGATAAGTCAGTCAGAGCTTATTATGTTTTTCGGAGTATGATCATAATGTGAAAGGCAGCCCTTGAGGAGGATTCGGCTGCATATCTCTTTAAGACTGCGATGTCTTCCTAAAATCTTATCAAAGCGCCTTATCTTCAGTGGCAGGATTCTTTCATAATTTTTAAAGGATTGTCCACATGCTCTTTGCTGCTAATCAAATTTGCATTAAGACCTGCGAGTGTTATCGGTTGAAGAAAATCCACTTTTTTTTTGTCATATTAACATATACACATGCATATATTTACATTCACAGGAAATCATGCAACGAGTGTGACAAATATTTTATTATATATAATTTAAATACAGTGGGGGGTGGGGTGGGGGGGTGGGGGGGGTGTTGGTTAACCAAAAAAAAGGGGATGTCATACATACTGGAAAATCAAAACTAGAAAACTTTTATTTTGTTGGCTATTTTATTTAACTGCTATTTTTCAACAAGTTAAGGCTAATGTGGGGGGAAAAAAGTACATTGTGAGGGGAAAAAAGACGACGATGGGTCGTGGGTGAGCTCGAGCCCATCCCAGCTGACTTTTGTCATCAGTCATTTACAAGGCACATATCAGAAAACAACCCTTCAAAATAACATTCACTCTTCTCACTCGCTCTATTCGAGTTTTGGAGTCACCTTACATGACACATATGTAATATAGATGTAACGATAACGGCGATATTGCGATATTAAAACTGCCACAATATCGTCGTCGTCATGTCACAATACAAAAGCAGCACATCTGTTAAAAAATTCGAGTTGATTTCCATTTGTGCAGTTCTAGCACCCCCTGGTGGCTAGCTTTGTAGTGCAGTTTAATTTTCATTCTGCATGTTTTGGCCCTTCTATGTTTAAAATCCACACTAATGGTCAGATGAAGTGAGTCAATATGTGGAGGAACTCAGTGTAGGTGGTTTATATGCTTTGCTGTTATGTATAAAAGCACAATATTGTGTGTGTATTTTTTTAGTATGAGCTCATTTTTTTACCTTCATTTAATATCGCCAACCTCCCCACAATATTGTGATAATTATCGTATCGTGAGCTTCACATGGTGATATTGCATCGTGATGTTTGGATATCATTACTTCCCTAACATCTAATATCTGTACATGTTCAGATGTCGTCTCTTGGGACATTACGCAACATGGCAGGCAAGTGGTGCAGATTTTGGAGCTTGCGGCATCCATGGATGAGAAGCTGACTCCTCTCAAGTTGGTGGAGGCCTGGATGGGGAAGGGCCCTGCCAAGCACAGGAAGCTAACGGAGACCACCACACTGTCCCGACCGCAAGCTGAGGACGTGATTGTCTACCTGCTGCTCAAAGCCTACCTCAGGTTACGTTGTATCGTGTGGCATAGCAATGAATGACTCCCAATTTGGGACATTTTCCACATTCTGGAATGAAAGCTAGCACATGCAATGTGATTCATCAAACCTGAGACGATTACTTTGCTGCCATTTTGGAGCTTCTGAATGATTCTTAATAATTCTTATTCCACGAACGTAATATTTTAACTAGGGCTGGCACATCGGATAAATTCTTGCTTTTAACTCATTCATTCTTAGCCATTTTGACTGAAGCAACCCCCTTAGCTCCCGGCTAGCCATTTTGACTGAAGCAACCTCCTTAGCTCCCGGCTGTTTTACTGGATCTTGACTGATTTTGCAAGGCCCACAGAATATTGTGTTCTATTTCTATAAAAACATGGAACCTACCAAAAGAAAGATTAAAGTCCCTTCTTTAATCAGGAAAAAAATTATATTTGTATCTCTTTATGTTTTTGCAGCAATTGGCATTATAATATAGATATGTTTTATCATTATTCACAAACCTGTTGAAAACATTGGGGAAAACAGTTTTTTTGCAACATAGCCCTGGCTGATATCTTTTACTCTGCTGCTGTGTTTGTAATAACTACCATTGCTTTAAGTGACCCCTTCAGGTCAGAGGCTGCATCAAAGCCTTCTATATGCTCTAGCATAATAAAACACAAAAACATATAAATACGTTTTTGGGATCATTGCAATATTTAAAATAGAACATTTTATACGTTTTTGGGAGCAAATTTGTTCAATAAAGGTTGCGTTTCATTCCCCATTATTTGCTAACCTGTGTTTTGCATGTTTGCTCTCCATTAGAGAGGAATTCAGTTTCACTCCATATGCCACCTACTTCTACTTAATGTTGGGCCGCAAAGCGCCCCTGCTGAAGAGCCAAAGTCACACGCTGAGCATGAAGGTGCGTCCAGCATATTCGCATTCTTCATTGGTGAGTTGACTTCAAAATGTTGCTTTCGATTTGCTCATTTATCTGATTTGCTCCTTGAATACTTTTTGCAAAATCAACCCAAGAAAACGACATTACTTTATAAAAAGGTAATATGGGAAACTAAAGGTGGGGCCATTCGATTAAAAGAAAAATATTGACAGTACTGTACACTGAACTTCAGAGCCTCATCTTATGTCTTTATTAACAGTATTAATGTGTTTCCTCTTACAGTCTGCATTATCTGACACCAGTTTTTTTTATCACTTTATGATTTTATAAACTAAATAATATAAGCTGTGGTCTAACATTTTCCACTTCATGTCAGGCTCTCATTTTGATGCTTCTCTTAAGCTTTTTAGTCTATTGTGTTTGTGATTACAAGTTAGTGACATTTAATGACCTTTTGCTCATTTTCTCTAACCACTTTCTTCCGACTTTCACATGTATTTGTATGTGTTTTCAACAATAACACGTTTTCTAAGTCCAGGTAAGTCGCAACTGAATCAAATGTTACATTGTTTTGACTTTTGCTAATATGTAGGCGATTAGTTACATTAAGTAATATGCTTTTGCTTTTCTTAGTTCGTAACATGATTAATCGTGTATAAAACCATTGTAGTTCATGTAGATTATTATTAATCACCATCTGGCAATAAATGAATATTGTAAGACTACATTTGTCAAACTGTAGATAAACTGTGCGAAGGTATTGAGCAAACGTATCAATTATGCAGTATTGAATATATCAATGTAACAAGATTACAGTATGCATCTTTCACCACATGATCAAAATGTGCAGCAGTTGGGTGAGCAATAATATTACCATATTTCTTCAAATAGATGCCAGTCGTCAATTCATCACCGCTTGGTTGGTGACTTGGAAAAAGTTCAGCGGCACTTGTGATTACAAGTTTATATAAGATAAAAAATTAAAAATAAAGTTTGGTAAACACATTAGAATATAGTTAGGTAGGATTTTTACTAATCGACATTCCACACGAAATATATACAGACTCAGACAGTGACTATTTATAATATCATATAACATTTATAATCACATTTTATTAAGTTGTGCTGAAGATTCTAGAACAGTGGTTCTTAACCTGGGTTCGACCGAACCCCAGAGGTCGGTGAGTCAGTCTCAGTACTTCAGCGGAGGTCAAGACACGCACCCGACTCAAATGATTCGGCCTGCTTGGCCATCATTGGCTGCAGGTGATCACACTACATCGCTTGACTTATCTGTGCTGCACAGAATTTGGTGCGCACAGTAAGTCGACTGTACTTTACTATTGTGATCCCTTCATGCTAACTGTCGAACAATATAAAAAGTTTTATGTAGACGAATATGTGCAGTATGGTGTTCCACAGAGTTAAATTGTGGGGCCTCTGCTGTATTCAATGTATTTGCTTTTATTTAATTCTTAAACAAATGTTTTTGAATGCTTTTATTATTCATAATGCTCAGTTTAGCAATCATCCTTTATGCAAGTCATTTTTTGTTTGGCCTGTTGTGCACTCCCTTTTTAAACCCTTTTGGGTAAAGATTGTCATCGTTAATGGCCAACAGGTAGAAACACAGAGGGATGGGAGAAAAGCCAAAGTGGTAAAGGAACCAGCTCAGAGTGATGAAGATGCTCCAGTGTCCAAGAAAGCCAAGAAAGCGCACATATAGTTCCCCTCCCCATCCCATCCAGAGGAGAAGCTGACTAAGTACAGTCCATCATTCTTTTTTTCTGCTCATCGCATGGCAATCAACAAACACGGGAATGATTACATTTTCAATCGGCATTCACTGAGAAGCAATTATTAGCTGTGTCAAATTCTGGAGCATGCTTTAACTAACCATCGTGTTATGTCTGAAACTGGATGCTGCTTGGTTTCTTTGGCTACGCAAGTTTGTAAATAGGAAGAGATTTGCAAAACAATCCCCCAGATATACTGAAGCCTTCCTATTACAATCACATCTGTTCCAGCCGTGAATGCTAGCTATTTGCATAACATTGCAACTTTTTTCAGTTTTATTCTGCTTATGATTTTTTTTAAATCTTTTTTTTTTTCATTTTCAGTGTGGCTTAATTGCTCTATTGCAAATGTATTATAATGTTTATGATGAAATCTAAATGATCGAATTGGCACGCTACACTAGTATGGAATCCCAGACCCTGATATCACTAACATTTAAATAATTGCAATTGCTCTCTCTGTTTTGTGTTGTTTTCTCCTCACTATATATGGATTCATTGCACCCACCAGTCTTAACAGCTCTTCAATGCTCTGTTATGTCTTTCATGCAATAAGCACAATTGCTTGATACGATTTCCACACTGACACTGGTTTTCATTTTGACAGGATGTACCAGCTTCCTGTGAGGAGATGATTGATAAGGTCTTTCACTCCTTTGTAACGGAAAGCAGCTGTCTCCCCCAATCGAAGCAGAAACAATTTCAAGCAAGGAAAGCGAACATCAAGCCAGCTAATGAGACGGACAAATGTGCTGGTGATGATGACATTGTGCCCCAACATGTAGTTGAAGTCAATGTTGAAACAAATACACCAGCTAAGTCTTGTTCAAAACATAAATCCAACACCCCTCAAAGAGCACGAAAGAAACCCCTGCACGCAAATGCAACAACTCCATCATCTAAAGTTGCTGAGCCACAAACGTGCACAGTCCTCAGCTCTTCATCGCAGTCTTCTTTTATTTCCCAAACTGCAGCTGAGGAATTGTGCGACCTGCGCCACTATTACAGGAATCAACTTCGGAGAATAAACAACGTCTCCCATGAGTATCTGGGGCAGGCCAGTGAGTCGTGGCTGCTGTCTTGTATCAGGGAACCTTTCAAGTCCCTGCGAATGCGCCGCAGGAGGACCATCAGCCAGACGGCCCGAAGCTTGTGGACGCGTGTCAGCAGTCGGCGGCAGCTGCTCCGCCGCTGACCATTACATCAATTTTTTTTCTCTTGTAGTCAAATTGTGAAGCATTCAGTTATGTATGCACTTAATTTGGAAGATAATAAATGCAATGTTAAATTTGAATCACAGAAGTGCATTTTGTTGGACCTTGGAGCTATAGTGAATGAGTAACAAAACCTTGAAATCCTACCAATGCAAGTTGGTCGCTATCGGGATAAAATGATCAAATGTTCTAGTCCTCGTCAGAAGTCTCGCAGCAAAATTTTTTCACTAACTAAAGCAAGCCGAAACATGTAAATTGGGTCGAGTTATACGACGTACGCAACCTACAGCGTTTTGACTTTACAGCGCCCGTGCCTCATCCGTAGAACCTTCTTTTTATTAATTTCCCTCAGTAATCACGCCAAGTTTCAAGTTATTTTAAGTTGTGTTGTTACCTCGAGCAAAGGGCGTCCATCGAGCAGGTCGGCTTGCCATCAGGCGCGTCACATTTCTGTGTTTGTTTCCATAGAGATCCGGACGTTGGAGTCACGCGTCCCAAAATGAGCGTTAGCACAGCCATTTTGGCAGCATAGAAAATGTGTTTGCCACTTTGAGTAAACGGCAAACGATGATTGACAGCTGTTGTGGACCAGCTGCCACAACGAGAAGAGGCACAAAAAAAAAGAAAAAAGGATAGAGCATTATCCAGGCTAACAAAACAGGAATCAATGCGTAGCCAATGGAGCACTTTGTACATGGTGGCTGTTACCACACGCAAAATGTGCGGGAAATTAGATGACACACATCTAATGTATCTACATGTTCAGATGTTGCTTGTTTGCTTTTCATTAGAAAGGAATTAAGTTTCACTCCATACACCACCTACTTCTACTTAATGCTTGGCCACAAAGCTTCCCTGCTGAAGAGCCGAAGTCACACGCTGAGCATGAAGGTGCGGACAGCGTATTCGCACTCTTCATTGGTGAGTTGAGTTTGAAATGTTACTTTGGATTTGCTCATTTATCTGATTTGCTCCTTGAATACTTTTTGCAAAATCAACCCAAGAACTCGACAATATTACTTTTATATAAAAGTAATATGGGGAACAAGAGGAGGGTCCATTGAATTATGGGCCTTTCTATAACCATAGCTTGCCCTACACTGGGCCAGACAACTGGTTTCTGATATAACATTTAAATAACATATTTAAAAAAAGACTCCACAATTTCAGCATTATTAAAATTTATTTTTTCAATAGGACATATTTTCTTGAAACAGAACATTTGGTTTCTAGTTTCAGCTGGTTACAAGAAATAATACCTTAACTGGAAAATATTTAAGCAAAAACAGCTTAGAATAAGACTTTTGTTAAAAAAGTACACTAAAAACAAACACTTGAATCAGGTCTCTTGAAACACTCTTAAATACACACAAAAATATTCCAAAAGCATGCATAAACTTCATGCATTTTATTTCTACTTGTAGGGATACTTGACTCATTGAACCATTTTCACCAGTAAAAAGTTAATATTTTGAGTATAATTAATGTCATAACTTCATTATTTTTCATGTACAAATAATACCTTTAAAAACTAATTTTCCCACTTGCTATTGACTCAAGATGACATCACCTGTGCTGAGGAAGTAGGTAACGACCAATCATGGCTTACCTGTTTTCTGGGTTTGGTCAGTAAACTGAGCTAGTGGCAACATTTGTTTTCAAAGGTATTAATTGTACATGAAAAATAATGAAGTTATCAAATTAATTCTGGACAAAATATTAACTTTTCGCTGCCAAAAATGGCTCACCAAGTCAAGTATCCCTTTAAAGATAAGGTAAACTTTTACATCAACCTCATGATTTACTACAAACAAAGTATATACTGAATGATGCATTTCCAATATATTCTCCCAGGAAAAAAATCAAGCAATATATGTCATATTTACGACATTATTGGATATTTGGCGTAACATTAAAATTGTATTAAAGGGAAAGTCAAGTCATCCCAAACATTTTCTTTGCAATAATATGTTTTTAGTTTAATACATTTTGTATAAACTTTATTTGGACGTTCGCCTCCATTGTTATTTACGTCACATCGCATTCAGTGTGTAGTGATGTTGAATGGCGGCTGGCTCTCTGCCGAGCAATGTGAAACGCCTATAAAAAAAAAAAGAAAAACAAGGTAAGAGTAGCGATTATTTGGGTTGCCGTAATGGCTTAATGAGAAATTTAGACGGTACTGGGGGGAGTTGTAATTTCCTCAGCAACCTCTGGGGCACCACGTTGACTTTGCTTGTTTGTAGGAGCAAAATAAACGATAAAAATCCTATTATCAAGTATTCATAATCTCAAGTTGCTACTTTAGTTAATCATGGAGTTCTTTGCTTTCATAAGAGAATTGCTAATCCACTCAGTAAACACAAATGATTCGGCAGAAATTGAATTTCTAGACAACAAATGTATTTAGTAAACACACATATCAGTCACAGCCTAACCTATTAATGAAACGGAATACAAATGTGAATCAAAGATAAAAAGAAAACTTGCAACCTAACTAACAAAGATAAAAAAAGATCGATGAAAAAGGTAGCTGGGGGATAAAGATGGAAGCGTTTGACCTGTCAATCCTTTTATGTTTAAATAAAAGCGTTGCACCACTAGTATATGGTCAGATTGCGATTCAGGCGCAACTTACGGACTGGTTCAGTCGTACGGGAGAGAGAGAGAGAAAGAGAGACTCGAGCGTCGATTCTCGGTTAAATGTTGGAATGCTGCACCAGGCGTGCTCAGGGTGTTTGCGAGTCCTTGCTTGATGCGCGCTTTGGGACGCGCGTTGTGGCTCAAAGGAAGAAGCCGCGTGGTCACCCTCAGCGACCACGTTTCTCGTGTTGATCAGGAAAAGTTCATGGGGCCAGACGTGACGTGGAGAGAGGGTGGAAGAGTTGCAGGAACGGGAGAGTCCTTGAGCAGTTCATAGGGCGAAGGAGAGGGGAAGAGAGTTGCAGGAAAAGAGGAAGAAGTTCCTTCGCGAGCGGGTTTTTAAAATTGTGTCACAGGGGGCCGGGCCGTAGTCCCAGGGAGCAACAAAAAACAACCAACATGGCTAATTCCTGTGGATAGACCAGACCAAAAAAGATGGTCTGGGGACTGATAAGCAGTGTTATCTCTAGTTTGCTTGCTTCAGGTTTTCACGGTCTGTAGGAGTTGTGGTATGCGTTTCCTGGGGGTTGTAAAAACGAAATCCAGTCCCTGCTGGAGGGAAACTCAAAGAGTCCTTTTGAACTGAAAACACAGAGTTAAGACACGTACACACATTCCCCAGGGGGAAATGTTTAAAAAGGCACATAAAATGTAAAAATTTAGGGTGACGGGCAATATTCGTTGCAGTAAGCGTTCCTTAACTCTTTTACTGCCAAAAACGTTAAATAACGTTTAGTAAAAACCTACGGAGGGGCGCCAAAGACGTTAAAAGACGTTCACTATGGGGTTTTTTTTTTTTGGAAACGGGTGGAGGAAAGCCTTGGGCAGCTGTGCTGAAAGTATCAAGCAGATCTAGTTAGTATAATGACTCGTTTTGGCCCCTAGATGGCACCGATGACTCTCTTTGGACAAGATTGGGTGGGCGTCAGTAGAAGACGTGAGGCGGAGCTAGAGTGTTGAGGGGACAATGGCTGATGAAGCAACAATGGCGACCGGTTGCAAGCAGCTCACGCTTGAGCATTTTTTTCAAAGACGGAAAGCATCGATCAATACTAAAAAGCGCCGACGATGATGATGATGGTGACTCCGAGCTTGACGCCGAAGTTGGAAGCGTTGACCCGGCCGTTATGATCACGTAGTAAAGCCTCACCGGCTAGCGATGCTAACGCCGGAAAACGCGGAGCACAACCGACCGAGCATTTCTGCACAAGCGAACATTCAATCGGACGATGAAGAGTAATCAAAAAGCATCGACCAATGCACATTGATGATGATGATGATGGTGACTCCCGAGGTTGGAAGCGTTGACGCGCGACGATGATCACGTCATAAAGCCTCACCGGCTAGCGATGCTAACGCCGGAAAACGCGGAGCACAACCGAGCACTTCTGCACAATCTGACGATGGAGAGTACCCCGAGTCCAATGCATATTCATCGGAGGAGCGGGTACAGTCTGATCACGGAGAAGACACTGGTTCTGGACTACGATGCCACCATGAGTGGAGTGGATAAGATAGATCAGAACATCTACCACCCGGTATAGGAACTGAAGGACATGAGGAAGCCAGACGTAACACCACCGTAACGTAACCGTAGCATGATCCTGATAGTAGACTTGATGGCAACACACACTGCAGTATATACTTGCTATTCCTCGGAAAAAACGTCCGGCAAGAAATTGTAGCGTCTGCAGTGAAACTAATCTGTTGTGCAAATCCTGTTGCGTCTCCTTGCACGCAGGGGAGTGTTACACAAAAAGAAAAACTGTAGTTGAAACATCCACATAATTGTAAATAGTACCACATTTGTAAATAGTTGCCAAATTGTTGTCAAATTGTTACACTGTTGAATGTAAATAAACGTATTTTGCTATCAAAAAACACTTTTTCATTCTTGGTGGTAGTGTTTTATAGAAGTAAAGCACTATTTAGGTGTTTGTGGCATCATTCATGGACAAAAAGAAGTGTAAAATTCACTGGAGTGCATTAAATAATATCGTTTCACAAAAAGTTTGATTTCTCCGTATTTTGGTCCAAAACAAGCGCATTTGGGTGAAACGAACCATTTTCTATTGTTGATTATTTTTTTCTGATGAAAGATGAGAGTTCTTTCATTTGGTAGTATGTGTTTCCATAGTCCAAACAGAACATTTTCTGTGGACCTTGAAAGATCAGTCAAAATGCTTAAATCGGCTGGCACTCACAGCATCCCTTTTCTGAAAACGTCTGGCAGTCAAAGAGTTAAGAAACAACATGCTATCGAAACAGTCAACCTCCCCCACGCCGTGCTCTCGTCATTCACTAGATGCATTCAAGAGTTTTGATCATCCTTTTAGGAATGCTACGGAGACTTACCTTGCTTTCGTGATAGGTGTTTCACATTGCTCGGCAGAGAGCCAGCAGCCATTCTACGTCACTACGGCTGAATGCGTTGCAACATAAATAACAATGGCCACATACGTCCAAATAAAGTTTCTACAAAATGTATTAAACTGGAAATTATTGTTGAAAATAAATCTCATAGTTATGTTAGTAACAACCAAATAAATAATACAGAGCAAAATTGTCATTCTCATCGGGGTTCTTTTTAAGGGGTAGCCATTATGTCACTTGCTGCCAACTAAAAATGACATCACAGTTGTTCAGGGCTAAGGTAACGACCAATCTCTGAAGTTGAGCTGTGACTTGTCATTACCTGAGCCCTTAGCAACTGTGATGTCATTTTCAGTCGACAGCAAGTAGAGATGGGACAATGAAGCCTTGTGAAGCTTTTGAGGCTTTCGGCTGATTGATTTGGAAAAAGAGTCGAAGTTTCAAAGCCCCATAAGATAGATCGTACCGGTGACATCTGGTGGTCAGCTGGAGTCATAGCAGCTATAATCTTCAAAGTAATTCACCTGATTGATTTATATTCCAACATAACACCAGTACATTCAGTCTTACATTTGTGTCTGTCTAATGATCATCAGGTACACATGGAAGTGTTGCAATATTTTGACACTGTACCAGTACTATGGTTCAATGTGATGTCCTGTTACTCATTCGATTTTTCTAAACATGATTTGGATATGACACAAGTGCGCTGTGAAGCCAGATGACAAGTATTTCAACATCAGTCTTTGGGAGATGTGACTGAGGGTCTTGGAGAAGCGCTTATAGCAACTCGATGGAAAATACTTGGGTCAAGCCTGTATCTTCTACACACGATTTAAAAATAATGCATAATTGGAAACTTTAAATGCATCATTGTGGGAGTACTTTTGTTGGAAACATACCGAATAACTAACTTTTCCAGGTGAACATAAAGTGAAGCAAATATCTACATGAGGGAATTGTGCTTGTGCTACAGTGAAAATAAAGCAAATACCAGTATGTACATGAGGGAATTGTGCTTGTGCCCAACTTTTTATATTTTTTTGTTTTACAAGTTCTTATTCAAGAACAATATTTGCTCTATTGTGTTCGGCTTCTTCTCTGGCTGACAATTTCACCAGCCTTTGAGAAAATCCTCTCACAGGGGACTGAAGATGCTGGTGTTGAGAGGTACTGCAGAGCCACTGGATACAGATGTGGGTATGTGGTTTTGTGGAGAAACCAATATTGTAGTGGCTTCTCCGTCCGGGGAAGCAGTTTGTCCTTCAAATATCTAGAAAAGTAAAATATGACAGATAATCATTTTTGCACTGGATTAATAAATCAAAGTATAGATAGATAGAAAGATAGATAGGGAAATTTAGTTTCAGCAGCATAACATTACATTCATTACAACATAACAATAGTGCCACTTTTCATATCATATATGTATACTGTAATTACCTCACCTCTGAACCTCTGCAATTGCATTGGCAGTGCTACTTGAAGCACGCTGTGTCTCCACATGGCTGTCCAGAGCACCCCAGAGGCTGTTGCCCTGGGGATGGCCTGTAACCTCTGCAGGTGGCAGTTGTTGGGCTAGTGCAGGCATTTGATTGGCACATTCTCTTGTGAGCCTTTCCACTGCAGCCTGGCAACTTGATGTGCTACAGAAGCCCACTTCCTTGAATCTTGGATCCAGCAATGTGGCTAGTGTCAGGGTTGTTATTTTCTCCAGCATTGCAAATTTCTCTTGGAGATTGCTGTTGATTTTGCTGACTAAATTCCTGGCAACTTCGATGGTGACTGTTGTCCACTGTCTGGCTGTGAAGTGCTTCAACATTTTCACCATTGGAATGACTTTTGATCCAGACACTCTATTCTCTGTAGACATTTCTACAGTGGCCTCATTGAATGGAGAGAGGACTGAAAGGCACTGTGAGATCGTCTCATATTCTTCAGCAGAGAATGGGACGATGGTGGTGTTTAGACTGCTGAGGGCTGCACCCAGTGGCTCCCTCTGCTCATGCAGTCTCTGGAGCATTGCAAATGTGCTGTTCCAGTGGGTTTCAACCTCTTGCAAAAGTTTATGCTCCGGTCTTCCCATTTGCCGCTGAATTTCAGACAGCTTTTCTCTTGCCGTAGTGCTTGATTTGAAATGCCCCACAATTCTACGTACCCTGGTGCGAATATCATCAAGCCCTGGTGTTTGTGCTAATGATTTCTTCACGACAAGATTTAACATGTGGGCAAAACAGCTGACATGGCGCACATTGAGGAGATTGGCACATGCTAACATGTTTGCAGCTGAGTCTGTGACCAGACTCTTCACTTTGGCTCTGATTCCCCACTCTGCCATCAGGGTTTCTTTGGCCTCTGCTCGGTTTGCTGCAGTATGGGAGCGAGGGAACCTTTTTATGCCCAACAGAAGAGTTGACAGCTGCATCTCTTCATTAATGAAGTGGCAGGTTACAGCCAAGTAGGCATCCATATTTATTGAAGTCCACATGTCTGATGTTAGGCTGGCTGTGGATGTCTTTTCTATCTCCGCTACTGCGTTGTCTTTGGCAACCCTGTATTTATTCTGCAACATTTGTTTCAGGGCTTTTCTTCCTGGGATAACATAAGTGGGATCCAGGAGCTGGACAAAGGCCCCAAACCCTTCATTTTCCACCAGTGATAGTGGCTGTGCATCTATGATGATCAGATTCAGTAAGGCCTCATCCAGCTTTTGCTTCCTCGACCCTGATGACAGAAAAAAAGTGATAACATATGAAACTTTAGTGTGCTTTAATACAGTACATTTCCCTTTTTTTCTTTTTTTTTTTAACACATCAGGGTAAATTAAATCAATCAAAACAGTGATATCATTCAAAGCTTGAAGTAGCAACTTTAAAAATAATTAATCAAGAATAAAAAGTGACAAAAGATATATAGTATTACAAGTGATCATATACAGATGTACATGCATGAAACTATAAAACCCTTTTAGGATTAAACACAATCATGTGGAATTATGCCCATACCAGAAGGTCCAGCAGGATCAGCTTCAGCTGAAGTGCTCTGCTGCGGAGTTGTTGCCTGTTCGTGTTTGGCACGTAGATGCCGCAACATGGAGGAGGTGTTGTTGCCAAAAACCAACTCCTGTGAGCATATGAGGCACTGAACCTAAATAATGAATAAATATGACATTAAAAATTGTTATGCAATACTGAAACAATCAAGATATTATTATGGTTACTATGGACATACTGCAGGCTGTGATATTTTTGAATGTAGGTAACACAGCCAAGATTCCCAGCGACCTTTAAATGCTTTAAAGTTTAAACATTATTAAAAGTGATACAGTAATATTAATTAATTTTCTGTAACCATTTATCATTGCAAGTGTTGCGGTGAGCCATTTAGCAAAACTGTACAATAGTAAATACAACACTACAATGATGATGATAATGCTGATAATATACCATTTAATATTATGCCAAATAATTAAAATCTTACCTTTGTGGGTGACACAACGTCAAAGTGTTGCCAAACACGAGATCGTTTTCTTGCATTGGAATTCTCCATCCTAAAGCTCTCTCAAGTCAGTTTTCTCTCAAAAGGCTGTAAAGCACTGGGCGCGGGGGAGGCAGTGTTTGTTTGGTGTCTCCTTTGCATACGTCATCAGCACGTGATCACGGAGGTTTGATCGGGGCTTTTGATACATTGTTTCGAGCAGTCTGTCTCACTCGGCTGACACATGCTCCGGAGTCTCAGTGTCAAACGTCCCATCTCTAAGTCAGCAAGTGACAAAATGGCCACCGCAGAGATGGATAAAGATGGATGGATTTTGCTGCTTAACTCATATTCCACAAATGCAATATTAATCAGAATACCGTGTCTAGACTAGTAGGGGCAAATACAACATATTATATTTGAGCAGAGGCCAGGTGGTCAAACACTGTAAACCTGGATAGCTAGGTCCTACGTTGAAAAAAAAAAAAGGGTTGCTTTAAATTTTGAAGTGCTATGCAGACTGTTTATTGTACTTGTGCTCCTAATGGAATTGAACATTTAGAAAGAGTTTAACTTAAAGTACTTAGTTTAAAACAATCATTTAGTTTGTTAAGTATCTCTATTAGCAATTGTTAGAAGATCAGCTTTGTATTCCGCGTGTTCGTTGTATTTCAGGTAGAGAGAATGTTGCTTTTCTGAATACAGACTTGAGATCGGTGAACAGTTCCTTCAAATGTTTTATTTTACAGAATATTCCGGGCACTTATGAATGACAGACAATGGCTGCTTCTCATCACAAATGCACAGATTCAGAGGACTTACAACATTCTTATACTATCTTGAAGGGCGGTACCACCAACCCCCAAGCCCCCAGCGACCAGCACCCAGCCCCCCCGGACATGAGATAAGACTTTTGAGAACATCATCCAATACACATTGACTTCAACCATAGACACTGGCCCATTGATGTGGAAATAGAGGAGGTCTTTCAGACATGACGACACCCGGCATAAGATAAGACTTACAAAGAAATCATACTAACACATTGACTTCAACCACAGACAAATGGTCTATTGTTGTGGAAATAGAGGAGGCCCCCCAGACATCATTCAAACACTCACCAAGCTCTACTGAGGAAATTAAAACAGTTATGACTAAATCTAAACAGTTATGACTAAACTAAAACAGTTATAACTAAATTTAAACAGTTATAACTAAATCTGGGCAGAAGACCCTCAACAATCCCCCTTTCGACTCAAAAGAGTCCGACATAAAATAAACAAAAAAAAATAAAAAAGAAGGTACTAGCGGCGTCATGGTCGCAGACGGCTGGCGCAACATAAACAAGGGTTGTGTGGAAAGATTGGAGATGATCATCTTATCAGTAGAATAAGAAGCAAAAGCCCGCAACAATGAAACCTCCCTTTAGCAGTGAGAGAAGGTTGTTTAGCAGTATGTGGCATTAAATAACAATTTGATTGAGGAGACACGCGCCAAGGCTAAGAACTATCGCGAGATGCTGTGACTATCGCGAGACCTACAGCGAGACCAGGAAACGCTAACATGGCGGTGCCCTGCTGCTAAGATAGAACTAGCTTTATTATACTAAACTAATCCAAAATTTAACCATCATATATCTTGGCTTTTCTCTTCTCTCTTTCATCCGGCAGATTTGGAATACCACCCAGCATGGAGGACCTTGAACGTTTCATCGACGGATATTTTTACAGCTGCGCGATGGAGGATCCTTCCGTCGAGCAACCGTCGAAGAAACCTTCGAAGAAGAGGAAAAATGACTCAGCGACGGCCACGGACGACCTAACCACTACGGACGTTTCGGTCAGTGTGCTGGAGTCCATAAATAAAAAACTTGACGTCATCGGCCTCATCCGCGAGGACGTCAAAGAATTAAAGGTAAGCCTGGAATTCGTCAGCCAACAGGTAAGTGACCTCCAACGGGATAATGCCGAGCTGGAAACTATTAAAAAGGAAAATAAAACGCTAAAAGAAACTGTTCTAGATGTCCAATCCCGTAACATGCGGGATAATTTAATATTCTCAGGCATATCCGAGAATACCTCTGACAACCCAGAGGTTGAGATAAAAAAATTATGACGACGTCGTTAAAAATTCCTCAGGAGACGGTAAATAACATCTCTTTTCACCGGGTACATCGGCTTGGAGCCCGTAGGGGCAACAAACCCCGTCCTATTATCGCCAAGTTTGAGCATTTTAAAGTAAAGGACGGGAGCTTAAAGGGACCTCATTTGGAATGAATGATCAATTCCCGAGAGAGATCAATGAGCGGCGAAAGGTACTGTTTCCTATAATAAAACAAAATAGGCAGGAGGGTAAACGGACTACGATAGCCGTTGATAAGTTATATATCGATGGCCAACTATTCCGGAACCCCAATTCCACTCCCTGGCTGTTCTAATTGGCATTGGTGGAACTAAACTTAGTTTGATTATTAGACGTATACATATACTGTATATGTGGTTATAAAACCAAAAATATGAATACTCATTATGTTTAAGCTATATTATAAATATAATATTAATACACAACTATATCTAAAGTATATTTAAACAAAAAAAATCTCGCTTAGGTTACTGGTGTATTGTTATGTTTAAGCCCCTGTTAATTTCCTTCACTTTCACCTCCCTACTCGTTTTTTCACTGTTATATTTACTTACACGTTACCTCATATTTTACACAAATTACATAAATCACCTAACCACTTTGATTCTATCCTATAACATGTCAGTGGTGGCAAATGGCCTATACAGATATATACACAGGACTGAGTTTATATTGTTTGTATGCATAAATTAGTTCTGGTTTCCTGGAATGTTTGTGGCGCTCGCTCACAGGCAAAAAGAATAAAAACTTTAGACCATCTCTTAAAATTAAAAGCAGATATTTGCCTCCTACAAGAAACCCAGCTACAAAAATCTGAAGAAAAATTACTTATTGATAAGAATTTTACCCAAGCGTACTCTGCCCCTTATAACAGTAGACAAAGAGGAGTCTGTATACTCATACATAAGAATTTACTCTTTACTCTAAATAATACAATAACAGACCCAGAGGGCCGATACATTATTATTCAGGTGACTATATTTAATAAAATATATACATTTGGTAATTTATATGCCCCTAATAATGATGATCCGGCCTTTTTCCATGAATTTTTCTCTAAGCTGTTTGAATTAGCAGCGAACTCTACTATTATTATTGGAGGAGATTTTAACACAGTCTTAAATCCATTAATAGATCGTTCTAATAAAACAACATGTATAAGGCGATTACAATCTACAAAAGTAATAGGGGAATACATGGATGACTTTGGCCTCGTCGACAGCTGGAGACTTAAAAACCCAAATAAGAAGGAATTTACCTTCTTTTCCGCTGTGCACCGGTCTTTTTCAAGAATTGATTTTTTTCTTACAAATAACTCTATTGCTGATAAAACTGTTACAAAAATACATCCTATTATTATTGGCGACCATGCACTAGTCTCCCTTTCCCTACAAGTTGATTATACCTTTAAACCACCACCGACATGGCGTTTTAACATCTCACTGCTAAACGACGTAGAATTTGACAAAATTATAAGAAAAGAGTGGGCAGACTTTTTGGAAATAAATTACTCTCCAGACCTATCTCCATCTCTTCTCTGGGAAGCTGGGAAAGCAGTAATTAGAGGTAAAATTATATCATATTCATCTTATAAAAAGAAACAGGATTGAAAATTAGAAAAAGACTTGGAAGATAAAATTAAACAACTGACGGATGAGTACGCAATAAACCCAAATAACCAAATATGGACTGACTTACAAAATACAAAAATACAGTTAGACGATATGCTAACTAAAAAGACAGAGTTAATAATACAACAATTGAGATACAACAACTTTGAATATAATAACAAATCAGGTAAATTTCTTGCAAACCAACTTCAACGTAATCGGGAAAAATCGCTTATAACGGCTATTAAAGGGACAACTGGTGAATGTACACAATCACCAGAAGAAATTAATCAAATTTTTTATAACTATTATCACAACCTATACTCAGAAACTAATAAGCCTAACCCAGAGCATATTGAGGCATTCCTCAGTAGCTTAAATATACCTCAGTTAACTACTGAATATAAAGATATGTTAGATGCACCACTTACTATAAACGAGTTGTACAGTGCTCTAGATAGTATGCCAAATGGCAAAGCACCTGGCCCGGATTGTTATCCGGCTATATTTTTTAAACACTTTTGGCTAATGCTTGCTCCACTATTCTTAAGAGTAGTAACAGAAATTAAAACTAATGGTCACATACGCCCACACATGAATACAGCAGCAATTAAACTTTTATTAAAGCCAGAAAAAGACCCCACCCTTCCATCAAGTTACCGTCCGATTTCACTAATTAACACTGATATTAAAATTATCACTAAGGCTTTCACATCTAGATTAGAAACAGTAATCCCGACAATCATTCATAGCGACCAAACAGGCTTTATTAAAGAGCGTCACTCTACTAATAATATTAGGAGGCACTTTAACCTTATTAGCATGACACAGCGGCATGATAAAAAGGCAGTTATTATATCATTGGATGCAGAAAAAGCTTTTGACAGTTAACTGGTCCTTCCTCTTTGCTGTTTTAAATAAATTTGGCTTTGGGAAGTCATTTATTCACTGGGTGTCAGTATTATATGACTCTCCTAAAGCTACAGTTACTACTCATGGGATTATATCTCAGAGTTTTACTTTACAGAGAGGCACAAGACAGGGATGCCCACTGTTGCCTTTATTATTTGCAATATTTATTGAACCGCTTGCATTAGCCATACGCCAGGAAAGAAGGATTCAAGGAATTCACTCTGGGGTAACAGAATATAAAATTAATCTATATGCCGATGATATTTTACTTTATTTAGAAAAGCCTGCTATTTCGTTAGGGGAAGTATTTAACTTAATAACTAAATTCTCACAGTTATCAGATTATTCTATTAACTGGACAAAATCAACACTTCTACCTATTACAGAAAATGCATGGAACCCTGCAAGCCAGGACCCACACTACTCATTTCCTATAGGTAATTTAAAATACTTAGGCATAAAAATCTCACCTAAATTAACTGATTTAATTCATTTAAACTTTACTCCACTTCTGGATAGCATTTATAGTGACTAGGAGCGCTGGAATAATCTTCCTATTTCTCTAATAGGACGAATAGCCACTATTAAAATGAAAGTTTTACCCAAAATAAACTATTTTTTCTCAATGATTCCATTTAAACCTACGGCTAACTGGTTCCAGTTGTTGGACTCAGCTGTTACAAAATTTTGCTGGAATAAAAAAAAGCAAAGATTAGTCTATCTACTCTTCAGAAAAATAAATCCAAAGGAGGTCAAGAGGCACCAAATTTTATGCACTACTATATAGCTAACCAGTTACAATATATTATTTTATGGGCACAACCTAACAGAGATACTAACTGTTGGCTGGAACTAGAACAGAAGGATTGTAATAACCTCAGACTTCTAGATTTACTCTTTATTGCAACATCGATTAAGCGACATAACTGTTTTAAAAATGTATGAAATGTAATGTATAAAATGTGGAAGGCACTAGAAATTACAAAAGCCCAAGTGGAGCCCTGTGGGCTTTCTACCCTATGGCATAACCTCGACTTTCAAATTAACAACCAATCATTTTATTTGGGTGTGTGGGAGCAGAAAGGAATTACACATCTCCACCATCTCTTCTCAGATAATATGTTTATATCATATACATCCTTGCTCCAAAAATACAAAATAAAAAACGGAAATTTTTTACATTATTTTTAAGTTAAAAGTATGATAAAGAAACAAATTCCAACACTTCAGGGTACGCTCCAACCGCCTGTTTTAGCTAAAGATATTACCAAGCTTTCTCCGACAACAACAAAAAAACTCTCAAAAATATATAAGTTACTTTCATATACTGATAAAACGTCTTTACCCATCTCGAAATGGGAAACAGACTTGTCTATAGCTCCGGAATCTGACTTTTGGATTCAAGTTTGTGAAAACGTTTTTAAAATGACAAAACACACAAATTTACAACTTATCCAATATAAAATTATTCATAGAACATATAATACTCAATATATGATGACAAAAATGGGACTCTCAGACTCCGACATTTGTCTCCAGTGTTTACAAAACACTACAGACACTTATTTTCATGCTTTATGGCTATGTACTCCGGTTATGTATTTCTGGACTAAAGTCTTAGAAAAACTTTCCGCTGTCTTGGACTGTAGGATACCGTTCTCTCCAAACTTGTGTTTGCTAGGTGACTTAGCAACAACTGACTTACCACATAAACAATTTCAATCTCCACTTGTAGCCCTTACTATCGCAAAAAAACCCAATTCTTGTTAACTGGAAAAATAAACAAACTCTGAATATCGACCAATGGTCTAACCTCCTCATAAATCACATCTTAATGGAAAAAATATCTGCCTCAAATAAAAACCAAATGTCAAAATTTAAAGAAACATGGTCTACGTATATAGAATTTTTTAACCTAAACCTGGTTACTTAATTAGTTAGCGAGAGCCACCGCAGCGTGATAACTTACATTGATGTTTCTGTATTTGGCAGTTTGTAACTAATGGTTGTGTTTTTATAGTCAGGAACCCAGCTGCTGCCAACAGGATCGAACAGATTCGCCTCCAATGGGCACTAAGGGTTAATATTCGGATTCACTGCATGCCAGTGGGTTAATTCTATAGGTGCTGTCCCCCCCTGGCTGGGCGTGGGCGGGTCTGCCCCTCTGTTGGCTGCTGGGTGGCGGCTGCGTCTTGGCAGTTCCCTGGGTCTCTTGGGGGGTACTGCGTTGCGGGGCTCTCCCTGGCTTCCGGGGCGGCGCCGCTCCGGCGCGGTCCATCGCTCTGGGCCCGGCGACGCGGTTCGGGGCATGTGGGCCGCCGGGGTGCCCGGTGGTTCCCTCTCCCCTCCCCCTTCCTCCCCCTTGCTGCCTCTCCCTCCTCGCCTCTCCCCGCTCGTCCTCCGCCTCCCTGTCCCTTCTCCCTCGTCACCCTTCCTCCTCCTCTCCCCCTCTCTCTGCGGCCCTGCCGCTGCCCCTTGCCCTTCTTGTCGTCTACTTTCCCCCTCCCTTCCCCCTCCCCGGTACGCCTTCCTTCCCCTCCCCTGGGCCGGGGGCTCCATCCGTGGCCCGGGTCTCGGCGCTCCGGGGGCCGAGGGGGTGGGTGGGGTTTGGTGTTGTGCCCGCCCCGCTCCGGTGGGCGTCCTGGCGCCTCGGGCGGGCCCCAGTATCCGGGGGGCGAGCCCTATCGTCCCGCCGGGCTGGTCCCATATGCCCGCCGGGGTCCCGGTGGGGTGGGTGGGGGTTTGGTGGGCGGGTGCGCCTCCTGCCCTCGCCCGGTTGGGGGGGCTCCCGCTGGTCGCTCCTCTTAACTCACTGCACTAGGTTTGCACAATACACTTTTATAGACATATAGGGCCCATAACACACTTTGGGGGGGTTGGGTAGGGTGGAAACACCGTCTTCACCCTACAACTCCCCTCCAATTTTAATGCACCACACAACTGTGGGGGGTGGGGGGGTGGGGGGGGTGCCATCGGTTGGGGACCGCAGTATAGACCAGTGCTGCGGTCCCCTGTCCGTGTCCCCGCCGCCCCCCCCATTTATTTTTTTTAATGCACCACATACACTCACTGACATGCCTGGGAGGTGGGTGGATCGGAGCATGGGGATATCATTTCCCTCTGCTCCGGTTCACCTGCTCCTAATTTTGATTTTTTGGATTTGTTGGAATTTAGATGTTTCTGGGGTTGGTGAAAGAACTCTGGTTGGTGGCCCGGTGGGTGGTGTCTGGTCGGTGCTGGATTTCACTTTCCTTTGTTTTCTTTGGTCCCCTCGGGTCTCCTGACGGCAGTGTTCGGTTTAGGTGAACGGTATGGGATTTTTTCTAATAGGTTTTTGGTGAGTTAACGAATATACACACGCTCGCACTCACGCACGCACGCACACATGCACGCACGCACGCACGCACGCACATACACATACACATATACATACTCACCCACATACAAAAAAAAGGAAAAAAATTAGCAATGATGATGACATTACCGAATTAACAATACTGAGCTCTTTAAAAAAAAAAAGAAGAACAATTTGATTCATTGAAAGATTTTGCAGTGGAATAAGCATATGTGTACCACATGTTGATAGTTAAGGGATGTCCCCCTTCCATGGGGTGTCAGGGAGTTTGTGGAGAATCAATACTTCGCTTAATACGATGTGTTGTGGTTACATTCAAGGTTGTACTGAGGGGCTTCCAGGGATTCCAGATTGGCATAAAAGTCAATATGAGAAAGAGTGTCGTGATGTAGCAGCAGATGGAGATGCATTCCCACTACGAAGCCATCTCGAGATGATGTTCTTGGGTTGCTGAAGAGGGCGCTGTCATCTTCTTCAGGACCTTAGGGTAGACTACCTGGTCACAGGATGAGTCACCGGGATTATTCTGCCCGTATAACGTGAACTCAACCTTTGTTAAATGATGTCAGTGGGAGCCGGCTTGCTTCTCGGTTGTTGTTGGGTGATTGCCTGGTGCAGGGACAATGGCTCCAGCCGGTGTCCTTGTCGGTCGGGTGGAGGAGATGTGATACCACGTATCACGTTTTCCGTGCAGGCGAACTGCAGAAGATGTCCTCTCCGTCACCTTGTGGGGTCCTGTCCACCTGGGCTCAGACCATTTTCGTTTAATCACTTTCAACCATACATATTCACAATCATTTATTTCTGAAGGAGCATCTGGTTGTTTTTTGTTAGTTGGGAGTTAGTAAATGTTAGTTGTTTAAGTTCTGGAGGTCCAGGAACGTGCGTCTCTTCCAATGGAGTTGTTGGAGCCGGAAATGGTCTGTTGGTGTGACATTCAAACAGAGTCCAGCCTTTGGCTGAGTTAAGTGACATTTGCACATTCATTAATGCAACAGGAAGAGCTTGTAGCCAATTCAAATTTGATGAGGCCAGTGTTTTAGCCAATTTTTCTTTAATATTTATATTCATTCGCTCAACCTGTCCTTGCGATTGGGGATGATACGCTGAACCAAATGTGTTTTAATCCCAATGCCTTTTCTACTGCTTGTAGATGTTTGTTTTTTGAAATGGGTTCAATTGTCTGATCAAAATTTTCTAGGAAACCCATGTGATGGTATGTAATGATTAATCAAATGTTCTACCACGATATTTGCTGTTTCAGATTTGCAGCGATATGCCTCTGGCCATCCTGAAAAGGAATCCACTATTACCAGCAAATATCTGTATCCTGCCACTGGTTTTATCATGTCAGTGAAATCCATCGAAACCACCTGAGCAGTCACGTCCGGATCGTGAGTGCCCTGGGGAGGTTTAGATGTAGGCATACTGTTATACCTGTTGCAAACGCTACAGTCCTGCAGTTCACTTTTAACAATTTGTCTCATGAAAGGATGCCACCAGTCGTCTCAGTGTTTCTTCCACACCAAAATGGCATATTCCATGGGCTTCAGAAATTAGATTTTTCAATTTAAAAAAAGATGGAATACATTTACCTTCTTTTCACCATATACCTGCTTCATCTTTTTGTCCTCCTTTGGACATCCACACACACTTTTCTTCTGGACTTGCTTTTTCCTGTTTCTGTGGTGACTTGTCCTTCTCCTAATTCACTTTCGCTCACCATCAATTGTAATGTTGGGCTGTAGCCCGCCGCTTCCTTTGCCGCTTTGTCTGCCGAATCACTTCCTATCTCCCCCTTCTGATAAAGAACAGCAGAAACACTGCACACACAGAAACATCCAGATAGAACATGCGACTGTAATAAGGAATCGCAAGAGCTGCAGCAGTGGAAAGATGCTGTTTCTAGGAGATGAAGAGCAGAGACCTGGTGGCTTCAACACAAGAAGTTTCAGATGGAGCTGTCAGCAAGAGGTCATCCACATACTGCACCAAAAAAAAAACATCCAGAGGAAGTTGGAGAGGTGACAGCAACTGTCGAAGGTAATCATTGAAAAGTCCAGGTGACAACACAAAGCCTTGAGGAAGACGAGTGTAGGAGAAACATTCATTATTCCACCTAAATGCAAAATACTTCTGCATAGACGGGTCAAGAGGAATGCAAAATAATGCATTAGCAAGATCAATGCAAGTGAAATGAGTGTGGGTTGATGCAATTTGAGACAGAAAAAGTAGGAGTTAAGACTACCGTATCAATCGCTCACAGGTCATAAATCATACTGTCGGTTGTTTCACTTCTATGGTGCCTACCCAGAAGCTGGTGCTCCAAAACGGAAGTGGGTAAAAATGTGTTAGACTGAATCCAATAAGCATCAAATGACGGGAAATAGAGGAATTAAGAGTGAAATAAATTTGGCCAATTAGTGGCCTGCAAACAAATCACCTATGTTCAGTTCCCATATGTTGTTTTCAATTTCCTGAAATGCCTCGCTATAGATCTCATCCCCTGATCTGTCATAGTACAGAGTGCAATGCATACAATCAGTTACCATATCATAAGATCTGAGGTTACGAACCCAAGGTGACCAGAGAGTCCAAAAGTGCTCAGATTCGAGCCAACCACTAGAGTCTATATCCACTCTTGCCCAGTAGATGTTGGCAGTGGCGCATGCCACAGGGCATTGTTCAACAAGCGGGAACTGGGAGGTGGCACTGGAGACAGAGCAGCAGTAGGTGTTATCATCCGGAAATTCCAGGATAAGTCCATCAGGGCTGCATTTGATGAGAGGGCATGTGGCGATGAGGAGATCTCTGCCCAAAAGATTGACTGGACAGTTAGGTGCAAACACAAAAGAATGCAAAAGAGTCTGTGAACAGTCACTGAGCATGTGGGTTCAGGGAATATCCTTGTTGCTGCTGCGGTTGCTCTCTCTCTCTCCTCGATTGTAGCCACGTGCAGTTTGTTGGCCTCTGCCTAATACACATTGACTTCAACCACAGACACTGGCCCATTGATGTGGAAATAGAGGAGGTCTTTCAGACATGACGACACCCGGCATAAGATAAGACTTACAAAGAAATCACACTAACACATTGACTTCAACCACAGACAAATGTTCTATTGATTCAGCAAACTCAGAGCAAGTGTTACAGGTTTTGTCAAGCCAACAAGAGCTTGTTATCTACATGATCGCTCCCTCTGGGAGATCATGTCAGCCATTACCGTGTTGACTAACAACCTCTGTTCACGCTTAGATAAGGTTTGCGCTCACCTTTCTGCTTGCAAGCCTGTAGCTTTTCTAGGCGAACCATCCATTCCTCATCCGTCACGATATACAAGGGAACTTGGTTCATGTGGTCAATTCCTCCATCAATGTTTATTAGTTTTTGACCAACAGCAACGGATTTACGTAACTGATCGCTCGCGATTTGCATTTATTTTGAGTTTGCTTACTGACAAGGCAGCTGCATGGGCCATGGCAATCAGCAATCGGCGTCCTGAGGTTCGTTCTGCCTTTTTTACCTTTTGTTGAATAATTTAAAAGAGTGTTCGACCACCCTATTAAAGGCAGAGAGGCAGGCAATCACCTGTTGGATTTTTCACAAGACACACTTTCAGTTGCTGAATACTCTATTACTTTTCGCATTTTAGCAGCAGAGAGTGGTTTTGAAGACACAGCCCTCTGCGGTATTTTTCGCAGGGGGTTAAGCCCTGTGATTAAAGACGAACTGGCTGTACGAGATGAGACCACTAATTTGGAAGACTTGATTAGCTTGGCTATCAGACTTGATAATCGACTTTGTGAAAGGAGACGTGAACGTGACATGGAGTTCCAGAACCAGCCAGCAGGAGCGATGGCAGTGCCACCTGCTGTGGATATCATGCTACTAGGGGGAGGACTGCTGAGCTCAAGGGAACGCATCCGGCGCATGAGGGCTCATCTCTGTCTGTACTGCGGGCCAACCTGGTCATCGGGTTTCCACTTGTTCTGCAAGACAATCCCAGGGCCCCAGGAACGATCATCAGGATTTGGTTTCTATTCATCAAAGTGGGCCCATCCTTTGCACCCATCCACCTCCCAACGTCTGTCTACAGACTCTGAGTATCTCGAGGCAGATGCTGCTCCTACAGGAACAAAGGGTGATACTTCTAGTAAAATACTTCAACTCCTGGGAATTATTTCCAGTAACAGCAACAGCATGGAGGTTACAGCATTGATTGACTCTGGTGCAGATGACTGTTTTGTGGACTTCCAGGTCATTGAGAGACTCGGGGGGCAGTCTCCTCAAATTAGACAAGGCTAAGGAGGTGCACGATCTCAACGGGAATGGTCTTTTTGTGGTTACACACGAGACCGAATTGTTGGGGTTAGTTTTGTCCGGTATCCATCATGAGTCTAGATGTTTTTTTTTTGTTATGCCTCTGCAATCTGTGCCTGTAGTACTGGGGCTAACCTGGTTTAAGATTCACAATCCAAACATAAATTGGCAGATACCTGAAATAGTCAGTTGGAGCTTGTTCTGTCATTGTAATTGCTTGCATGCCACTGGTTCTATTTCACAAAAGAAAGAATTGGCTCCAATAGATTTGTCTTCTGTGCTCACTGAATATCATGACTTTAAATTAGTGTTTAGTAAGGACCAGGCCCAATCTCTTCCACCACATCGCCCATATGATTGAGCTGGTACCCAATGCACCATTGCCTAACGCTAGACTTTATCAGGTGTCAAACCCTGAACAAGAGGCCCGAAAGGAATATATTTCGTCGTCACTGGCATCTGGACTTATTCGGCCATCAACCTCTCCAGTGGGAGCCGGATTCTTTTTTATAGACAAGAAAGATAAAACGCTCCGTCCGTGCATAGACTACAGAGGGCTTAACGACATAACTGTACAGAATAAGTATCCTTTGCCACTTATAGACTCTGCATTTACTCCTCTACATTCTGCCTCCATTTTTACCAAACTAGACCTGCGCAATGCTTATCATTTGGTAAGGATTAGAGAAGGAGATGAGTAGAAGACGGCATTC
>NC_141255.1:18409401-18411901 GCF_054856555.1 Leptonotus elevatus | reverse complement strand
CCCTGACAGAACGGCGTGAGAAAGGAAGTAAGGATCACATCCTTTGGAAATAAAGGGGTTCTCAAGTAACTGTGACATGTCTCTTGTTGAAAGCAATAGTTGGGTGTGGTGGTGAGAACTCTCACCACCACTCTCAGGGGAAGTCCCTGTTAACAAGCAAACGGGCTCAGGGGCCGCACCAATCAGCTAATTAGTGCTGGAGGATCGTGATTGGTCGAGTCCCTGGGCGTCCCCCTTAAAAGGAGGAAGTGGGGACTTTAGAGGACTTGATAGCGTGAGAAGAGTTGGAAGAGAGTGTGAAGTTTGTAGAGTTTGGTCAAGTTGGAAGTAAAGGAACAATGTGTGAAGAAAGAAATGGACAATTGAATGTTGCGAGCAGCAAAATCCCGGAACTCCGTCAAAGAAGGACAATCTTCCCCGTGAGAGTGGCAGTGCTCTTACCATTGAAGTCTGGAGGATGCCCGCTGTGCTGGGTGCGGGTCGGAAATGTGTGGGAGCTTGGGAGACACCTGGCCTTGAAACATCGTCACGCTACGGTAACGTACATGTGTCGGAGGTGCAGGAAGAGCAACACCAACAAGCACTCCATTGTGTGCCACATTCCTAAGTGTGGAGGCGTGTTGGGTGTGGAGAGAGCCACTCTGGGATTTCCGTGTGATGTATGTGGACGCCGATTCAAGAAGGCTGTTGGTGTTTCCCAGCACAAGAGGAGAGCTCACCCGGAGGAATGGAGGAGGATTGTCATGGAAAGGAGCGAAGGGAAAAGGACAAGACGAAAGGAAACTTTTCGCACCAATACAGCTGACCGGGCGAGGATGGGAACGAGGTCATCGTGTGGAGAGGTGGCGAGCTATGGCCGAGAAGGACGACAGAGGGGACAGGAAAATGATAAAGGAGTGTCGTCTGTTGGAGGCTCATCTAAAGCACCCCCAGATCTGGTGGCGGCCAGAATTCGGCTGGAGATAGAGAAAGGGGGCGACGGGAAAGAGGGTGAAGAGCTCGAGGCCATAGCTGCTTTGGTCAGGGATGTCGACCAGACTCCAGAACTGATCGAGACCTTGGCACTTGACGTGATTAGAGTGTTGGGGGGGTCTGTGGAATACTCAACAGGCCGTAGGGCTTCGGTGCAAAGACGGCCTCAGGGAAAAGGATGGGCGAGGCGTCTTGCGCAGAAGAAAAAGAACTATTATGAGCATCAGAGGATGTACAAAAAGGATCTGCCTGGGCTGGCTGCCCGAGTAATGGATGGAGCAGGAAACCCGGAGTGTGCCTTGCCATTGGACCTGGTGGACGAGGCGTTTCGTTCAAGGTGGGGGGCGGTAAGGCCATTCCGTGGTTTGGGCAGATTTCGGCCTGGTGGAAGTGCGGATAATGAGGGATTCTGCAGGCCCATCCTAGCGGCTGAAGTCATGGCGAACTTGTCCAGAATGAAACAGACGGCTGCCGCGGGACCGGACAGGATAAGCAGAAAGGCGTTGAGGAAATGGGACCCGGTAGGCCGGAAAATGGCGAGACTATTTACAACATGGCTGGTGCGTGGAATCATCCCTCGGGCGTTCAAGAAATGCAGGACACGGCTGCTGCCCAAGACTGCTGATCCGATTGAGTTGGGAACGGTTTCAGGGTGGAGACCGGTAACGATTGGGTCAGTGGTGTTGGGGCTGTTCAGTAGAGTCATGACGATGAGGATAGCGCGTGCCTGTCCAATTGACTCTAGACAGCGTGGATTTGTGGAGGGATCGAACGGATGCGCGGAGAACCTGATGATCTTGGACAGGCTGATCAGACGCTCGAGGATGGAAAAGGTGCCACTGGCAGTGATGTTCGTGGACTTTGCGAAGGCATTTGATTCTGTGTCCCATGAGCACATAATGTGTGCTTTGGAGCAGAGGGGCGTGGACAAGCATGTAAGCGACTTGGTACGGAATTCATACGTGGACTGCTCGACCAGAGTGGGATGTGGGGGTGCCTACACCAAACCCATAAGAATGGATGTGGGAGTAAAGCAAGGGGACCCGATGTCCCCATTGTTGTTCAATCTGGCTATGGATCCCCTTATCCATAGGCTCGAACAATCAGGACTGGGAGTACGATGGGAGGGCCGTCAGATCGCAACGCTTGCCTTTGCCGACGATCTGGTGCTGATGAGTGATTCGAAGGAGGGTATGAAGGCGAGCCTTGACATAGTGTCGGAATTTTGCAATACTACGGGTCTCGCAGTCCAACCCAAGAAATGCCATGGATTCTGGATGGAAGGGAAAAGGAGTGGAAGGTGCAAGCCATGGAAAATTAATGGAATAGAAATTCATATGATTGGCGAGGGCGAGTCGGTGGACTACCTGGGAGTTCAGGTGGGGCCGAGTAAAGGCATTATTCCGAAGGATCCTAGGGTGGATATGGAAATATGGTTGGAAAGGATCTCGAAGGCACCCCTGAAGCCGTCACAGCGTGTGAAGGTTCTGAATTCATTTGCCCTTCCTAGGATTATCTATCAGGCCGA
>NC_141255.1:18399401-18401901 GCF_054856555.1 Leptonotus elevatus | reverse complement strand
CCGCCACATAGGAACGAATGCCGGGCGTTCGAGTTGCCCAGGCAGGGGGTTATCCTCCACTAGCAAACCTCCATGAGCAGCGGAGCCCGTCAGCTGCGCCAAAAAGAACCACACGAGGGCGACCTGGGGTTGAAATCCCCCGCCACATAGGAACGAATGCCGGGCGTTCGAGTTGCCCAGGCAGGGGGTTATCCTCCACTAGCAAACCTCCATGAGCAGCGGAGCCCGTCAGCTGCGCCAAAAAGAACCACACGAGGGCGGCCTGGGGTTGAAATCCCCCGCCACATAGGAACGAATGCCGGGCGTTCGAGTTGCCCAGGCAGGGGGTTATCCTCCACTAGCAAACCTCCATGAGCAGCGGAGCCCGTCAGCTGCGCCAAAAAGAACCACACGAGGGCGGCCTGGGGTTGAAATCCCCCGCCACATAGGAACGAATGCCGGGCGTTCGAGTTGCCCAGGCAGGGGGTTATCCTCCACTAGCAAACCTCCACGAGCAGCGGAGCCCGTCAGCTGCGCCAAAAAGAACCACACGAGGGCGACCTGGGGTTGAAATCCCCCGCCACATAGGAACGAATGCCGGGCAACCAGGGGTCGAAATCCCCCATTGAAATGAATGGCGGGCAACCAGGGGTCGAAGTCCCCCATTGAAATGAATGGCGGGCAACCAGGGGTCGAAGTCCCCCATTGAAATGAATGGCGGGTTACCAGGGGTCGAAATCCCCCATTGAAATGAATGGCGGGCGACCAGGGGTCGAAATCCCCCATTGAAATGAATGGCGGGCAACCAGGGGTCGAAGTCCCCCATTGAAATGAATGGCGGGCAACCAGGGGTCGAAGTCCCCCATTGAAATGAATGGCGGGCTACCAGGGGTCGAAATCCCCCATTGAAATGAATGGCGGGCGACCAGGGGTCGAAATCCCCCATTGAAATGAATGGCGGGCAACCAGGGGTCGAAGTCCCCCATTGAAATGAATGGCGGGCAACCAGGGGTCGAAGTCCCCCATTGAAATGAATGGCGGGCTACCAGGGGTCCAAGTCCCCCATTGAAATGAATGGCGGGCTACCAGGGGTCGAAGTCCCCCATTGAAATGAATGGCGGGCTACCAGGGGTCGAAATCCCCCATTGAAATGAATGGCGGGCGACCAGGGGTCGAAATCCCCCATTGAAATGAATGGCGGGCGACCAGGGGTCGAAATCCCCCATTGAAATGAATGGCGGGCAACCAGGGGTCGAAGTCCCCCATTGAAATGAATGGCGGGCTACCAGGGGTCGAAATCCCCCATTGAAATGAATGGCGGGCGACCAGGGGTCGAAATCCCCCATTGAAATGAATGGCGGGCTACCAGGGGTCCAAGTCCCCCATTGAAATGAATGGCGGGCTACCAGGGGTCGAAGTCCCCCATTGAAATGAATGGCGGGCTACCAGGGGTCGAACTCCCCCATTGAAATGAATGGCGGGCGACCAGGGGTCGAAATCCCCCATTGAAATGAATGGCGGGCAACCAGGGGTCGAAAGTCCCCATTGAAATGAATGGCGGGCGACCAGGGGTCGAAATTCCCCATTGAAATGAATGGCGGGCAACCAGGGGTCGAAATTCCCCATTGAAATGAATGGGCCCATTCATTTTCAATGGCCGGGCTACCAGGGGCGCAGTACCACCTGTCGTCATTAGGGGCGCTGTAGATAGGGGACCGAGTCCCCCCATTCGAGAGGTTTGCACCCAAACCTCAAAATGGTTGGTGTACAATTATAGGAGAGACCTTTTTAAGACGTGGGAGCTCCAGGGCAAATCAAGGGAGGCTCGACCAACCCATATCCGCTTTAGATGCACTTTAGGTCGGACTCCCTTGCCAGATGGTCCCCTCCTCAGCCTGGTTCTCGAATTTTTTCTAAGTCAGCCCAACTTGGAAATATTTTCAGAGTGCCACTTTCAAGGGAGTTTCGCCCAACCCCTATCCGCCTAAGAGGCACTTCAGGTCGGCCTGACTGGCCACATTTTCCCCCTCCTCATCCTGGTTCTCGAATTTTTTCTAAGTCAGCCAAACTTGGAAATTTTTTCAGAGTGCCACTTTCAAGGGAGTTTCGCCCAACCCCTATCCGCCTAAGAGGCACTTCAGGTCGGCCTGACTGGCCACATTTTCCCCCTCCTCATCCTGGTTCTCGAATTTTTTCTAAGTCAGCCAAACTTGGAAATTTTTTCAGAGTGCCACTTCCAAGGGAGTTTCGCCCAATCCCTATCCGACTTAGAGGCACTTCGGGTCGGCCTCCCTGGCCACATTTTCCCCCTCCTCATCCTGGTTCTCGAATTTTTTCTAAGTCAGCCAAACTTGGAAATTTTTTCAGAGTGCCACTTTCAAGGGAGTTTCGCCCAACCCCTATCCGCCTAAGAGGCACTTCGGGTCGGCCTGACTGGCCACATTTTCCCCCTCCTCATCCTGGTTCTCGAATTTTTTCTAAGTCAGCCAAACTTGGAAATTTTTTCAGAGTGCCACTTTCA
>NC_141255.1:18381901-18384401 GCF_054856555.1 Leptonotus elevatus | reverse complement strand
AGCAAACCTCCATGAGCAGCGGAGCCCGTCAGCTGCGCCAAAAAGAACCACACGAGGGCGGCCTGGGGTTGAAATCCCCCGCCACATAGGAACGAATGCCGCGCGTTCGAGTTGCCCAGGCAGGGGGTTATCCTCCACTAGCAAACCTCCATGAGCAGCGGAGCCCGTCAGCTGCGCCAAAAAGAACCACACGAGGGCGACCTGGGGTTGAAATCCCCCGCCACATAGGAACGAATGCCGGGCGTTCGAGTTGCCCAGGCAGGGGGTTATCCTCCACTAGCAAACCTCCATGAGCAGCGGAGCCCGTCAGCTGCGCCAAAAAGAACCACACGAGGGCGGCCTGGGGTTGAAATCCCCCGCCACATAGGAACGAATGCCGGGCGTTCGAGTTGCCCAGGCAGGGGGTTATCCTCCACTAGCAAACCTCCATGAGCAGCGGAGCCCGTCAGCTGCGCCAAAAAGAACCACACGAGGGCGGCCTGGGGTTGAAATCCCCCGCCACATAGGAACGAATGCCGGGCGTTCGAGTTGCCCAGGCAGGGGGTTATCCTCCACTAGCAAACCTCCATGAGCAGCGGAGCCCGTCAGCTGCGCCAAAAAGAACCACACGAGGGCGGCCTGGGGTTGAAATCCCCCGCCACATAGGAACGAATGCCGGGCGTTCGAGTTGCCCAGGCAGGGGGTTATCCTCCACTAGCAAACCTCCATGAGCAGCGGAGCCCGTCAGCTGCGCCAAAAAGAACCACACGAGGGCGACCTGGGGTTGAAATCCCCCGCCACATAGGAACGAATGCCGGGCGTTCGAGTTGCCCAGGCAGGGGGTTATCCTCCACTAGCAAACCTCCATGAGCAGCGGAGCCCGTCAGCTGCGCCAAAAAGAACCACACGAGGGCGGCCTGGGGTTGAAATCCCCCGCCACATAGGAACGAATGCCGGGCGTTCGAGTTGCCCAGGCAGGGGGTTATCCTCCACTAGCAAACCTCCATGAGCAGCGGAGCCCGTCAGCTGCGCCAAAAAGAACCACACGAGGGCGGCCTGGGGTTGAAATCCCCCGCCACATAGGAACGAATGCCGGGCGTTCGAGTTGCCCAGGCAGGGGGTTATCCTCCACTAGCAAACCTCCACGAGCAGCGGAGCCCGTCAGCTGCGCCAAAAAGAACCACACGAGGGCGACCTGGGGTTGAAATCCCCCGCCACATAGGAACGAATGCCGGGCAACCAGGGGTCGAAATCCCCCATTGAAATGAATGGCGGGCAACCAGGGGTCGAAGTCCCCCATTGAAATGAATGGCGGGCAACCAGGGGTCGAAGTCCCCCATTGAAATGAATGGCGGGTTACCAGGGGTCGAAATCCCCCATTGAAATGAATGGCGGGCGACCAGGGGTCGAAATCCCCCATTGAAATGAATGGCGGGCAACCAGGGGTCGAAGTCCCCCATTGAAATGAATGGCGGGCAACCAGGGGTCGAAGTCCCCCATTGAAATGAATGGCGGGCTACCAGGGGTCGAAATCCCCCATTGAAATGAATGGCGGGCGACCAGGGGTCGAAATCCCCCATTGAAATGAATGGCGGGCAACCAGGGGTCGAAGTCCCCCATTGAAATGAATGGCGGGCAACCAGGGGTCGAAGTCCCCCATTGAAATGAATGGCGGGCTACCAGGGGTCCAAGTCCCCCATTGAAATGAATGGCGGGCTACCAGGGGTCCAAGTCCCCCATTGAAATGAATGGCGGGCTACCAGGGGTCGAAATCCCCCATTGAAATGAATGGCGGGCGACCAGGGGTCGAAATCCCCCATTGAAATGAATGGCGGGCGACCAGGGGTCGAAATCCCCCATTGAAATGAATGGCGGGCAACCAGGGGTCGAAGTCCCTCATTGAAATGAATGGCGGGCTACCAGGGGTCGAAATCCCCCATTGAAATGAATGGCGGGCGACCAGGGGTCGAAATCCCCCATTGAAATGAATGGCGGGCTACCAGGGGTCCAAGTCCCCCATTGAAATGAATGGCGGGCTACCAGGGGTCCAAGTCCCCCATTGAAATGAATGGCGGGCTACCAGGGGTCGAACTCCCCCATTGAAATGAATGGCGGGCGACCAGGGGTCGAAATCCCCCATTGAAATGAATGGCGGGCAACCAGGGGTCGAAAGTCCCCATTGAAATGAATGGCGGGCGACCAGGGGTCGAAATTCCCCATTGAAATGAATGGCGGGCAACCAGGGGTCGAAATTCCCCATTGAAATGAATGGGCCCATTCATTTTCAATGGCCGGGCTACCAGGGGCGCAGTACCACCTGTCGTCATTAGGGGCGCTGTAGATAGGGGACCGAGTCCCCCCATTCGAGAGGTTTGCACCCAAACCTCAAAATGGTTGGTGTACAATTATAGGAGAGACCTTTTTAAGACGTGGGAGCTCCAGGGCAAATCAAGGGAGGCTCGACCAACCCATATCCGCTTTAGATGCACTTTAGGTCGGACTCCCTTGCCAGATGGTCCCC
>NC_141255.1:18366901-18369401 GCF_054856555.1 Leptonotus elevatus | reverse complement strand
GCGTTCGAGTTGCCCAGGCAGGGGGTTATCCTCCACTAGCAAACCTCCATGAGCAGCGGAGCCCGTCAGCTGCGCCAAAAAGAACCACACGAGGGCGACCTGGGGTTGAAATCCCCCGCCACATAGGAACGAATGCCGGGCGTTCGAGTTGCCCAGGCAGGGGGTTATCCTCCACTAGCAAACCTCCATGAGCAGCGGAGCCCGTCAGCTGCGCCAAAAAGAACCACACGAGGGCGGCCTGGGGTTGAAATCCCCCGCCACATAGGAACGAATGCCGGGCGTTCGAGTTGCCCAGGCAGGGGGTTATCCTCCACTAGCAAACCTCCACGAGCAGCGGAGCCCGTCAGCTGCGCCAAAAAGAACCACACGAGGGCGACCTGGGGTTGAAATCCCCCGCCACATAGGAACGAATGCCGGGCGTTCGAGTTGCCCAGGCAGGGGGTTATCCTCCACTAGCAAACCTCCACGAGCAGCGGAGCCCGTCAGCTGCGCCAAAAAGAACCACACGAGGGCGACCTGGGGTTGAAATCCCCCGCCACATAGGAACGAATGCCGGGCGTTCGAGTTGCCCAGGCAGGGGGTTATCCTCCACTAGCAAACCTCCACGAGCAGCGGAGCCCGTCAGCTGCGCCAAAAAGAACCACACGAGGGCGACCTGGGGTTGAAATCCCCCGCCACATAGGAACGAATGCCGGGCGTTCGAGTTGCCCAGGCAGGGGGTTATCCTCCACTAGCAAACCTCCACGAGCAGCGGAGCCCGTCAGCTGCGCCAAAAAGAACCACACGAGGGCGACCTGGGGTTGAAATCCCCCGCCACATAGGAACGAATGCCGGGCAACCAGGGGTCGAAATCCCCCATTGAAATGAATGGCGGGCAACCAGGGGTCGAAGTCCCCCATTGAAATGAATGGCGGGCAACCAGGGGTCGAAGTCCCCCATTGAAATGAATGGCGGGTTACCAGGGGTCGAAATCCCCCATTGAAATGAATGGCGGGCGACCAGGGGTCGAAATCCCCCATTGAAATGAATGGCGGGCAACCAGGGGTCGAAGTCCCCCATTGAAATGAATGGCGGGCAACCAGGGGTCGAAGTCCCCCATTGAAATGAATGGCGGGCTACCAGGGGTCGAAATCCCCCATTGAAATGAATGGCGGGCGACCAGGGGTCGAAATCCCCCATTGAAATGAATGGCGGGCAACCAGGGGTCGAAGTCCCCCATTGAAATGAATGGCGGGCAACCAGGGGTCGAAGTCCCCCATTGAAATGAATGGCGGGCTACCAGGGGTCCAAGTCCCCCATTGAAATGAATGGCGGGCTACCAGGGGTCGAAGTCCCCCATTGAAATGAATGGCGGGCTACCAGGGGTCGAAATCCCCCATTGAAATGAATGGCGGGCGACCAGGGGTCGAAATCCCCCATTGAAATGAATGGCGGGCGACCAGGGGTCGAAATCCCCCATTGAAATGAATGGCGGGCAACCAGGGGTCGAAGTCCCCCATTGAAATGAATGGCGGGCTACCAGGGGTCGAAATCCCCCATTGAAATGAATGGCGGGCGACCAGGGGTCGAAATCCCCCATTGAAATGAATGGCGGGCTACCAGGGGTCCAAGTCCCCCATTGAAATGAATGGCGGGCTACCAGGGGTCGAAGTCCCCCATTGAAATGAATGGCGGGCTACCAGGGGTCGAAATCCCCCATTGAAATGAATGGCGGGCGACCAGGGGTCGAAATCCCCCATTGAAATGAATGGCGGGCAACCAGGGGTCGAAAGTCCCCATTGAAATGAATGGCGGGCGACCAGGGGTCGAAATTCCCCATTGAAATGAATGGCGGGCAACCAGGGGTCGAAATTCCCCATTGAAATGAATGGGCCCATTCATTTTCAATGGCCGGGCTACCAGGGGCGCAGTACCACCTGTCGTCATTAGGGGCGCTGTAGATAGGGGACCGAGTCCCCCCATTCGAGAGGTTTGCACCCAAACCTCAAAATGGTTGGTGTACAATTATAGGAGAGACCTTTTTAAGACGTGGGAGCTCCAGGGCAAATCAAGGGAGGCTCGACCAACCCATATCCGCTTTAGATGCACTTTAGGTCGGACTCCCTTGCCAGATGGTCCCCTCCTCAGCCTGGTTCTCGAATTTTTTCTAAGTCAGCCCAACTTGGAAATATTTTCAGAGTGCCACTTTCAAGGGAGTTTCGCCCAACCCCTATCCGCCTAAGAGGCACTTCAGGTCGGCCTGACTGGCCACATTTTCCCCCTCCTCATCCTGGTTCTCGAATTTTTTCTAAGTCAGCCAAACTTGGAAATATTTTCAGAGTGCCACTTTCAAGGGAGTTTCGCCCAACCCCTATCCGCCTAAGAGGCACTTCAGGTCGGCCTGACTGGCCACATTTTCCCCCTCCTCATCCTGGTTCTCGAATTTTTTCTAAGTCAGCCAAACTTGGAAATTTTTTCAGAGTGCCACTTTCAAGGGAGTTTCGCCCAACCCTTATCCGCC
>NC_141255.1:18349401-18351901 GCF_054856555.1 Leptonotus elevatus | reverse complement strand
GCTGGCCGTTGGCGGAGCTCCAGCGGACCGGGGGGAGCGCGCCCGTCTTCGGGGCTTGTTGCTGGCCGTTGGAGGAGCTCCAGCGGACCGCGGGGAGCGCGCCCGTCTTCGGGGCTTGTTGCTGGCCGTTGGCGGAGCTCCAGCGGACCGGGGGGAGCGCGCCCGTCTTCGGGGCTTGTTGCTGGCCGTTGGAGGAGCTCCAGCGGACCGCGGGGAGCGCGCCCGTCTTCGGGGCTTGTTGCTGGCCGTTGGAGGAGCTCCAGCGGACCGGGGGGGAGCCGGGCGTTCGAGTTGCCCAGGCAGGGGGTTATCCTCCACTAGCAAACCTCCATGAGCAGCGGAGCCCGTCAGCTGCGCCAAAAAGAACCACACGAGGGCGACCTGGGGTTGAAATCCCCCGCCACATAGGAACGAATGCCGGGCGTTCGAGTTGCCCAGGCAGGGGGTTATCCTCCACTAGCAAACCTCCATGAGCAGCGGAGCCCGTCAGCTTCGCCAAAAAGAACCACACGAGGGCGACCTGGGGTTGAAATCCCCCGCCCCATAGGAATGAATGCCGGGCGTTCGAGTTGCCCAGGCAGGGGGTTATCCTCCACTAGCAAACCTCCATGAGCAGCGGAGCCCGTCAGCTGCGCCAAAAAGAACCACACGAGGGCGACCTGGGGTTGAAATCCCCCGCCACATAGGAACGAATGCCGGGCGTTCGAGTTGCCCAGGCAGGGGGTTATCCTCCACTAGCAAACCTCCATGAGCAGCGGAGCCCGTCAGCTGCGCCAAAAAGAACCACACGAGGGCGGCCTGGGGTTGAAATCCCCCGCCACATAGGAACGAATGCCGGGCGTTCGAGTTGCCCAGGCAGGGGGTTATCCTCCACTAGCAAACCTCCACGAGCAGCGGAGCCCGTCAGCTGCGCCAAAAAGAACCACACGAGGGCGACCTGGGGTTGAAATCCCCCGCCACATAGGAACGAATGCCGGGCGTTCGAGTTGCCCAGGCAGGGGGTTATCCTCCACTAGCAAACCTCCACGAGCAGCGGAGCCCGTCAGCTGCGCCAAAAAGAACCACACGAGGGCGACCTGGGGTTGAAATCCCCCGCCACATAGGAACGAATGCCGGGCGTTCGAGTTGCCCAGGCAGGGGGTTATCCTCCACTAGCAAACCTCCACGAGCAGCGGAGCCCGTCAGCTGCGCCAAAAAGAACCACACGAGGGCGACCTGGGGTTGAAATCCCCCGCCACATAGGAACGAATGCCGGGCGTTCGAGTTGCCCAGGCAGGGGGTTATCCTCCACTAGCAAACCTCCACGAGCAGCGGAGCCCGTCAGCTGCGCCAAAAAGAACCACACGAGGGCGACCTGGGGTTGAAATCCCCCGCCACATAGGAACGAATGCCGGGCAACCAGGGGTCGAAATCCCCCATTGAAATGAATGGCGGGCAACCAGGGGTCGAAGTCCCCCATTGAAATGAATGGCGGGCAACCAGGGGTCGAAGTCCCCCATTGAAATGAATGGCGGGTTACCAGGGGTCGAAATCCCCCATTGAAATGAATGGCGGGCGACCAGGGGTCGAAATCCCCCATTGAAATGAATGGCGGGCAACCAGGGGTCGAAGTCCCCCATTGAAATGAATGGCGGGCAACCAGGGGTCGAAGTCCCCCATTGAAATGAATGGCGGGCTACCAGGGGTCGAAATCCCCCATTGAAATGAATGGCGGGCGACCAGGGGTCGAAATCCCCCATTGAAATGAATGGCGGGCAACCAGGGGTCGAAGTCCCCCATTGAAATGAATGGCGGGCAACCAGGGGTCGAAGTCCCCCATTGAAATGAATGGCGGGCTACCAGGGGTCCAAGTCCCCCATTGAAATGAATGGCGGGCTACCAGGGGTCGAAGTCCCCCATTGAAATGAATGGCGGGCTACCAGGGGTCGAAATCCCCCATTGAAATGAATGGCGGGCGACCAGGGGTCGAAATCCCCCATTGAAATGAATGGCGGGCGACCAGGGGTCGAAATCCCCCATTGAAATGAATGGCGGGCAACCAGGGGTCGAAGTCCCCCATTGAAATGAATGGCGGGCTACCAGGGGTCGAAATCCCCCATTGAAATGAATGGCGGGCGACCAGGGGTCGAAATCCCCCATTGAAATGAATGGCGGGCTACCAGGGGTCCAAGTCCCCCATTGAAATGAATGGCGGGCTACCAGGGGTCGAAGTCCCCCATTGAAATGAATGGCGGGCTACCAGGGGTCGAAATCCCCCATTGAAATGAATGGCGGGCGACCAGGGGTCGAAATCCCCCATTGAAATGAATGGCGGGCAACCAGGGGTCGAAAGTCCCCATTGAAATGAATGGCGGGCGACCAGGGGTCGAAATTCCCCATTGAAATGAATGGCGGGCAACCAGGGGTCGAAATTCCCCATTGAAATGAATGGGCCCATTCATTTTCAATGGCCGGGCTACCAGGGGCGCAGTACCACCTGTCGTCATTAGGGGCGCTGTAG
>NC_141255.1:18329401-18336901 GCF_054856555.1 Leptonotus elevatus | reverse complement strand
GCTTGTTGCTGGCCGTTGGAGGAGCTCCAGCGGACCGGGGGGAGCGCGTCCGTCTTCGGGGCTTGTTGCTGGCCGTTGGAGGAGCTCCAGCGGACCGCGGGGAGCGCGCCCGTCTTCGGGGCTTGTTGCTGGCCGTTGGCGGAGCTCCAGCGGACCGCGGGGAGCGCGCCCGTCTTCGGGGCTTGTTGCTGGCTGTTGGAGGAGCTCCAGCGGACCGGGGGGAGCGCGCCCGTCTTCGGGGCTTGTTGCTGGCCGTTGGAGGAGCTCCAGCGGACCGGGGGGAGCGCGCCCGTCTTCGGGGCTTGTTGCTGGCCGTTGGAGGAGCTCCAGCGGACCGGGGGGAGCGCGCCCGTCTTCGGGGCTTGTTGCTGGCCGTTGGCGGAGCTCCAGCGGACCGGGGGGAGCGCGCCCGTCTTCGGGGCTTGTTGCTGGCCGTTGGAGGAGCTCCAGCGGACCGCGGGGAGCGCGCCCGTCTTCGGGGCTTGTTGCTGGCCGTTGGCGGAGCTCCAGCGGACCGGGGGGAGCGCGCCCGTCTTCGGGGCTTGTTGCTGGCCGTTGGAGGAGCTCCAGCGGACCGCGGGGAGCGCGCCCGTCTTCGGGGCTTGTTGCTGGCCGTTGGCGGAGCTCCAGCGGACCGGGGGGAGCGCGCCCGTCTTCGGGGCTTGTTGCTGGCCGTTGGAGGAGCTCCAGCGGACCGCGGGGAGCGCGCCCGTCTTCGGGGCTTGTTGCTGGACGTTGGAGGAGCTCCAGCGGACCGGGGGGAGCGCGCCCGTCTTCGGGGCTTGTTGCTGGCCGTTGGAGGAGCTCCAGCGGACCGCGGGGAGCGCGCCCGTCTTCGGGGCTTGTTGCTGGCCGTTGGCGGAGCTCCAGCGGACCGCGGGGAGCGCGCCCGTCTTCGGGGCTTGTTGCTGGCCGTTGGAGGAGCTCCAGCGGACCGCGGGGAGCGCGCCCGTCTTCGGGGCTTGTTGCTGGCCGTTGGAGGAGCTCCAGCGGACCGGGGGGAGCGCGCCCGTCTTCGGGGCTTGTTGCTGGCCGTTGGAGGAGCTCCAGCGGACCGCGGGGAGCGCGCCCGTCTTCGGGGCTTGTTGCTGGCCGTTGGAGGAGCTCCAGCGGACCGCGGGGAGCGCGCCCGTCTTCGGGGCTTGTTGCTGGCCGTTGGAGGAGCTCCAGCGGACCGCGGGGAGCGCGCCCGTCTTCGGGGCTTGTTGCTGGCCGTTGGAGGAGCTCCAGCGGACCGCGGGGAGCGCGCCCGTCTTCGGGGCTTGTTGCTGGCCGTTGGAGGAGCTCCAGCGGACCGCGGGGAGCGCGCCCGTCTTCGGGGCTTGTTGCTGGCCGTTGGCGGAGCTCCAGAGGACCGGGGGGAGCGCGCCCGTCTTCGGGGCTTGTTGCTGGCCGTTGGCGGAGCTCCAGCGGACCGGGGGGAGCGCGCCCGTCTTCGGGGCTTGTTGCTGGCCGTTGGAGGAGCTCCAGCGGACCGGGGGGAGCGCGCCCGTCTTCGGGGCTTGTTGCTGGCCGTTGGAGGAGCTCCAGCAGACCGGGGGGGAGCCGGGCGTTCGAGTTGCCCAGGCAGGGGGTTATCCTCCACTAGCAAACCTCCATGAGCAGCGGAGCCCGTCAGCTGCGCCAAAAAGAACCACACGAGGGCGGCCTGGGGTTGAAATCCCCCGCCACATAGGAACGAATGCCGGGCGTTCGAGTTGCCCAGGCAGGGGGTTATCCTCCACTAGCAAACCTCCATGAGCAGCGGAGCCCGTCAGCTGCGCCAAAAAGAACCACACGAGGGCGGCCTGGGGTTGAAATCCCCCGCCACATAGGAACGAATGCCGGGCGTTCGAGTTGCCCAGGCAGGGGGTTATCCTCCACTAGCAAACCTCCATGAGCAGCGGAGCCCGTCAGCTGCGCCAAAAAGAACCACACGAGGGCGGCCTGGGGTTGAAATCCCCCGCCACATAGGAACGAATGCCGGGCGTTCGAGTTGCCCAGGCAGGGGGTTATCCTCCACTAGCAAACCTCCATGAGCAGCGGAGCCCGTCAGCTGCGCCAAAAAGAACCACACGAGGGCGGCCTGGGGTTGAAATCCCCCGCCACATAGGAACGAATGCCGGGCGTTCGAGTTGCCCAGGCAGGGGGTTATCCTCCACTAGCAAACCTCCATGAGCAGCGGAGCCCGTCAGCTGCGCCAAAAAGAACCACACGAGGGCGACCTGGGGTTGAAATCCCCCGCCACATAGGAACGAATGCCGGGCGTTCGAGTTGCCCAGGCAGGGGGTTATCCTCCACTAGCAAACCTCCATGAGCAGCGGAGCCCGTCAGCTGCGCCAAAAAGAACCACACGAGGGCGGCCTGGGGTTGAAATCCCCCGCCACATAGGAACGAATGCCGGGCGTTCGAGTTGCCCAGGCAGGGGGTTATCCTCCACTAGCAAACCTCCATGAGCAGCGGAGCCCGTCAGCTGCGCCAAAAAGAACCACACGAGGGCGGCCTGGGGTTGAAATCCCCCGCCACATAGGAACGAATGCCGGGCGTTCGAGTTGCCCAGGCAGGGGGTTATCCTCCACTAGCAAACCTCCACGAGCAGCGGAGCCCGTCAGCTGCGCCAAAAAGAACCACACGAGGGCGACCTGGGGTTGAAATCCCCCGCCACATAGGAACGAATGCCAGGCAACCAGGGGTCGAAATCCCCCATTGAAATGAATGGCGGGCAACCAGGGGTCGAAGTCCCCCATTGAAATGAATGGCGGGCAACCAGGGGTCGAAGTCCCCCATTGAAATGAATGGCGGGTTACCAGGGGTCGAAATCCCCCATTGAAATGAATGGCGGGCGACCAGGGGTCGAAATCCCCCATTGAAATGAATGGCGGGCAACCAGGGGTCGAAGTCCCCCATTGAAATGAATGGCGGGCAACCAGGGGTCGAAGTCCCCCATTGAAATGAATGGCGGGCTACCAGGGGTCGAAATCCCCCATTGAAATGAATGGCGGGCGACCAGGGGTCGAAATCCCCCATTGAAATGAATGGCGGGCAACCAGGGGTCGAAGTCCCCCATTGAAATGAATGGCGGGCAACCAGGGGTCGAAGTCCCCCATTGAAATGAATGGCGGGCTACCAGGGGTCCAAGTCCCCCATTGAAATGAATGGCGGGCTACCAGGGGTCCAAGTCCCCCATTGAAATGAATGGCGGGCTACCAGGGGTCGAAATCCCCCATTGAAATGAATGGCGGGCGACCAGGGGTCGAAATCCCCCATTGAAATGAATGGCGGGCGACCAGGGGTCGAAATCCCCCATTGAAATGAATGGCGGGCAACCAGGGGTCGAAGTCCCCCATTGAAATGAATGGCGGGCTACCAGGGGTCGAAATCCCCCATTGAAATGAATGGCGGGCGACCAGGGGTCGAAATCCCCCATTGAAATGAATGGCGGGCTACCAGGGGTCCAAGTCCCCCATTGAAATGAATGGCGGGCTACCAGGGGTCCAAGTCCCCCATTGAAATGAATGGCGGGCTACCAGGGGTCGAACTCCCCCATTGAAATGAATGGCGGGCGACCAGGGGTCGAAATCCCCCATTGAAATGAATGGCGGGCAACCAGGGGTCGAAAGTCCCCATTGAAATGAATGGCGGGCGACCAGGGGTCGAAATTCCCCATTGAAATGAATGGCGGGCAACCAGGGGTCGAAATTCCCCATTGAAATGAATGGGCCCATTCATTTTCAATGGCCGGGCTACCAGGGGCGCAGTACCACCTGTCGTCATTAGGGGCGCTGTAGATAGGGGACCGAGTCCCCCCATTCGAGAGGTTTGCACCCAAACCTCAAAATGGTTGGTGTACAATTATAGGAGAGACCTTTTTAAGACGTGGGAGCTCCAGGGCAAATCAAGGGAGGCTCGACCAACCCATATCCGCTTTAGATGCACTTTAGGTCGGACTCCCTTGCCAGATGGTCCCCTCCTCAGCCTGGTTCTCGAATTTTTTCTAAGTCAGCCCAACTTGGAAATATTTTCAGAGTGCCACTTTCAAGGGAGTTTCGCCCAACCCCTATCCGCCTAAGAGGCACTTCAGGTCGGCCTGACTGGCCACATTTTCCCCCTCCTCATCCTGGTTCTCGAATTTTTTCTAAGTCAGCCAAACTTGGAAATTTTTTCAGAGTGCCACTTTCAAGGGAGTTTCGCCCAACCCCTATCCGCCTAAGAGGCACTTCAGGTCGGCCTGACTGGCCACATTTTCCCCCTCCTCATCCTGGTTCTCGAATTTTTTCTAAGTCAGCCAAACTTGGAAATTTTTTCAGAGTGCCACTTTCAAGGGAGTTTCGCCCAACCCCTATCCGCCTAAGAGGCACTTCGGGTCGGCCTGACTGGCCACATTTTCCCCCTCCTCATCCTGGTTCTCGAATTTTTTCTAAGTCAGCCAAACTTGGAAATTTTTTCAGAGTGCCACTTTCAAGGGAGTTTCGCCCAACCCCTATCCGCCTAAGAGGCACTTCGGGTCGGCCTGACTGGCCACATTTTCCCCCTCCTCATCCTGGTTCTCGAATTTTTTCTAAGTCAGCCAAACTTGGAAATTTTTTCAGAGTGCCACTTTCAAGGGAGTTTCGCCCAACCCCTATCCGCCTAAGAGGCACTTCGGGTCGGCCTGACTGGCCACATTTTCCCCCTCCTCATCCTGGTTCTCGAATTTTTTCTAAGTCAGCCAAACTTGGAAATTTTTTCAGAGTGCCACTTTCAAGGGAGTTTCGCCCAACCCCTATCCGCCTAAGAGGCACTTCGGGTCGGCCTGACTGGCCACATTTTCCCCCTCCTCATCCTGGTTCTCGAATTTTTTCTAAGTCAGCCAAACTTGGAAATTTTTTCAGAGTGCCACTTTCAAGGGAGTTTCGCCCAACCCCTATCCGCCTAAGAGGCACTTCGGGTCGGCCTGACTGGCCACATTTTCCCCCTCCTCATCCTGGTTCTCGAATTTTTTCTAAGTCAGCCAAACTTGGAAATTTTTTCAGAGTGCCACTTTCAAGGGAGTTTCGCCCAACCCTTATCCGCCTAAGAGGCACTTCAGGTCGGCCTGACTGGCCACATTTTCCCCCTCCTCATCCTGGTTCTCGAATTTTTTCTAAGTCAGCCAAACTTGGAAATTTTTTCAGAGTGCCACTTCCAAGGGAGTTTCGCCCAATCCCTATCCGACTTAGAGGCACTTCGGGTCGGCCTCCCTGGCCAGATTTTCCCCCTCCTCAGCCCCGGTTCTCAAATTTTTTTCCAAGTCGGCCGATCTTCCGGATATTTTCAGAGCGCCGCCCCCGGAGCCTCCGGAGCCTCGGCAGCAGGCCGTCGCCCGCGACACGCCGCACCTTCTCCCACGTACGAACGGCATCCAAGACCCGCCTTCGGAGGGCCCCCGCCGGCCGGCCTCGCGCCGGTGTTCGGGCGGGCGGCTCCTCCGGCTCGCGGGTCGCCTTACAGCGCCCCGGCCACCGCGAACGCCGGCCTTTGACGGCCCGGCGCTCGCACAGCCCCGGCGCGCCCGATTGGAAGCGAGGCCGAGACGCCCCCCGAACCGGCGACGTACGCCCCCCCCTCCCTTTAACCGGGGCGGGGGGGTTACGAAGCCATCACCCGGCTCCGGGGCGGTGCGGCGCGGGCGGTTACCTGCCCCCTTCGGGGGGGAGGGCCGCCCCGTCCGCCGCCCTCCCGGGCGAGCCCTTCCCCGGCGGCCCGCGCCGGCCGCCGTGCGAAGGCGGGCAGGTGCGAGGGTGTCGGGCCGGCGGGCCGCGGCGGCGACTCTGGACGCGCGCCGGGCCCTTCCCGCGGATCACCCCAGCTGCGGCGCCCGTCGCGGCTCCGCGGCGGTCGGTCGCGCGGCGGCCCCGTTTCCGGCCCCTCGGGGTCGGTTGCGGGTGTCCGCCGCCGCCGCCGCTCGGTCTCCCGCGGCGGGTCGCCTCGGCCGGCGCCTAGCAGCTGGCTTAGAACTGGTGCGGACCAGGGGAATCCGACTGTTTAATTAAAACAAAGCATCGCGATGGCCCGAGGCGGGTGTTGACGCGATGTGATTTCTGCCCAGTGCTCTGAATGTCAAAGTGAAGAAATTCAATGAAGCGCGGGTAAACGGCGGGAGTAACTATGACTCTCTTAAGAATAGAGGCCGGATATGTGCGGATAGTGGCTGTATGAAAGTCTAGTTACATGATTATGATTCCTTGCTGCCCGGGGCACATATGCCTCTGCCCGGAAAGCCAATCAAAAACGTATGACTTGCATTCGTCCATGGTTTTGGGTGTCAAAGTGAAGAAATTCATAAACCTGGTAATGGCGAATAGAACATGACTCCCTTGGAGTAGCTGCCTCCGCGTGGTACCGTCGGACAACAGATAGTGTGCTGCATTATCTGGCCAGAGGCTGCCCCTAGGGATGATGGGAGGACCACCATCATCCCGAAAAGAGTGGTCCTAGGAAGGGACCTGGATCGGTCCCTTCCGAAATTGAATGATCATATTGGGGAGGCTTGGCACACCTCCCTAGCCATCCTGGAGCATCAAAATCGGCTAGCGTGACAGTCGGTTCTAGGGGCGAAAACTCTCTGGTTGGGAAGACCATGTTAACAAACACACAGACCCAGGGAACGCACCAACCGCGCCGAGAGAGCGGGGGAACCGCAGTTGGTCATGGCCCTGGGTGACCCACAGTAAGATTGATGAAAAAGCAACTGTTGGATGAGGAATGATACGTGGTCTCTGTGTGGTGACATGGCAAGATAAGTCCGTGAGGAGTAAAATTGGGTCTGGAAAAGGAGATAGAATTATAGGCGGATGCAGTTCCGTTAATAACACTCTTGGACCTGGAGGCGACCAGAATCCGTGATGCGATAGAGAGAGGGGGATGTCACTTGAGGAAAGTGCATGTCGTATGGAGCGAGTCTCGCAGGAAGAGGGAAGGGGAAGTGATGGCTGTATAGGTCATGCCGCCCCAGAGAATTGGTTGGACAAGTAGCGTCAAGGGAAGTGTCGTTGGGCGAGCGGCAAGCTTGGGACAAGGGCGGAGCTGAGATAGCTCAGTTGGTGATGGGCGTTTCGATGGTAGCCCGGGGAAAGTGGCCCCCAATGAGATGTGGTGTGCTCAGTGCTCTGGGAATCCACAGAAGCTGGGTGCATGAGTGGCTAAGATGGTGAGCCGAAAGTCATTGCTATATTCAAAGGATGTACTGGAGGCGTGCTACGGGGAGTTGGAATGGTGGGAGTACCTGTAGCATGTCTGAACAAGTGGTGATATGGGGGAAAGATCCTGGAATATCATTCCTAAGACGTGTCAATTGGATAAACCAGTATCCAGGAATATAAGCAATGATGTGCACGGGACTAAAGACCCAGATGTCTGGGTGGGGGGGGCTACTTAAACCCCGGGTTCTCGTCCAGGGAAGGACAATAATGAGCCCAGGAAGAAGGTCGGAGATAACTGAAGGGTGTAAAGTGACTCGAGGAACTGGCTATGATAGACACCTGCTTGCTGGAGGGAGCAGAG
>NC_141255.1:18321901-18324401 GCF_054856555.1 Leptonotus elevatus | reverse complement strand
AGCGGACCGGGGGGAGCGCGCCCGTCTTCGGGGCTTGTTGCTGGCCGTTGGCGGAGCTCCAGCGGACCGGGGGGAGCGCGCCCGTCTTCGGGGCTTGTTGCTGGCCGTTGGAGGAGCTCCAGCGGACCGCGGGGAGCGCGCCCGTCTTCGGGGCTTGTTGCTGGCCGTTGGAGGAGCTCCAGCGGACCGCGGGGAGCGCGCCCGTCTTCGGGGCTTGTTGCTGGCCGTTGGAGGAGCTCCAGCGGACCGGGGGGAGCGCGCCCGTCTTCGGGGCTTGTTGCTGGCCGTTGGAGGAGCTCCAGCGGACCGGGGGGAGCGCGCCCGTCTTCGGGGCTTGTTGCTGGCCGTTGGCGGAGCTCCAGCGGACCGGGGGGAGCGCGCCCGTCTTCGGGGCTTGTTGCTGGCCGTTGGAGGAGCTCCAGCGGACCGCGGGGAGCGCGCCCGTCTTCGGGGCTTGTTGCTGGCCGTTGGAGGAGCTCCAGCGGACCGCGGGGAGCGCGCCCGTCTTCGGGGCTTGTTGCTGGCCGTTGGAGGAGCTCCAGCGGACCGGGGGGAGCGCGCCCGTCTTCGGGGCTTGTTGCTGGCCGTTGGAGGAGCTCCAGCGGACCGGGGGGAGCGCGCCCGTCTTCGGGGCTTGTTGCTGGCCGTTGGCGGAGCTCCAGCGGACCGGGGGGAGCGCGCCCGTCTTCGGGGCTTGTTGCTGGCCGTTGGAGGAGCTCCAGCGGACCGCGGGGAGCGCGCCCGTCTTCGGGGCTTGTTGCTGGCCGTTGGAGGAGCTCCAGCGGACCGCGGGGAGCGCGCCCGTCTTCGGGGCTTGTTGCTGGCCGTTGGAGGAGCTCCAGCGGACCGGGGGGGAGCCGGGCGTTCGAGTTGCCCAGGCAGGGGGTTATCCTCCACTAGCAAACCTCCATGAGCAGCGGAGCCCGTCAGCTGCGCCAAAAAGAACCACACGAGGGCGACCTGGGGTTGAAATCCCCCGCCACATAGGAACGAATGCCGGGCGTTCGAGTTGCCCAGGCAGGGGGTTATCCTCCACTAGCAAACCTCCATGAGCAGCGGAGCCCGTCAGCTGCGCCAAAAAGAACCACACGAGGGCGGCCTGGGGTTGAAATCCCCCGCCACATAGGAACGAATGCCAGGCGTTCGAGTTGCCCAGGCAGGGGGTTATCCTCCACTAGCAAACCTCCACGAGCAGCGGAGCCCGTCAGCTGCGCCAAAAAGAACCACACGAGGGCGACCTGGGGTTGAAATCCCCCGCCACATAGGAACGAATGCCGGGCAACCAGGGGTCGAAATCCCCCATTGAAATGAATGGCGGGCAACCAGGGGTCGAAGTCCCCCATTGAAATGAATGGCGGGCAACCAGGGGTCGAAGTCCCCCATTGAAATGAATGGCGGGCTACCAGGGGTCCAAGTCCCCCATTGAAATGAATGGCGGGCGACCAGGGGTCGAAATCCCCCATTGAAATGAATGGCGGGCAACCAGGGGTCGAAGTCCCCCATTGAAATGAATGGCGGGCAACCAGGGGTCGAAGTCCCCCATTGAAATGAATGGCGGGCTACCAGGGGTCGAAATCCCCCATTGAAATGAATGGCGGGCGACCAGGGGTCGAAATCCCCCATTGAAATGAATGGCGGGCAACCAGGGGTCGAAGTCCCCCATTGAAATGAATGGCGGGCAACCAGGGGTCGAAGTCCCCCATTGAAATGAATGGCGGGCTACCAGGGGTCCAAGTCCCCCATTGAAATGAATGGCGGGCTACCAGGGGTCGAAGTCCCCCATTGAAATGAATGGCGGGCTACCAGGGGTCGAAATCCCCCATTGAAATGAATGGCGGGCGACCAGGGGTCGAAATCCCCCATTGAAATGAATGGCGGGCGACCAGGGGTCGAAATCCCCCATTGAAATGAATGGCGGGCAACCAGGGGTCGAAGTCCCCCATTGAAATGAATGGCGGGCTACCAGGGGTCGAAATCCCCCATTGAAATGAATGGCGGGCGACCAGGGGTCGAAATCCCCCATTGAAATGAATGGCGGGCTACCAGGGGTCCAAGTCCCCCATTGAAATGAATGGCGGGCTACCAGGGGTCGAAGTCCCCCATTGAAATGAATGGCGGGCTACCAGGGGTCGAAATCCCCCATTGAAATGAATGGCGGGCGACCAGGGGTCGAAATCCCCATTGAAATGAATGGCGGGCGACCAGGGGTCGAAATTCCCCATTGAAATGAATGGCGGGCAACCAGGGGTCGAAATTCCCCATTGAAATGAATGGGCCCATTCATTTTCAATGGCCGGGCTACCAGGGGCGCAGTACCACCTGTCGTCATTAGGGGCGCTGTAGATAGGGGACCGAGTCCCCCCATTCGAGAGGTTTGCACCCAAACCTCAAAATGGTTGGTGTACAATTATAGGAGAGACCTTTTTAAGACGTGGGAGCTCCAGGGCAAATCAAGGGAGGCTCGACCAACCCATATCCGCTTTAGATGCACTTTAGGTCG
>NC_141255.1:18304401-18309401 GCF_054856555.1 Leptonotus elevatus | reverse complement strand
CGGAGCTCCAGCGGACCGGGGGGAGCGCGCCCGTCTTCGGGGCTTGTTGCTGGCCGTTGGAGGAGCTCCAGCGGACCGCGGGGAGCGCGCCCGTCTTCGGGGCTTGTTGCTGGACGTTGGAGGAGCTCCAGCGGACCGGGGGGAGCGCGCCCGTCGTCGGGGCTTGTTGCTGGCCGTTGGAGGAGCTCCAGCGGACCGCGGGGAGCGCGCCCGTCTTCGGGGCTTGTTGCTGGCCGTTGGCGGAGCTCCAGCGGACCGGGGGGAGCGCGCCCGTCTTCGGGGCTTGTTGCTGGCCGTTGGAGGAGCTCCAGCGGACCGCGGGGAGCGCGCCCGTCTTCGGGGCTTGTTGCTGGCCGTTGGCGGAGCTCCAGCGGACCGGGGGGAGCGCGCCCGTCTTCGGGGCTTGTTGCTGGCCGTTGGAGGAGCTCCAGCGGACCGCGGGGAGCGCGCCCGTCTTCGGGGCTTGTTGCTGGCCGTTGGCGGAGCTCCAGCGGACCGGGGGGAGCGCGCCCGTCTTCGGGGCTTGTTGCTGGCCGTTGGAGGAGCTCCAGCGGACCGCGGGGAGCGCGCCCGTCTTCGGGGCTTGTTGCTGGCCGTTGGCGGAGCTCCAGCGGACCGCGGGGAGCGCGCCCGTCTTCGGGGCTTGTTGCTGGCCGTTGGAGGAGCTCCAGCGGACCGGGGGGAGCGCGCCCGTCTTCGGGGCTTGTTGCTGGCCGTTGGCGGAGCTCCAGCGGACCGGGGGGAGCGCGCCCGTCTTCGGGGCTTGTTGCTGGCCGTTGGAGGAGCTCCAGCGGACCGCGGGGAGCGCGCCCGTCTTCGGGGCTTGTTGCTGGCCGTTGGCGGAGCTCCAGCGGACCGGGGGGAGCGCGCCCGTCTTCGGGGCTTGTTGCTGGCCGTTGGAGGAGCTCCAGCGGACCGCGGGGAGCGCGCCCGTCTTCGGGGCTTGTTGCTGGCCGTTGGAGGAGCTCCAGCGGACCGCGGGGAGCGCGCCCGTCTTCGGGGCTTGTTGCTGGCCGTTGGCGGAGCTCCAGCGGACCGGGGGGAGCGCGCCCGTCTTCGGGGCTTGTTGCTGGCCGTTGGAGGAGCTCCAGCGGACCGCGGGGAGCGCGCCCGTCTTCGGGGCTTGTTGCTGGACGTTGGAGGAGCTCCAGCGGACCGGGGGGAGCGCGCCCGTCTTCGGGGCTTGTTGCTGGCCGTTGGAGGAGCTCCAGCGGACCGCGGGGAGCGCGCCCGTCTTCGGGGCTTGTTGCTGGCCGTTGGCGGAGCTCCAGCGGACCGGGGGGAGCGCGCCCGTCTTCGGGGCTTGTTGCTGGCCGTTGGAGGAGCTCCAGCGGACCGCGGGGAGCGCGCCCGTCTTCGGGGCTTGTTGCTGGCCGTTGGCGGAGCTCCAGCGGACCGCGGGGAGCGCGCCCGTCTTCGGGGCTTGTTGCTGGCCGTTGGAGGAGCTCCAGCGGACCGCGGGGAGCGCGCCCGTCTTCGGGGCTTGTTGCTGGCCGTTGGAGGAGCTCCAGCGGACCGCGGGGAGCGCGCCCGTCTTCGGGGCTTGTTGCTGGCCGTTGGAGGAGCTCCAGCGGACCGGGGGGAGCGCGCCCGTCTTCGGGGCTTGTTGCTGGCCGTTGGAGGGGATCCAGCGGACCGCGGGGAGCGCGCCCGTCTTCGGGGCTTGTTGCTGGCCGTTGGAGGAGCTCCAGCGGACCGGGGGGAGCGCGTCCGTCTTCGGGGCTTGTTGCTGGCCGTTGGAGGAGCTCCAGCGGACCGCGGGGAGCGCGCCCGTCTTCGGGGCTTGTTGCTGGCCGTTGGAGGAGCTCCAGCGGACCGGGGGGAGCGCGTCCGTCTTCGGGGCTTGTTGCTGGCCGTTGGAGGAGCTCCAGCGGACCGCGGGGAGCGCGCCCGTCTTCGGGGCTTGTTGCTGGCCGTTGGAGGAGCTCCAGCGGACCGGGGGGAGCGCGTCCGTCTTCGGGGCTTGTTGCTGGCCGTTGGAGGAGCTCCAGCGGACCGCGGGGAGCGCGCCCGTCTTCGGGGCTTGTTGCTGGCCGTTGGCGGAGCTCCAGCGGACCGGGGGGAGCGCGCCCGTCTTCGGGGCTTGTTGCTGGCCGTCGGAGGAGCTCCAGCGGACCGGGGGGAGCCGGGCGTTCGAGTTGCCCAGGCAGGGGGTTATCCTCCACTAGCAAACCTCCATGAGCAGCGGAGCCCGTCAGCTGCGCCAAAAAGAACCACACGAGGGCGACCTGGGGTTGAAATCCCCCGCCACATAGGAACGAATGCCGGGCGTTCGAGTTGCCCAGGCAGGGGGTTATCCTCCACTAGCAAACCTCCATGAGCAGCGGAGCCCGTCAGCTGCGCCAAAAAGAACCACACGAGGGCGGCCTGGGGTTGAAATCCCCCGCCACATAGGAACGAATGCCGGGCGTTCGAGTTGCCCAGGCAGGGGGTTATCCTCCACTAGCAAACCTCCATGAGCAGCGGAGCCCGTCAGCTGCGCCAAAAAGAACCACACGAGGGCGACCTGGGGTTGAAATCCCCCGCCACATAGGAACGAATGCCGGGCGTTCGAGTTGCCCAGGCAGGGGGTTATCCTCCACTAGCAAACCTCCATGAGCAGCGGAGCCCGTCAGCTGCGCCAAAAAGAACCACACGAGGGCGGCCTGGGGTTGAAATCCCCCGCCACATAGGAACGAATGCCGGGCGTTCGAGTTGCCCAGGCAGGGGGTTATCCTCCACTAGCAAACCTCCATGAGCAGCGGAGCCCGGTCAGCTGCGCCAAAAAGAACCACACGAGGGCGACCTGGGGTTGAAATCCCCCGCCACATAGGAACGAATGCCGGGCGTTCGAGTTGCCCAGGCAGGGGGTTATCCTCCACTAGCAAACCTCCATGAGCAGCGGAGCCCGTCAGCTGCGCCAAAAAGAACCACACGAGGGCGACCTGGGGTTGAAATCCCCCGCCACATAGGAACGAATGCCGGGCGTTCGAGTTGCCCAGGCAGGGGGTTATCCTCCACTAGCAAACCTCCATGAGCAGCGGAGCCCGTCAGCTGCGCCAAAAAGAACCACACGAGGGCGGCCTGGGGTTGAAATCCCCCGCCACATAGGAACGAATGCCGGGCGTTCGAGTTGCCCAGGCAGGGGGTTATCCTCCACTAGCAAACCTCCATGAGCAGCGGAGCCCGTCAGCTGCGCCAAAAAGAACCACACGAGGGCGACCTGGGGTTGAAATCCCCCGCCACATAGGAACGAATGCCGGGCGTTCGAGTTGCCCAGGCAGGGGGTTATCCTCCACTAGCAAACCTCCATGAGCAGCGGAGCCCGTCAGCTGCGCCAAAAAGAACCACACGAGGGCGGCCTGGGGTTGAAATCCCCCGCCACATAGGAACGAATGCCGGGCGTTCGAGTTGCCCAGGCAGGGGGTTATCCTCCACTAGCAAACCTCCATGAGCAGCGGAGCCCGGTCAGCTGCGCCAAAAAGAACCACACGAGGGCGACCTGGGGTTGAAATCCCCCGCCACATAGGAACGAATGCCGGGCGTTCGAGTTGCCCAGGCAGGGGGTTATCCTCCACTAGCAAACCTCCATGAGCAGCGGAGCCCGTCAGCTGCGCCAAAAAGAACCACACGAGGGCGACCTGGGGTTGAAATCCCCCGCCACATAGGAACGAATGCCGGGCGTTCGAGTTGCCCAGGCAGGGGGTTATCCTCCACTAGCAAACCTCCATGAGCAGCGGAGCCCGTCAGCTGCGCCAAAAAGAACCACACGAGGGCGGCCTGGGGTTGAAATCCCCCGCCACATAGGAACGAATGCCGGGCGTTCGAGTTGCCCAGGCAGGGGGTTATCCTCCACTAGCAAACCTCCATGAGCAGCGGAGCCCGTCAGCTGCGCCAAAAAGAACCACACGAGGGCGACCTGGGGTTGAAATCCCCCGCCACATAGGAACGAATGCCGGGCAACCAGGGGTCGAAATCCCCCATTGAAATGAATGGCGGGCAACCAGGGGTCGAAGTCCCCCATTGAAATGAATGGCGGGCAACCAGGGGTCGAAGTCCCCCATTGAAATGAATGGCGGGCTACCAGGGGTCGAAATCCCCCATTGAAATGAATGGCGGGCGACCAGGGGTCGAAATCCCCCATTGAAATGAATGGCGGGCAACCAGGGGTCGAAGTCCCCCATTGAAATGAATGGCGGGCAACCAGGGGTCGAAGTCCCCCATTGAAATGAATGGCGGGCTACCAGGGGTCGAAATCCCCCATTGAAATGAATGGCGGGCGACCAGGGGTCGAAATCCCCCATTGAAATGAATGGCGGGCAACCAGGGGTCGAAGTCCCCCATTGAAATGAATGGCGGGCTACCAGGGGTCGAAATCCCCCATTGAAATGAATGGCGGGCGACCAGGGGTCGAAATCCCCCATTGAAATGAATGGCGGGCTACCAGGGGTCCAAGTCCCCCATTGAAATGAATGGCGGGCTACCAGGGGTCGAAATCCCCCATTGAAATGAATGGCGGGCGACCAGGGGTCGAAATCCCCCATTGAAATGAATGGCGGGCAACCAGGGGTCGAAGTCCCCCATTGAAATGAATGGCGGGCTACCAGGGGTCGAAATCCCCCATTGAAATGAATGGCGGGCGACCAGGGGTCGAAATCCCCCATTGAAATGAATGGCGGGCTACCAGGGGTCGAAATCCCCCATTGAAATGAATGGCGGGCAACCAGGGGTCGAAAGTCCCCATTGAAATGAATGGCGGGCGACCAGGGGTCGAAATTCCCCATTGAAATGAATGGCGGGCAACCAGGGGTCGAAATTCCCCATTGAAATGAATGGGCCCATTCATTTTCAATGGCCGGGCTACCAGGGGCGCAGTACCACCTGTCGTCATTAGGGGCGCTGTAGATAGGGGACCGAGTCCCCCCATTCGAGAGGTTTGCACCCAAACCTCAAAATGGTTGGTGTACAATTATAGGAGAGACCTTTTTAAGACGTGGGAGCTCCAGGGCAAATCAAGGGAG
>NC_141255.1:18289401-18291901 GCF_054856555.1 Leptonotus elevatus | reverse complement strand
TCTTCGGGGCTTGTTGCTGGCCGTTGGAGGAGCTCCAGCGGACCGGGGGGAGCGCGCCCGTCTTCGGGGCTTGTTGCTGGCCGTTGGCGGAGCTCCAGCGGACCGGGGGGAGCGCGCCCGTCTTCGGGGCTTGTTGCTGGCCGTTGGAGGAGCTCCAGCGGACCGCGGGGAGCGCGCCCGTCTTCGGGGCTTGTTGCTGGCCGTTGGCGGAGCTCCAGCGGACCGGGGGGAGCGCGTCCGTCTTCGGGGCTTGTTGCTGGCCGTTGGAGGAGCTCCAGCGGACCGCGGGGAGCGCGCCCGTCTTCGGGGCTTGTTGCTGGCCGTTGGAGGAGCTCCAGCGGACCGGGGGGAGCGCGCCCGTCTTCGGGGCTTGTTGCTGGCCGTTGGAGGAGCTCCAGCGGACCGGGGGGAGCGCGCCCGTCTTCGGGGCTTGTTGCTGGCCGTTGGCGGAGCTCCAGCGGACCGGGGGGAGCGCGCCCGTCTTCGAGGCTTGTTGCTGGCCGTTGGAGGAGCTCCAGCGGACCGCGGGGAGCGCGCCCGTCTTCGGGGCTTGTTGCTGGCCGTTGGAGGAGCTCCAGCGGACCGCGGGGAGCGCGCCCGTCTTCGGGGCTTGTTGCTGGCCGTTGGAGGAGCTCCAGCGGACCGGGGGGGAGCCGGGCGTTCGAGTTGCCCAGGCAGGGGGTTATCCTCCACTAGCAAACCTCCATGAGCAGCGGAGCCCGTCAGCTGCGCCAAAAAGAACCACACGAGGGCGGCCTGGGGTTGAAATCCCCCGCCACATAGGAACGAATGCCGGGCGTTCGAGTTGCCCAGGCAGGGGGTTATCCTCCACTAGCAAACCTCCATGAGCAGCGGAGCCCGTCAGCTGCGCCAAAAAGAACCACACGAGGGCGACCTGGGGTTGAAATCCCCCGCCACATAGGAACGAATGCCGGGCGTTCGAGTTGCCCAGGCAGGGGGTTATCCTCCACTAGCAAACCTCCACGAGCAGCGGAGCCCGTCAGCTGCGCCAAAAAGAACCACACGAGGGCGACCTGGGGTTGAAATCCCCCGCCACATAGGAACGAATGCCGGGCAACCAGGGGTCGAAATCCCCCATTGAAATGAATGGCGGGCAACCAGGGGTCGAAGTCCCCCATTGAAATGAATGGCGGGCAACCAGGGGTCGAAGTCCCCCATTGAAATGAATGGCGGGTTACCAGGGGTCGAAATCCCCCATTGAAATGAATGGCGGGCGACCAGGGGTCGAAATCCCCCATTGAAATGAATGGCGGGCAACCAGGGGTCGAAGTCCCCCATTGAAATGAATGGCGGGCAACCAGGGGTCGAAGTCCCCCATTGAAATGAATGGCGGGCTACCAGGGGTCGAAATCCCCCATTGAAATGAATGGCGGGCGACCAGGGGTCGAAATCCCCCATTGAAATGAATGGCGGGCAACCAGGGGTCGAAGTCCCCCATTGAAATGAATGGCGGGCAACCAGGGGTCGAAGTCCCCCATTGAAATGAATGGCGGGCTACCAGGGGTCCAAGTCCCCCATTGAAATGAATGGCGGGCTACCAGGGGTCGAAGTCCCCCATTGAAATGAATGGCGGGCTACCAGGGGTCGAAATCCCCCATTGAAATGAATGGCGGGCGACCAGGGGTCGAAATCCCCCATTGAAATGAATGGCGGGCGACCAGGGGTCGAAATCCCCCATTGAAATGAATGGCGGGCAACCAGGGGTCGAAGTCCCCCATTGAAATGAATGGCGGGCTACCAGGGGTCGAAATCCCCCATTGAAATGAATGGCGGGCGACCAGGGGTCGAAATCCCCCATTGAAATGAATGGCGGGCTACCAGGGGTCCAAGTCCCCCATTGAAATGAATGGCGGGCTACCAGGGGTCGAAGTCCCCCATTGAAATGAATGGCGGGCTACCAGGGGTCGAAATCCCCCATTGAAATGAATGGCGGGCGACCAGGGGTCGAAATCCCCCATTGAAATGAATGGCGGGCAACCAGGGGTCGAAAGTCCCCATTGAAATGAATGGCGGGCGACCAGGGGTCGAAATTCCCCATTGAAATGAATGGCGGGCAACCAGGGGTCGAAATTCCCCATTGAAATGAATGGGCCCATTCATTTTCAATGGCCGGGCTACCAGGGGCGCAGTACCACCTGTCGTCATTAGGGGCGCTGTAGATAGGGGACCGAGTCCCCCCATTCGAGAGGTTTGCACCCAAACCTCAAAATGGTTGGTGTACAATTATAGGAGAGACCTTTTTAAGACGTGGGAGCTCCAGGGCAAATCAAGGGAGGCTCGACCAACCCATATCCGCTTTAGATGCACTTTAGGTCGGACTCCCTTGCCAGATGGTCCCCTCCTCAGCCTGGTTCTCGAATTTTTTCTAAGTCAGCCCAACTTGGAAATATTTTCAGAGTGCCACTTTCAAGGGAGTTTCGCCCAACCCCTATCCGCCTAAGAGGCACTTCAGGTCGGCCTGACTGGCCACATTTTCCCC
>NC_141255.1:18271901-18274401 GCF_054856555.1 Leptonotus elevatus | reverse complement strand
AATGAATGGCGGGCGACCAGGGGTCGAAATCCCCCATTGAAATGAATGGCGGGCAACCAGGGGTCGAAGTCCCCCATTGAAATGAATGGCGGGCAACCAGGGGTCGAAGTCCCCCATTGAAATGAATGGCGGGCTACCAGGGGTCGAAATCCCCCATTGAAATGAATGGCGGGCGACCAGGGGTCGAAATCCCCCATTGAAATGAATGGCGGGCAACCAGGGGTCGAAGTCCCCCATTGAAATGAATGGCGGGCTACCAGGGGTCGAAATCCCCCATTGAAATGAATGGCGGGCGACCAGGGGTCGAAATCCCCCATTGAAATGAATGGCGGGCTACCAGGGGTCCAAGTCCCCCATTGAAATGAATGGCGGGCTACCAGGGGTCGAAATCCCCCATTGAAATGAATGGCGGGCGACCAGGGGTCGAAATCCCCCATTGAAATGAATGGCGGGCAACCAGGGGTCGAAGTCCCCCATTGAAATGAATGGCGGGCTACCAGGGGTCGAAATCCCCCATTGAAATGAATGGCGGGCGACCAGGGGTCGAAATCCCCCATTGAAATGAATGGCGGGCTACCAGGGGTCCAAGTCCCCCATTGAAATGAATGGCGGGCTACCAGGGGTCGTAGTCCCCCATTGAAATGAATGGCGGGCTACCAGGGGTCGAAATCCCCCATTGAAATGAATGGCGGGCGACCAGGGGTCGAAATCCCCCATTGAAATGAATGGCGGGCAACCAGGGGTCGAAAGTCCCCATTGAAATGAATGGCGGGCGACCAGGGGTCGAAATTCCCCATTGAAATGAATGGCGGGCAACCAGGGGTCGAAATTCCCCATTGAAATGAATGGGCCCATTCATTTTCAATGGCCGGGCTACCAGGGGCGCAGTACCACCTGTCGTCATTAGGGGCGCTGTAGATAGGGGACCGAGTCCCCCCATTCGAGAGGTTTGCACCCAAACCTCAAAATGGTTGGTGTACAATTATAGGAGAGACCTTTTTAAGACGTGGGAGCTCCAGGGCAAATCAAGGGAGGCTCGACCAACCCATATCCGCTTTAGATGCACTTTAGGTCGGACTCCCTTGCCAGATGGTCCCCTCCTCAGCCTGGTTCTCGAATTTTTTCTAAGTCAGCCCAACTTGGAAATATTTTCAGAGTGCCACTTTCAAGGGAGTTTCGCCCAACCCCTATCCGCCTAAGAGGCACTTCAGGTCGGCCTGACTGGCCACATTTTCCCCCTCCTCATCCTGGTTCTCGAATTTTTTCTAAGTCAGCCAAACTTGGAAATTTTTTCAGAGTGCCACTTTCAAGGGAGTTTCGCCCAACCCCTATCCGCCTAAGAGGCACTTCGGGTCGGCCTGACTGGCCACATTTTCCCCCTCCTCATCCTGGTTCTCGAATTTTTTCTAAGTCAGCCAAACTTGGAAATTTTTTCAGAGTGCCACTTTCAAGGGAGTTTCGCCCAACCCCTATCCGCCTAAGAGGCACTTCGGGTCGGCCTGACTGGCCACATTTCCCCCCTCCTCATCCTGGTTCTCGAATTTTTTCTAAGTCAGCCAAACTTGGAAATTTTTTCAGAGTGCCACTTTCAAGGGAGTTTCGCCCAACCCCTATCCGCCTAAGAGGCACTTCGGGTCGGCCTGACTGGCCACATTTTCCCCCTCCTCATCCTGGTTCTCGAATTTTTTCTAAGTCAGCCAAACTTGGAAATTTTTTCAGAGTGCCACTTTCAAGGGAGTTTCGCCCAACCCCTATCCGCCTAAGAGGCACTTCGGGTCGGCCTGACTGGCCACATTTTCCCCCTCCTCATCCTGGTTCTCGAATTTTTTCTAAGTCAGCCAAACTTGGAAATTTTTTCAGAGTGCCACTTTCAAGGGAGTTTCGCCCAACCCTTATCCGCCTAAGAGGCACTTCAGGTCGGCCTGACTGGCCACATTTTCCCCCTCCTCATCCTGGTTCTCGAATTTTTTCTAAGTCAGCCCAACTTGGAAATATTTTCAGAGTGCCACTTTCAAGGGAGTTTCGCCCAACCCCTATCCGCCTAAGAGGCACTTCAGGTCGGCCTGACTGGCCACATTTTCCCCCTCCTCATCCTGGTTCTCGAATTTTTTCTAAGTCAGCCAAACTTGGAAATTTTTTCAGAGTGCCACTTTCAAGGGAGTTTCGCCCAACCCCTATCCGCCTAAGAGGCACTTCGGGTCGGCCTGACTGGCCACATTTTCCCCCTCCTCATCCTGGTTCTCGAATTTTTTCTAAGTCAGCCAAACTTGGAAATTTTTTCAGAGTGCCACTTTCAAGGGAGTTTCGCCCAACCCCTATCCGCCTAAGAGGCACTTCGGGTCGGCCTGACTGGCCACATTTCCCCCCTCCTCATCCTGGTTCTCGAATTTTTTCTAAGTCAGCCAAACTTGGAAATTTTTTCAGAGTGCCACTTTCAAGGGAGTTTCGCCCAACCCCTATCCGCCTAAGAGGCACTTCAGGTCGGCCTGACTGGCCACAT
>NC_141255.1:18167632-18255132 GCF_054856555.1 Leptonotus elevatus | reverse complement strand
GCAGCTTTCAACACTCACTCCCGTGGCTTGCAGTCCATGTCGGTCTGGATCCTCACTGCAGTCACATGACTGAGGTTATGGCCAGACAAAACAGCCCAGTTGTGGCCATAGAAAGACACAACATTGGGGGTGACAGAGGAGATCTTTGGCTTCTAACCGCAAACATGCACATATACTCTTGTTACATTTTCCTTGAAACATCAACTGGAGATAACGTGCGTCAAGTTAATACGGTTTAGAGGGCGACTCACATAAATGTTCATTTGTGATTGTATCGTTTGGCAAACTTGGTCCTGTTGGAAGACACAAACACAAAAAATGATTTTTTAACATTTATTGGTACAACTGCGTATTAGGGCCACGTGTAAGTAAATATGCGGGTTGTTGTTTTTTTAGAGGGAGGGGTAATATTCTGAGAAAAAAATTCACAAATTGACCAGAAAAAAAGTTGAATATTTGTGACATGATTAAGTGGCAAATTAGGGAGAGAAAAAAAAAAATTGTGTCAAATTTGTGATTAAAAAAAAGCCCACAAATTCACAAGAATTGAACTTCCAGATTTGCGAGGAAAAAAAACCCTGAAACTTGCGAGAAGTAGCCTACTCAGATGTTTGTGCCAACTCACAATTCTTAAGTGTGCAAAAGGTCTACAGTGGAAGAAGTTCAAAAAATGTTTTACTTTTTGCTCGGATTTTCAAATAAGGAGATAGTAATTGCTTTCGCAGAGATTAACCATCATATTAAGGATTCGCACTTGGAAGAGGCACCACCTAAAACGAAAGTTTCGACTGTAACTGCGGTTCTATGAGTCCCGGACGACCACCAGATGGCGGTGCTTCAAGCACTGAATGTTTCCTGCGCATGCGCAAAGAAAACATTCAGTGCTTGAAGCACCGCCATCTAGCGGTTGGGAGGGACGAAATAGAAACGCAGTTATAGTCGTAACTTTCGTCGACCATCGTGTCATCATCTCGCAAATTTGCCACTTTTTAATGTCACATATATTCCATTTTTTTCTCAGAATGCTTTTCTTTCAATTTTGGGGGGTGGGAAATGTAGGTGTAATACAAAGTTTTTACATTTGTTTGTCCTGCAGTAGGCCAGGAACAGCTGCCGTTGCTCCAGCTGCACCCGAGCTCAAAACATCTGTGGCACCTGAAAAGAAAACACACCTTGTAGGTTGAGCATTTTCTGTGAACACGAATCACATGATAACACATGGATCATATTCATGGAACATTTGTCCTTGTTGGTGTTTTGTGACTCACACAGCAGCAGGAGGTGAGCCCATGATGTCAGGGCACATCATCAACTTGATTCTTTCCAGAAAAACCATTGACCCCAGTCGGAACTTTACTGTCACGCTCATACCTGTACATTTCAAGGAGGTTAATGATATACACACTGTTGAGTGTTTCCATGACGTTTACCATGATGCAAATTGACGAACCTTTGCTGGTTAGCGTGCCATTTGAGAGGATGCAAGTGCATTGTGGGAAGATGGGCTGAGGGCCATCCCTACTGCAAAGCTCACCAGAATTTGCTGAGAACTGGCAGGCAAAGGTGGTGCTGGCGTTCTGATTCACTTTGACATGCATGTGGACGTCCAAGCTGATCTGAAGGAGGCGAGGGTGGTAGTGCTCAAAAAGACAAACGGACAACATTTTGTGAGCCGTGCTTGATGCTTGTACCTGACCATCAAGTTGCTTGTTGACAGTGTAGGAAATCCTCTTTTTCTGGTAATCATCAGGAAAGGACAACCAGTAGGAGTTTTGGCATTGGTCCTTAAACGTGCAACTGAGATGAAACAAAACACCACCACCATCGTCATCATCGTCATCATGTTGAGAGGATGAAGAAGTCAGAGCACGTGTCCAACCTCTTTTTGGCGTGACACCAGATGCAGCTTGGATCCTGCGCCGACCAGCAATCTTGCAGCGTTTTGTGCGTGTGGCACTTGGCCACGGACACACGCTGCACCTGCAAAACAAAAACATTCAGTATAAATCAATTCAGCCAATGACCATTTGACACTTTTCAACATTAAATAACACAAACCTGATTACTAAAGGCGGCGTACACGTGTTTACCATCCACTTGGTCCAGGAGCATACTGGGAAATACTTTGCGGTCATCAGGCGTCCGGTAAAGCAAAGTGGGACAAGTGCTGTGATGGTTTTTGTCTACACTTAGCTGGAAATAACAAGCACAGAAAAAGGTATTGATGACAATTGACTATGACAAGTCTGAGGTTTAGCTGGAGCTTAACAGTTTGCATTAGTTATTAAAATGGCCAAGCATGAATGAAATGTCTGCCATTTATGATGTTCAGCACGTGGCTTGCATTTCTTGTGATTGAGGTCAAGCCGCAAGCACGTGATCCACTCTTGCATTTGACTTGGCAAGGAGACTTTGTGCGCTTCTTCCTGAGTGCCATCAAGTGTGACAAACATTCAAACAAGCAAGCAAACCGATTTGCACATGACTTCCTGAGGCCCACATACTTCCCTTGTAGTCACTCTTAATGCCTGCTTCACTTTGTCTCTCGACATGAGGCAAGTGTGTAAGTGTGACAAGTTTTCACGTGGTAGTTATGCTTGCAATGTCATCAATATGAATGTGACAGGATCGCCACAAGTTGTCATCACTTTGTTTGTTAGTTGCATTGAAATGCTAAAGCAAATCAGTGACACGTTGATTTGGTAACCCTTAATCAAGTATAAATATCATTTTGCATCCCCTTGTAGTCACTCTTACTGCCTGCTTCACTTCCTCTCTCGACATTAGGCAAGTGTGCAAGTGTGACAAGTTCTCACGTGGTTGTTATGCTTGCAATGTCATCAATATGAATGTGACAGGGTTGCCACAAGTTGACATCACTTTGTTTGTCAGTTGCATTGAAATGCAAAAGCAAATCAGTGACACGTTGATTTGCTAAGCCTTAATCAAGTATAAATATCATTTTGCGTCCAAGAACTAAAATATGTAAAGTGCTACGGTACAAGTGACGTGCCAACCAATAGCAGTCAGTGCTAGCAATAAAAACTTCAAGTTTGTTCAGCTCGAAAGCAAAAAGGCACAGGAAAAGCAGAACTTTGTTTCTGGTAAAGTCGAAGCGCTTGAAATGGTGGCAGTTGTGACAACCACCATACAACATGTGTTTGAAAGGGAGTCATCCCCAATTTGAACAGGATGTGCAGACTTATGCAACCTCCACATTAACTGACTTGCTTTTTTACTTCCCCTCTCGAAATGACTTTTTTTTCCCCCTCCTCAATGGTGTTTTACAGTTTAGGGTGGAAAAGTTTTGATTTATGATTGATCTTTTTTTTTTATTGATGTGACAAAGCCGATATGTGTAAGTGTACTCACACCTGTGTGAGTACACTTACACTGAGTACACTTTGTGTAAGGCTCACACCTTAATGAGCTGTCCATCTGCTGTCCCAACGAAGACGAGCATCCAGGCCCCTTGCATTGTGGCCAGGACAGCCGTCATGGAGGTCTGCTTGAAGAGCACCTTCAGTGGCTGCAGCACCTTCACCTGACAAACACAAACAAACAGCAGGCAGACAGAGATCATTGGACTGCAACAAGAGCGAGAAGTCAGTTGTACAACTAACCACGGTGTTTTGCTGGCTACATGTGACGCCACTGTAGAAATCGGGGTCTTTATCTGCTGCTATTGTGGAATCGGGACTGATGTCAAACAGAACCAGCTGAGTGGCGCTCGGATCACCGTCTGCACTGAACACGCCGACCCACAAAGTGGATGGGGGTCCGGGTGAGACCGGCGAGGAGGTCACCAATCTGCTGCCCGGAATCCCGGGGATGAGCAGAGATGCTCCACGCAGAGATTTCAGGGTGTCGGCTTTCCTGGCTTTGGCCTGGAGCCAGATGAGGCGAACTCTGTTGCCGCCAGCTTGCGAAGAAAGCACATTGGCAAACAGATAAATGACAGCATCGACCTGAAATCCAGCCATGAAATCCACATCACCGCAGCTTCGAAAGAGAGGGTTGGAGCCGTCACCGGAGAAGGAGAAGAGCAGTTCGGGCTTGTTGTCGGTATTGTGGAGGTACACGGCCTCTTTGGAAGAGTCACACATGCTGTACCAGGTCATGCCCTTGCGTTGCTGGATGGCAGTCATGATGTAAAAGTCACGGCTGGCCCTCTGAACGTCCACTAGGAAGGCCACGGACGCGCTGGTGCGCTTAGAGGGCCCCACCAGGATGTGCTCCCTGTGAAGCACCGTGGAAATGTTGGCCAAGGCCAGCAGCTCGCAGTAGCCGCACACGTTGTCAGTCACGCCGCAGCTGATCAGAGTTCCGTTCTCCACAAAGGGCAACAGCACGTTGACGCTGAACGTCTCATTCCACCAATCTCCCGCGACTCTGGTAAACTGTGCAGTGTTACTACTTCCCTTGAGGACGCCTTTCTGCTCGACTGCGTGGACTAGACTAAGGCCGCGGCTCAGCTGGTAGAGTTTCTCTTCGGTTGCTATATAGACGGCATCAGCTGTGGCGACCAAGTGGCGGATGTCCCCGTCCACGACGAATCCTCCACCTGTTGCCTCCAGGCACTGACCTACTTGTGGCCAGAAAAGACAGAGGAGAGACGTCGACAGAAGCAGTGGCGGCATCCTCTTGCTGTGGTACCAGCCGGACGCTTTGCATGCCTCTCAGTCCGCCGCTCTGGAGTGGTGCGTAAAAGCGCACGGCGCGCCACCTCAGAGGACAAGTGTCTCAAGTGGGAGGGAGTGCATGTGTGCTGCTGGGCGTCGAACATTTCAGATTCTTTCCCAGACTGTTGATGATTTTCAAGACACAAAAAAAATATCAAATTAGGCTAAATGCAACAAAGGGAAAACACCAGGCATACAAAAAAAATAGTATGCACCAAATTAATTTTGGTATTGGTATTGCATCGAAGGAGGAATATAAGGAAAGAAGCAGAAAAACAGATTTAAGTAATAGAGGAATACGTAAAAGGAAGATGACAGAAATGTAGGTTTTAAGCAAAGGAAGGAAGGATGAAAGGAAATAGCAGATTTGATGGAAGGAAGGCAAGAAAGAAAAATATGTCAGGTGTGGGGGCATGGGGGGCACAAATGAGACTAGAAAGGAAGGAAGGTTGAAAAGCAGGCTTCAATGAAGGCCAGATGGAAGACGCTAAAATGAAAGCAACTCAGGAGAAGCCTGAAAGGGGAAAAAAATAACTGGAAATATAATAACAATGAAAACATTTTAAACTCGAAGTACTGACTCTTGTGGTTGAAAACAACATAGCAGCAACATGTCGTTATTTTAATTATACTGGGAAAATGCTGGACTCTTAATAAAATGTCACAATCACTATTTACCGTCAGACTATGTATATATATATATATTCTTTTTGGTTAAACAAACAGCAAACATTTAATTATAAAGTGTTGTAATTTACCGAACAGTATGTAAAACCACAACTTGACGCACCTGCTCATCAACGTTAAACCCCGCTTCCGGTTTACAAGGCTATTGGAGGAAAACTGACCAATCAAAATGCAGGACAGGCCTGACAGTTGTTATTTTTTTTTTTAAGGTGGTGTGTTTTCCCTGTGTTGTCAATAGCTTTCACTAGATGCCGCTGTGTGCACTGATTTGGTAGCACTGCAGGGGCATGCAGACTCGATCTCTTCACTATTTGTTGGGAACTCCTCGTCTTATTATTATCGCTGGCCGCACGGTTGAGGTTCATTCACAGCAGCGAGGGAGCTGCTGTTCATTCTCCGTGCGTCCGTCCATCCTTCCATCAGGCTGGTCCATCAGGCATCCATCTATCTATCTGTCCGTCCGGTGGTCTGTCGCTGAATGCAGCTGCGCACACCCAGTGTCCATATCTACCTGGAGGGACACTTTGATTGATTTCCTCCCCTGTTCATCTCCCCGAGATCATCGCTGGTTGTAGCCGTCATTGGTAAGTCATCTACTTGGGCTTTTATGTCAGTCGGGTTCCCAAATATCCACATTAGCAAAATTTCCCATCTCAGCCCTCATCTGGTTTGACTTGCATACAGTGGTGTCACGCTGTAAGAAATAAGTCTCCATGTGGGTCCATTTCGGCTTTTAAAGACACAATTGCACACTACAGATTACACCGCCGGTTAGGCATACTGGGCTCCCAAGTTAATTGTAAAAGTCAAGTCTAGCAAGAGTGTAGCAGTTACAAATGTACATAACATCTTGTTTCCGTGCTGATCTTCATACATGCGCAGCTCGCACTTGTTTCCTCCTCTTTTTCTTGGGTTACAGGACATAATTGGCATTCACAAGCCCCTCTGGCTGTTGCGTAATAGTCCACATCTCAGTGGACTTTGGGGTCACCCTGCGCATCTCTTGCCAAATGTGCTTTGGCCTTGCTTGTCATACTGATGATGCGTATCAATAGCAATGTTGTTGCACTGACTTAAAGTCATCTCCGGGAGGAAATGAAGGCTTGTTAAGTTAAGATGTTATTGGGACCTCAAAGCTGATGAATAGACCCAAGGAATTTAATTACAATAACATTGATGCGATTCTTCTACCTCAGTCCACATTTTCAAATTGTTCATGTAGATAGCAATTCTCAAGCTTGGAGATGTATTTTCAGTACACATTTGCTGTCACTACATAAGTCCAATGCGCGTGTATTTTGATGACAGGCTTGTGGTTAGCTGTCTTTCTATAGCCTGCACTGCAGTAGGTCTCCTCCCATGGTTTGGAAGTTTGCACTCTGTAATCTCCACCAACCTCAGCACCACCCTGGTTCCTTTCTCAGGGCAGGGAAGGCACACAAAGACAAATGGGCACCTAGCTGGATGGAGAGGGGGAAAAAAACAAAAAACAAAAAAACATAAGCTCAGTTCGACAAGACAATTAGAGCCCCAAAAGGGAGGAGGTCCACCCAAGAGTGAAATAAGCGTGCTAATTTAAGACTGTTATCGTTTTGGTAACCTTACCTCTAATCTCATAAATATCAATTTGAAAGGTTGGAAATTAGTCTTGAAGTGACAAAGTATATTTTGGACCTTTTAGCCTGACAATTAAATTGCAACTTTGTGTAGTTTGTGTAATTAAAGTTGTACTTGCGTTGGAGATTACATGGGTGTGCACTGTGCACAAATGTTTGATTTCATCAAAAATTTGGGATGTTCACTTGGCATATGCATCTAAAAAAAAACATCAAGTTCTTATCGCATTATTGTTTTCTAGTCTTGTCTAACAGAACCAGACTGCCCATTGTGTGCTAATGAAAGGCAGTAGTTGCAGTTTGTTATCATCTCATTCTTATCCTGGCAGTGAGTGAACAGATGAGCGGACTATTGATTTCATGAGCTGAGAGAAAAAGCCAAAGACAACAATTGATTTGTCACTTTAAGGAGACTTCAATCAACTTCTTATGGAAGCATTTGCTGACTCTTTGAGCTAAAATAATATTTTGCTAAGCTCTATAGATTCTTCATGTCATTGTTTCGGGACAGCGTCAACGGTGCAGTGCTTTTTTAAATATAACACTATGCACTTTTGTCTTCACTCCAACACGTTTTTTTTCTGAAATTAGTACGTGGGGAACTTGCCTTCTAGTGGGGATAGCAGCTTGTAAGCATACGGATCAGGAAATGGCAAAACACGGGAATGACCATGTTGGCAGGGAGACTCGCTCAGTGGTGTTTCCCCTTTGCTGTTGCTGTGTGGGAGTTGTTCTCTCTCTCTCTCTCACTGCAGTAATACACGCTGTACAATAGACAGATTGTTAAACAATTTCAGGTTATAAGCATCAGCTAGCCTTAAAGTTCGCTGCAAAAGATCTTACACAATTATTATTGATATGAAACGGGTGGCATGCGATTGCGAAGGGAAGTTCATTAGGCTGCAGAAAATCTATTAGCAGCCGTAGAAGGGACTGGTAATGTTGTAGGCATTTAGACCGACGGAGGAGGTGTCTCATTTCATGTCCTCATTTACACACACTTGCACCTATGCTTGTGTTTAATGAAGCCACTAAGCATAGCACACACATTGAAAAATAAACATACACTAATGCAGTCAAGAAGTGTACATTGGGGCTGGTCCAACATGACCACATGTCTCTTACACTCGCCACTTGGATTCATAATAATAGTAATCAGTCTTTAAGGATGTCAGCTCGGCCCTCACCAAGAGAAAGAGGAGCACATGGCCACCATGTATGGGCATGTGTGTCCAAGCATAACAGGGAAATGATTACACAAGCTCCCCTGAGTGTGTGTATATGTTGTGAGTCCCTTGGAGGTTTGCCACACTCCCTCACTTCTGCCAGCGAGACGTTTAGCAACACACGTTTGGCTTCCAAAGAGGGAATCATTAGGGGAAAGCCCACTTATCAAACACCTCCTGCTAAATCATAAGATATCATGACATACTACAAACATTAAAGGTGTGTGATGCAGTTCAAAAAGCTTTTTCTACATCATGCAGGCTCCACTAATGCCCACATGAGTACAAAGAGCCTTGACTTTTTGACTCGGAGAGTGCCCATCAGCTTGTATCTTCCCTTCAGTGTGGAGTGAACTCTCCACCGTTTCTTGGTTTGGGGTGGTTAGCGTACAACATGATTGAGATACAATGATAAAAGTAAAAATAACAGGGCGGCTTGGAGCACAGCCCAAAGCCCAGCTCAGACTTCAAGAAAAGTGAAAAGAAGAGTTTCCACATACTCGAGCTTGACACCGAGGCTGTATTACGCTTTCGGCCAAAGGTGGCAGTCGCCAGTGAAAAAGAAAAAAAAAAGACAAACTCCACAAAGCAACTTTACTGATGAGAAGCAGCATAAAGTGTGCTATGGAGGCTCCTTCTAGTGGTATGTGAGAGAATGACTGACAAAATAATTATCCGAAGCGCTTTATCCTCACGAGGGTTGCGGGTGTGCCCGGCTGTCTTCGGGCAGTTGGCGGGGTACACCGTCAACCGGTTGCCATTTACATGCTTTTCTTCTTGGCTTGGGTAAGCATTGATTTTCTTTTAAGCACAGTGTATGCGGCGACATGACGAAATAGCTTTTTGCACTTTTCTCCGCAGGTGCTGGTTTCTCCCGTAGGAATCAGAAGATGGCCAGTTGACTTGAGAGCTTGCCATCATGGCCAAAAGCCCGGAGGTGAAACTCGCCATCTTAGGCCGAGCAGGTGTGGGCAAGTCAGGTAGGATGGGATCTTTTATATTGATTACAATTGTGTTTGTTATATTTAGCATCTCCTCCTATGGCTTATACGAAGATTGAAATCTGACATGCTCCCAACTGAGTTGGCTCATATTTTTGTAATTTGCATACTGAACCTATAAAATGGACACATTATTTACATGTTTTAGCATGTTTATCGCCGATGTGTCTCTGTGTGCCTCATCACAACCTCTACAAATATTTTCTGTCAACATTTTTATACCTAACATAAATTCTGCCTTGAAAGAGTGGAAGGAGCCAAATAAAAAGATCAATATCAATTTGAATGTTGCACTCCTTATTCTTACTGAAGCAAAATGTGTTTACACGGTGAATTTCAACATAATGTTTTTGCTCATCACTTTAAACATCCGCTGAATGATATCTACAAATCTGTAAGTAAATGTTTTAAGGAAGTGAGAAGACTCACAAGGGAATTAATTATTAATTTGGCTTCAATTTAGCATAAGTGCAGGTTAGGCCAAATTGATGCTCATGCTCCGGAAATGCGCCATGAGATCAGTAGTGATGTGTACAAAAAGAGACGACAACGCTTCTGGTTTTGCTGTTGATCTTGACGCCACTGAACAGCAGCCTGCAGCCGGGTTTTCTTGGGGCGCTATTGAAAGGTCTATGATGTTTGTGTGCCGCGGACCCCCGCTGAGCCACCTACCACTAATCAGGACAAGAGTGGATCAACTCAAGTGTGGCTCCTCTGACAATTTGCAGCTGCTTAGTCAATGCACATAAACATTGGACAATTACTCGCCCTGACACACATGCACGCACACAAACATGAGCAGAGCTTAAAGCTGTCCTTTTAACATTGTACACTTTATTATATCATTTCTGGATGCGTTTTCTAGTGGTGGAGCAGCCTGCACACTAATAAGAATTGCTAAGGCTCGCGTCCAAGCCGCCACGCCACAATTATACAAACTGTCGATTATAACCAAAAACACAATGCAAGAGAGCACGGAACTATTCCACATACATCAACTGAAGCAGTTCAGAATCAATAATTATCTACTGACATGACGCAAATAGGAAAACTGTGAATAAACAACGGTATACCAGAGATGCTGACGTTGGCTATAGATTACTGTTGTCAAAGTTAAAGCGTTAACTCATTGATTAATCACAAAAAAGTATCACATTAATCATGTATTAAAGCAGATTAATCACACTATTAATTTTGACCGCAGATTATCCTTTAGCGTGACGGCGGACGGTTACGTTAAAGGTAGCACAGGTTGTGTTTGAGCAATAAACATAACGACGTGCATTAAGTAAAGCATTTAATAAATGTTTGCGTATGACATTCAAAAAATTTGTTCATGTCAAGCTACTGGGTCAAAACATTTTTTCATTTTAAATTATGCAATTAATTAACTGATTAGAAAAAGAGGATGATGAGAGAGTGCAGTGGATCAAAAACTGTGGAAGACGTCCTCACAACATTATAGGTTGAAAGAACTAACACACAACAGGTGCTCTTTAAATTTGGCGGGCAAATTTTTTTGATAAAAAGCCTTTTTAATTAAGTGATTAATTGTCATTAATCAAAATTCTAAGATGTGATTAATCTGATTTCTAATCGTTTATAGCTCTACTATAGATGTGTTTTGCCAGTCCTTGGCTGTAACAAGTTTTGCTCTGACCGACCACTCACCAATGTTGACATCATCAAATGCAATACAAATTCTGAAGGGCCTGTGCAGATTACATTGACCTGACAGCACATAAAGGCTGATATTGGAGTGCAAAACAAAACAAAAACAAATTGAACATCCACATTAATATACAGTGCAGCCAAGAGAAACGCTACGGAATAGGCTGCTGACAGAACAGAAAATGAAGAAAGGAAAAACAAGGTTTTGATTGAAACATCCTTGAAGCTGGATGGCAAATGTTCCGTCTACAAACTTGTTCGTGCTCATTGTTTATGAGCAGCCAAGCTCGATTTGGGCTGATCACGCCATGAAGGAATCCTGGCGCCAAAAAGCTCTTAAAATGCACTCGACACTAAAGGCAACATTTGTCAGATGTGTGTGTGTGTGTGGGGGGGGGGGGGTGCGTTTGTGTGCGTGTGTGTGTGTGCGTGTGTGTGTGTGCGTGTGTGTTGGAGATTGCCATGAAAGCCAAAGTGGAGTAAACGTTGCAATCCGAGCATCTGTTTGGACGGCGTCGTCACCAAACTCACCAACTCACAAAGCATTTTTCATTCTTTCCAAAAACATTTGCGTCAGTCCTGACTGAATAAAGTATGGTATAAAGCCATCGTATTACCAATAAAGGATTCTCACCTGATGTAATCGGATGTAAAAACAACGGTGGTGTGTGTTTTAATAAAAGCACTTTTAAGAAACACATTTCCTAGTGTGAGCGAGTGAATGAGTGCGCCAGGCTTGTGAAACATCTCATGTAACACTCCCCCCATTCCTCTTTGCTTGTCTGAAGGCCAGACGGCAGAACAAAAACAAAAGGAGAACGGCAAACCTGTGTCTGTCCTGCTGCTGACCATCTCCAGGCCCATCGCAATTCGGCCTCATGTATAAGTCTGCTCATCGGGAGGGAGGGATGGATGTCAACGCCGCAGTCATCTAGGGGGCACGGAGGCCAGACCAAACTGCAGGAAAAATATAAAATATGGACAGACAGACAGACAAGAGAGCACTGTGCTTATTTTTTTTTTAATCTTCTTGTAGAACTTTATGAAACAAAAATGCAATATGCCAGATGATTATACACATAGAGTTAGATTGCCAGGTGTTAGTTACCCACTGTTGTGACTTTATATCATCTTAAGGCTCCTGACTTTTCTTTGGTATCACCTTATTTGTTTCTTATTTCACCGCAGGCAGTAATGTTGTGAAAAAGCCGTTATTAGAGTCAATTTACTCGCTGGGGAAGTCAATCAAGCAAGTGAACCTAAACCAGCCTCCAGCCATGTTAACCATCGCTTGTCATCTGCCCACAATTTTTTATTTTTTTTCCCTGAATATCCTTGCCCAACCGCCATGGGAAAGAAATGCAGGTGCATGCCCGAGAAAGATGGCAGGCCAGGCACTTCCATATCAATGACAGCGGTGATGATCACTTACTTGCCTGCTGGAGGAAATGACAGCCTTGCGTAATCAATGAAGTGATGGGCTCTTCACGGCCACGAGGGAGGCCATTACCTCCTGCATGAGCAGGATGCAAAGGCATGACGACAGCCCCATTTTTCCCGTTGCCTTCATGACATTCTTGTCAATGTTGACGCATTTAAGGCAGAGTGCGGCAGCATGCTAGGGGTTTTATCAGCAATCGCGATGCTTTTACTTTCTCAGATAAGAGATTTGGAAACAATCCCGAGTAGCTTTCAGAGTGATTGAACGCGCGTCTGCCGCCTACAATGTGAAGTAATTTTTATGTCATTGCATAAGACCTTCCTGAACTTCAAGATAAAATGTCAGCTTGCAAGGCCAGATGAAAGCTTTTGCACACGAGTCGCCATTGGAAGCAAAAGTTGATTCCGTGAGCACAACGTGAATTGAGAGATTTTCAAACTCACATGACAAGAGGTAGCGATTGGTCACATAATAAAACATGACACGTGCATAGTGTCAAAAAAGCCTCTTAAGATAATTTGACAATTTAATTAATTCATTAATTTAATTTGAGCGTCGCCAAGGCCTGCAATTGGTTGCCATGGAAACTTTTGTATTGCATATTTGCATTGTATCCACTGGATAACAAGAAAGGATTATTTAACATCTGTGCACAGTAATGCAAACCAAAACTGTTGTAAATCTCAAATTCTTAACAATGTGCCCAACTATTTTTATTCCTTGCTTTGAACAAAGCCTAACCTTTATTAAGAGCCCTTAAAAATAATAATAATAATAAATGAATAAAGAATCCTGCAGGTAACTTGCATTCTGTTCTTGCATTTCATGTGTCTCACGCACACGCATATGCAATCTCATGATTATGTCACCAGTAGGTGGGCTTCTTGAGAGGAGTTATTTTTAGCACAAACCTCTGACTGTCCTCAGCCTTGGCATATTGTGTGCCTGCCACGCGTAATCATGACACCGGCTCATTTCCGGCCGTGATACCACTGACATGACACCACACCGCGCTCTTGTAAAAGATCCAAATTGATCTCCTGAATGGATTTTTTGGCCTTGGTTAGCTCACAATTGCTTTCAGGAAAAAGGTTAGCTCGCTAGTAGGGATGTTGAATACCGCATTTTACTCAACTACTGAGTAGTCACCGATAATGATACCACTAGTACTTTTGATACATGAACCCCCCCTCCCCCATTAAAACATTTTCAATTCAATACAATTTTAAAGAAATACCTCTATATCCCAATATAGCATTTTTCCTTAAAATAGCATGAAATTAATGGCAATTTTTTTATTATTCTAATTTCCTGGTCATAAAACAGCCAAAAGAGGGCAACCGATAATAGTATCAGTTGCCGTTGCGAGTACCGATACCTTGACATAAGGACAGGTATCAGCCCGATACCAGATATTGGTACTTGCCCATCCTAAAAAAAAAAAGCATCATTACTACTAATACATTCTTAATATTGCTATTTTTCGGGCATTTTTTAATTGACTTTGAATGATCTTCAACTCGAGACAGGCAAAGTTAATGATTTAGAATGGACCATTTCAAAACCTTCAAAGGTTACTGATGAAGCAAAAAACCCATTGAATTAGAATGAAGCTAGAAACCAAATCACGGGTCCAAGGACTATCTGAGCAAGTAAGCAATAGACCAATATGTTATTTTCCAGGGCCGATACCGTTTATTAGTAGTTAAGGATAACCAATACTTGGCGTTGACATTAACTTTCACTAAAAGTGAAAATATTGGCATAAATTCTGTATTTTTAAAATTACAAACTCCAAGTCTTAACCACTTTATGGAAATGTTTATATCATGTTTATTGAGCAACTTTTCAGATTTGCAAAATGCTTAAAATATTATTTAAAAACAAATCTTAGACAATAGACATCTTTGTTTGAAAATTCTGTCATGGTCCAACTCCTGAACATAACAAATTCAAACAAAATGTTCAGCTCACAGGGTCATGAGTCTTAAAAAGTTCAATGAAACTTTAAGTAAATGCCTCCCTAATGTTTTCTACTGTGTTAAATGAAGTTATCCAAAATTGCAAAATATCTGAAATGTTTTCACTTTTATTTCAAAGGGATAGCAACGTGAAAAATTAACTTTTTGGAACTTTTAGCATTGTTAAAATGCTATTTCCTCACCAAAATAATAACTGAAGTGGTGTTTTCCTCCATTGGCCCCTCTATGAGAAATTCTAAGTCATTCTGCTCTCTCAGCACCAGCCCCTCATAACCTGAGATTCAAAGCAAGCATTCAAAGCAATCAATTATCCTTCACATTTGCAATGCCAAAGTGCCATGACAATGGGGTACCGCAAGATATACGTCACCACACTTAATTAACTCATTGAATACCAGCCATTTTCATTGGAGCAACCCCCTTCAATACCAGCCGTTTTACTGGATTTTGACTGATCTTGCAAGGCCCACAGAATATTGTGTTCTATTGCTATATAAACATGGAACATACCAAAAGAAAGATTAGACTCTCACTTTTCTTTCTTTTCTTTGATCCTTCCTCGGGTCTCCTGACAACTTCACGACTCTAGCGGGATTCTGAAGTATTCAGTCTTGTTGAACGATATGGGATTTTTAATAGGTTTTAGGTGAATTAATGAACACACACTCCCGCACACGCACATATTCATGCACATACAAAAAAAAGAGAGAGAGAGAGAGAGCAATGATGATGACATGTTGACTCGGTAAGGTTACCGAATGAACAATACTGAGCTCTCTCTCTCTAAAAAAAAAAAACATTAGACTCTCTTCTTTCATCAGAAAAAAAGTGTATTTCTATCTTTTTACGTTCTTTAGTTATCAGCGTTAGAATATAGCCAAGTTTTGTCTAAATTCCAATTCCTAAGAAAAAAAACATGCGGAAATTAGCTTTAACAAACATTTCAAGCATAACTTCGACTTTAACGTTACTATTTTTTCTTTTGTGACAGCTCAAACATCTACATGTTTTCATGCAATAAAACAACGTTACAAAAAGTGCTTTTGATAACAAAATAATTGCATAGTTTATTGCACATGTAACGAATTTTGCCCGTCACCCTAAATTTTTACTTGATTTGCCTTTTTAAACATTTCCCCCTGAGGAATGTGTGTGCGTGCCTTAACGCTGTGTTTTCTCAAACCAACCAGAGACAGTTCAAAAAAGAAAACTCTTTGAACTTCCCTCCAGCAGGGACTGAATTTCTTTTTTTACAACCCACAGGAAACATATACCTCAGCGCCTACCAAGATCTAAAAGTCTGTTAAACAAGCAGACTAGCGAAAAGACTGCTTATCAGTCCCCAGACCATTTTTATGGTCTGGTCTATCTACAGGAATCAGCCATATGTTTTTGGAAACAACGCCCCTTGGAAGTTATACGGTACAAAAGTGCCCTCCAGCGGTCACTATCGGTACTTTACTCAAGAATCCTGCCGCTCGTAATTAATCTGAAGTCTACATAATTTGGGACATAAACGGACTCTATGTACTTGACTGGTATCAAGTGACTTCTGTTGTTTGTCTTTGTACACAACCTGGGTACATCTCAAATTAATAATGTGTGTAACTTCTGCAGCCATCTAAGTTCAGCTAATTATTAAGCTTAGCAGATTCAATAACTTTATGATCGCGTTAATGTTTGAAACGTGTTCAGAATAATAAATGAAGCATCTGGCTTGTCAATTCTGATAAAATAATTATCAGATGCTATCCCAAAAGCTTGGTCTCAGTCGACCAAGTCTGCTTCAAATTAATACGAGCTCTCGCATCTGCCGAAGACACAAATCGAGAGCAAGAAAGACTGCTGAGAACCGCTGCTGACAAAATTAAGCTATAAACTGAAACCAGAGGTGATTGACCGACCGACAAGGGATCAACTTCGACAAGCCGAAGCAAATTACTCGCGGGGTTAGTTCGCTCCTAGCTCAGTCATCCGACGATGTGAAGCGCCTCCAAGTACAGGTACAAACTCTTAGAAAAGAACGCAATTTTGAAGTAGACCTACGAATAAAATTAGCATTGACTGAAGCCAAGGTTACCCGCCTCCGACAATGCCAGCAGGACTATGAGGCAGAGTTAGCTCAGATTAAACATGAGTTACAGTGCGTGCAGCAGTTAAATAATGTTGCCAGAGGAGCACCCCTTTTGGGAGCTCCACCTGCAGGCAGACCATCTGATCCAAGAGCCACAGCATCACAGCTGAAACTGCCAACTGACCCCGACACCGGATGGAGGACGCCGCCAGTGACCACGGCCGTGTTAAGCCTGGCCCCGCCACTAGACGCGCCCCCACGAGTTTTGGGCCCATCAGGTGCTGACAGTTTCCAACGTGGACCCATGTCGACTCCCCAGTTGGAGATACACATGGGCGTGGCCTGGAAGGATTTGGACAAGCTGGCTCGAAACATTGCCAAGTTCGAACCAAAACCAGGAGGGTCCCACAACACATCAGAGTACCTGAAAGACATTGACTACTATCTCCAGAGGTGGCCAATGGCAACCGTGGAAGATAAGTTGTACTTGATAAAAATTACTTCCAGCCGCGCAGTCAACCGACTGCTTGAACGGCAGCCTGCTGATGTGTTGTCTGATACCTTGGCTCTGCATCAGGCCATGGCACGTTCATTTGATGGCTCTCCTGAGTTGACGGGCATGGAAATCGCCATGTTCGCCAAACAGGGAAAAAAGGAGGCCCCTCAGGCTTTCTATTTTGGGACTCGTAACAAGCTCAACATGGAGGAGGACCTGGTTTTTAAAACATTGTTTGTCCGGAACCTCCAACCAAACCTCAATCACTACCTAGGATTGGCTTTGTGTCCTCAGACACTGAGTAGCTCGCAGCTGCGCGACTTAGCAGCTAGGGGCGATGCAAAATTAAAAGTTTCAACCCCTAAGGTAGCAGACGCCGACGTCTATCAATTGGACGCGGGTCCCCCGTCGGAGTTTGAGAGAGCCTTCTCCGATGCTCCAAAGGAAGTCCAATCCAAATTAAAAAGGTCGAACCAAAACAACCGAACGGCTTACGCGGGTCGCGCTCCAAAACTGACAGCCCGCGTGACGAGTGACCGGATGGAGAATTGCAAATTGACTACCGCCGCCATTCCAAATTCGCTAAAGGTATGCCTAATTCGCTCTACAATCCAAAACATGAAGAAACCGAATGCGCGACGGAAACCTAATCTTGAGTCCCGGAACCACCAAGACGACCGACTACAGCGCAGTTGCCGACGGGATACTCAAAGCACTCCTGAAATTGTCGAAAGACCAGTCTGTGCGACGAGGCGATAGCTGGACACTCACTGACATGACCCACCAACAGGGGTCATGAGTGGGTTCACCAGAAGCTGAAACTCATAAACCGCATTCTGACTCAACGGTACTGGTACTTCGGCTTGATTGCGAAGCTCTGACCTACGAAGCCCTCGTAGATCCTGCGCCAGATGTCACGGTGATGTCAACCACCGTGTTTGAGCAACTCCGTGCCGCTTAGCTAGCTAACGACCGACCGCTCCGCCTAAAGCGTTGGCCACTTACCGTTCACGCCTTTTCACCTACTAACACTTAACTGGGGACTGTTGCAATGGCGCATTGGTCCGTTGGCCCCATGGAATTCATCCATCCAGTCTATGTGGGACCCATTGAGTCGGTCCCCCTTCTTATGGGTCAAGACCTGCTGGTTTGATTCCAACCCATCAACGACTACCAGAAATGCCAGATCTAGGCCCAGGTGCGGCAGGCTCTGTTGACAACACTCCCGGGTCATGACAGGTCTCAGCTGTGCACTGTGACTCGGGCGCAGCCACCACACATGTAAGCAGGTGCCCCCACAGGGAACTGGGACCCGACACCTTCTACGGCAGGATCACTCACGTCTCCTTCGAAGAAACGGCTGTGAAGCCGCAACATCTTCCTGTGTGACCTTGATCCGCCACCGGCCGATGCAGGGTACGCCCCTCGCATCATCGGAGGTGTCTAGGTGCAAGGTACACCCGTCTTTGACGCTGTCCTTGCCTTGTGGGCTGACAAATCAGCCCACAAGGTATGCGGGATCATGATCCAAACATTACTTTCGTCTCCAAATCTGGCCGGTTTCCATTGAACATGGAACCACCTCTTACCATTTCTGCAGTCGGCGCCTTAAACCTTCAGTGGAACCAGCGCTCACTAATCCACTACTTCCTGGGTGTCCCGGACACGCCCCACACCCTTTTGGTGGGTGCAGACTTGCTTGTCCGCCTTGCCGTCCAGGTAGACACCATCAACAATGTACTGTGGTCCCTCACCAACTCGGAACCTCGTGCGTGTGTTCCCAGTCTTCCAAACAGGAAGTCTGGACAGACCATCCCAGACACTTGCAAAGTCTTGAACTAAGACAAAGTGATCGCCCCGGCGATCATGATCAACATTCCGATCCGCTTGATGGTGGAGGCGAACCAGTGCTTGAATGCTCGCTCCGCTTTCTTCCAACCCCCACCGGAATTCATGAACCTATCGTTGTTCTTGGAGGCCACTCCCTTTTTTTTTTTTTTCTCGGAGAGCTCAGTTCATTCGGTAATTTTACCGATTTGACATGTCATCATCATTGCTCTCTCTTTTTTTCTTTTTTCTTTTTAAATTTATATTAAATTTTTTATACATTTTTATTTTGTATGTGGGTGTGTATGTGCATGTGCGTGTGTGCGTGCGTGTGAGTGTGTATGTATTAGTTCACTTAAAACCTATTTAAAAAATCCCATACCGTTCACCTAAAGCGAACACTTCAGAATCCAGTCAGAGTCGTGAGGCCGTCAGGAGACCCGAGGAAGGACCAAAGAAAAGAAAGGAAAGTGAAATCCATCACCGACCAGACACCACCCACCACCCACCGGGCCCCCAACCAGAGTCCTCCACCAACCCCAGAAACATCTCAATTCCACCAAATCAGGGAGACCTCAAGAGACCAAAGGAGAGACTGAGGAAAGGAAGGAAGGACAGACAAAGCAGAGTGAGATGCACAGACACCAGCCTCCACCGATTCAACGGCTAGAGGAAGAATCAGATTGTGTCTGAGTTTCGATAGATGCTGGTGTGGTGGCATGCATAAAAATCTCCACCAAAGAGGGGAGCCGTCGACCCCCGCCAGGACAGAGCAAGCACAACACCTCAGGGCTCCCCAGGCCACCGCAGCGCCAAGGGACAACCCCCGGGCCCCACAGGGGCCACCGGCCGGAGAGCAAACCCAGGAGCAGGAGCGCCCCCCACCCCCACACGGCCCGCGCCCCCAACCAAACGCAGCAGGGCGGGGCACTGCAGGCCCGCCAGGCACCCCACTGGTCCACAGACATGACATATTTATACGTCATATGTATTGAGAGAGTTAATATTCATGAGTCTAGCGAGGGGGTCATACTCGGCCGGCCAGTCATGCTAGACGTGATGTCTACTGCGCTAAATCTACAAATTCTGTCCGAGAATGATATCCGTGGTGCCAAATTCACTCGTATAGATGTCAAAGAACATACAAATGTTCAATTCAGGAGATGGCTAGAATGTTCGATGGCTTAAGAAAGACGGGGAAAAGAGCCGATCTGATCCAGAGGTAAAGTTTATTTTTCTCCCCCTCAAAAGATTGGCCAGTAAAATCGGTCAGCCGTAGTCATACTTCAAGATAAGAGCAAATAAATTCGAGAAGAAAAAAAATCCAACAATACCGATCGCAATGCTACTCGGAAATTCTAAGGCACAACCAGCAAAACTAGCTATATCTCAAGTCTTTCAATTATTATATCCTTCCCGCTTATAAACCTGTTTCCTTAATTCAGAAAAAGCCCTACAGATACATTTTAATACAATTCACAGCTGCACGAAAGGCAAAAAAAACAAAAACGGTAAGCAAGACAGGTCCAAACAACAGTAGCTATTTTAGCCTTTTTTCCTTGGCATTCATATTCTTGTCCGGAAGTCAGGTTAGAGCAAAACGCCAAAAATAAAAATAATATAAAGACAATCACTTACCTCTTTGAGACGGTGGTGGCCAGCAAGAGCAGGATTGTCATAGTAGGAGCATGCATGCATGGCCCCCAACAAAATGTACATATGACGGTGGTAATGTCTGGAGTTGTTTCTGCAAGTAGCATAACAGCTGTGTTTACTCAGTATGTTTTTTTTCCGGAGATAAACGAGAACAAAACAAGCACTTCTAGCATAGGTTGTCAACGAGCCGGCTTCATTTTTGACCTCCTTCCGGTTTAAGCAGCTGAAGTCAGGTGACCTTGCGGCATTCGTGCGGTACCCCATTGGCCGTCTTAAAATCCCTGAAAGGGTTCTGGCTGACACTTGTGTAAACTGCAAGTAAAACTTTTTGCACTGTGGTACCTTCTTCTCCCCTCCTCCTCCACTACGATTTCTTGCGGCAAGGAGCCATTTTGTTTCAAATGTTTATTGAAGAATTCAACATCCATCCAATTTCCACATGTAAAGAAGACACGGTTGTACTACAACAACTGGCCGGTCTTGCGTGGTCACACAGCGCTCTTTGGCAGCAGGCGACTCAGACGAGAGGGGCGCGGCAACCACACGGGGAGAGGCGGGGTTTTACTGAACCAGGCGTTTTACTTCTGCATTAGAAAAATAATAGCCAGCAAAATATCTAATATTTCATTTTTAAAAATGACATCACCTTGGTGTCAAAGGTAAGATTTATTCATTATATGCCTATAGTTAACTGTGGAAGGGCTTAAAATTCCGTTATGTACCGGTAATCCCTTTTAATTTCTAACAAAAACAGAAGATGCAGAGATTTCCCAGGCAGGGTCAGCGGCATTGCTTAGAAAATTTATGGAAAATTTCAATAAATAGTTCCATGAAGTTAGCACAGTTTTAAATTGAAATATTATCAGTTGTCAGATTAAATAAATAAAAAATTAACCATCAAAATGCTGAATAACTGCACCGTTAATTAGGCCGGCCAATAATTGGTCCCTCTCGACCAACCCGCTCGATTTAAACTGAAAAATAATGCAACCAAAACAGGAGAATACGATCAACTACTGATCCCAAATTTTGGGAGATTATTCTTCAATGTCTCTTTAGGTTTTCAATGACATCTAACCTAAGATAGCAAGGTGAAACTTGACTTATTTTTTTAATGCTTATCAGTCATGACTTCATAGTAAGTAATCTATGAAACATTAGAAATCCTAAAATGGATTGTCTTCATAAATGTGTTGTGTTTGCCTCAGCTTGAATGGCGCTATTGTTGGCAACAAAATATTTTTTTTACATGTGGACAAATGTGCCGTATGATCCTAATGCCTTTCCTGTTCTAACCTCCGGAATGTGAGCTCTGTTATTGCATTTTTTCCAAGGTGTGAAATCAATGGGGACTCCAGTGTTCCATTTTACAACGCCCCCACCCCGAGACCTTGCCTATTGTGTGCCTGTTTTGCTGCTCTAAAGCACACGGACGGGTAGTAACAGGAGGTTGTCCGACTTTTACCTGACACGGATTATATTGCAATACAGACAACCATTGGCACAGTGTATTCAAACCTAGTTGCAGTGAAAAGAACAAAAGAAAAAAAAAACATTACATAAGGCTGGTTCTTGTGAACGTTACACAAAGTACAATCATGGTCACTTCATTCTGTACATGCTTGAAGCACACTTTTGTTCCCGACACAAGTTTATTGCACACTTGAGCAAAAACGGTGCCATTGTTATTGCTAAAACTGTGCATAACGTTACAAATAGCATTACAACATTATTTTAACGTTGGTCAGAATGGTTGGAGTGATTTTTTTTTTTTTGATGTGGTACCGATGTAAAACGTTTGAGAACCACTGCACTAGTGCTACAAGAGACTGTCGGACAGCTAATTTGGTGTATTTGCAGCAGAGTGGCAAAAAAGAACCATATTCAAGAATGGGGGCGGGTGGGATTGATGTTTTGTGTGTCGTGCAAAGCATTTGAGGCCATGGGCAACGAGCAACGAGAGAAACGAGGCCTGCGTGAAGTAAAATTCCGCACCCGCTTTGACATGACTGAATCAATTAGCAGCTGCGCTCGCTTTGTGGTCTCATACTGGTTGGAAAAATTCAAAGTGCCAAAGCACTAGTAATCAAATCGCTGACACAGCTAATTGGCTCGTCAACCTATTGACAAGTCCTTTTCCGTGAGCCCTTCACAAGGTGTCAACGTATTGCTTAGTGCCTTCTCACAACATGACTATGACTAAAAATTTTAATATATTGTCGCAATGGGGTGGTTTGGGGTTTTTTGTCTTGTCATTTCCGGTTTTATTTTGAAAGTCTAACTCTCCTCTCGTTTCAGGTCAATTGCCCTTCCTCATGTGGTGTCTGTATCCGCCCCATTCCTTGATTGTGTCCACCTGTTCCCAATCACCCTCATGTGTTAAATAGTCTGCGTCTCCCTTGTCTTGTTGCAAAAGTGTCACGTCAAACTGCAGCCGTCGAGGCTAACCAAATCCCTGCGCCTGAGTCCTCCCTGCCTCGCCTTGTCATATATAGGTTGTTGGAAATAATTTCTCTGATTTCTGCGTGTTCAAATAAAATTCAAAGTTGAAGTCTCGTGGAGAAGTTTTGCTAGCTTTATTTCAGAGTCTGAAAGGCATCTCTAGAACCCGGCTCAAAATAGCCCTGGTCCCAGAAGTGTAACATTCTCAAACAACACTCACCCATATATACCTAACAGTTCCCACCCCCTTTATTGATAAGAAGTACATTTTGCCCTTCCAGGCATAGCCCAACCCATGTGGCACATCCTGTCAAAACAAGAGTCTTAAAGTCTACACATCCCCCAGTTTTATCTTTGTTCAGGAGGTGTCTTGATCAACTCAAAGGACGTGGGTAAAACACCCGGCCCCCACCACGTCCTTAACAGATGTGAGGTAAATAATTGGCTTCCTAGATAAACAATTGAACTCTGTAGCAGCTTTGCACCAGAGATTCCCGCATATCTGCCCTGTAGATTCCGACACCCCTTATTCAGATTAAGTCAGACACCTCACTTCCTTAGGGGGAAAGAAAACAGACCACAGTCTAACTACCATATGGGTAACAGTTGTATTTATCTAACTAAAATCAAAAACACTTTGAAGAATATATATTGAAACAGAAAAACAATGTTAATAATCCAACAAGGTGTTATGTTAAAATAGTGGTTCTTAACCTGGGTTGGCTTGAACTCCAGGGGTTCTGTGAGTCAATCTCAGGAATTTTGAGATGAAAAAAAATAATAATAATTTAGAGGTTCGGCTGAGGTCACGACACACCAGACTCAAATGATTCATGATGATACACCCCGCTTGGCCATTGTTGGCTGCAGGTGATCACGGTACATTGCTTGACCTATATGTGTTGCAGGGAATTTTGATTTTCAGGTATCGCAGGGCTGGTCTAGAACGATCACTGTAATAAAGAACAGTTTTTTTGTTTTGTTTTTCATTGATAGTCTGTTTTACTTATAGTTTTAGAATCAATCAATAATTGGTTGTCCTTTTTTTTTTTCAAATGCAATGCAGCGCAAAGTGTTGAGACTCGGGTTGACTTGAAATAAGCAGTACATTTTGTCCGGACAGCGCCATCATCACTCACGGACTCATGACATGACTGTAGTCTTGTGTATTACTCTTGCTCTTATGACTTTCTAAAAAAAAAACAGTCTGACAATCTGAGCTGCGAGGGGATCTTACTCCATCTCCATTTGGCTTTGACTCCCATGCAACATATTTCTATGAAATTACGTTTGTGGTTATGGACGCAGACGTGCCGCAGCGGCAGGTGAGCAGGTGATTGGAACTCTGGGAAAGTTCTCAGACAGGAAGCAGAGGCCTGACCTCCTGTTCAGGAAGTGGATTTGTTTGCTTGTTGCTCGCGTCATCACGACAACTCGACAATATTTCCAGTGTGGAAAATTTACATCAAAAGGACGACTAACTGATGAAAATTATCTTTAGTTCATTGCCACTGGCATTCATTCAAGTGCTTTCGGAGGATTTTGATAAGAACTCACACTTTAAAGTAGCAGTTCTGTAACCTCCCCTCAAGGAATCTTATTTGTTTCAAATATACTTTTTACCGTCTACAAACCTTCAATCTATCCATTTTGGTACTACAGTTTGTTTTAAATTTGTATCCAAGCGTTGCAATGGATGCTACATGACTCAACATTTTATGAGCTGAACCATGAGCTATTTTAGCAATGTTTTCATTTCCGTAGTTTTAATATCTCACAAACTGCAAGGATAATAATCTAAACGCTAAAATAATTGTTTTGACATCAGCTCAGTAAATAATGGCTTTATTGAAATTGCTGTTTAGGGACAGTCAATTAAGTCAATTCTCAATGAACCCAAAAATGATCACACAGCGGGTGAATTGTGATGGCACCAGACTACTGATAGTGTGCACTTGTTGTTACCCCAGTGCCATCCTTCAGGCAATCTTGGCCACCGTGTCCATATTAAGGCCCATTAACAAAGACTCCTCTTTTCCATCTCTTCCTGTGGCGGTGAAAAGGGGGAGATAATGTTACATCTAATGAGGAGCGGACCTCACACACTATTGCTTGTTCTGCCTGGGTGAAATCCGGGACACTGCAGCTGGGACACTCTAACGCACGTGCACTAGCCACAATATAGGCACACCTGCTCATGCGTCACGTGTAATGACACCGCACTTTTCAACTCCAGCAAAACAAGATTCTCTTGTGAAAGTGTTGTGCAGGCTTGTAAAATGTTTCATTTGGATTGCATCTTTCTGCAGCTCCTCCCTGTCTGCAAAATGACAAATTGAGAGAGTGCAAGCAGCATGGCTATGAGTTCCATACGAGTGTAATGAAACGTGGCATTGGCAATCTGGCTTAGTCACCAAGTTACTTATGAGCTGAAAAGAGAGGCCCGCTCATGATGGATCTTTTTCACCGCCTCACCACTGCAGAGGCAAAGACGCAAACATACCTGGATGCGTGGAGACAAGTGGACCTCTCGGGGTTCTTTCGGAGTCACTCAGGCACATGACAGCTTCTGCATGGAGAAGAGATGAATCAAAGCCTGAGCGCAAGACTAATGCAGTGCAAGGACTGCAAACTACAAGTGGCCACTCGCTGTCATATCATATCACGACTATGAACTTTTTAAAATGTACTTATTTATTTTATTTGGGACCATATAGTCAAGAGGAATGCTAATACTGTACAATGTTATGGTTCAATTTGGTCTACTTAAAGCCACTGAGTTTGCCCCCTGCTGGCCTTTAGAAGAAGTGTCTCATCTTTTTCATTCACGAATCCTTGCATCTTAAAAATATTACATATATCGGTTTGTCAATAGCTTGGAAATACACCTCAGATATACACAGTTCCAAAATTGTTTCAGGCCTAGCTTAGATCACACCAATCAATATTTAATAATTTGATAAAAGGCAGTTTATGAAGACAATCTGTCATTATTTACCATTTAGGCCTAATGATGCGAGGGGATGCTGGCAAGGCAAATAACGCAGCCGCCAGAGAGCATCTTAGGTAACGATGATGTCATGATGATGATGCCAGTTTGGCCTTCACGCTCTGTCCTTGCAAGTTTAGGAGGATAAATAAATGAATGAGAAAGGGGCTTGCTGGCTTTCACTCATGGCTGTATATGACTGACTGGGTTGGGGTATTTTGTTTCTCATTTGTAAGCGGGAAGATGCTAACCAACCCGGACATGAGGCAACACTTGAAGGCAACTTCAAAAGCTGAAAAACTGCTTTGGCCTCTTGGCTAGTTATTTTCAGTTGACCCAGTTGAATGACGTTATGGGTAGTCGAGAGAGGTACAATTATTTACAAATAGTAAGCCACTTGGTAAAATAAAAAAAAGTAGACATCACTGGACAGTGAATTAGGTACACCTCTCAATTTAATGCAGTGCAAATTACAACCACAATAAGAAACATTTGAAATGAATAACAAGGCAAATGGAACTCTTATGTAGTGACCTGTACGTCTGTAGTGAATACATACATCTCCTAATTGTAATGAATTTGATACTAATGCTGTATCCGACCTGTCTTTTTGTTGCAGCGTTGGTGGTGAGGTTTTTGACTCGACGCTTTATCTGGGAGTACGACCCAACACTTGGTAAGAGATCCCGATTAGAGAGAGAGAGAACATTCCAATACACTTTAATCACACAGTAAATAGCAGTTTATTATATGCATTCATAAAAGTGTCTCTTCAGTGGCCCTCAATGTGCTATTCATACCAATTAAGGAAGCCAATTGAAACACATTTGTAGTCTTCCATTTTAGTCATTAATGCAAAAATGGACACCGTATAGACTTTATTGATCTTCATAGTGTAACGATGCATAGTGTGGTCAACAAAGGAGCTCCAGTATATTGTGCGAGTGCTTCCTTGGTTAGCACAAGAGCAGATGAGACAGTTTGAGGAGTGTACTGGGAATAAGAGCACTTTCGAGTGTGTCCAAACATGCAGTCAGTAAATCAGCGTGTGTTGAGTGCTAGTCTTACAAACGCATGATTAGCGCCAGCGTTTAGAAGCAACGACTGTGTTTGTCTTTCTGGGGCAACGCACGTACTGTATAACGTCATTTCTCCCATGAAGCGAGCGCACGGCCTGGATGATGATCCAATTAGCACATATTGAAGTGTTACCCCTGCGTGTTCTCTGCCAATAGACCCGAAAGCGCCAATGTAATGCAGATTTTTTTTTCCTGTTGAACTCACTTATGCAACATCCAATTGTGCACACAAACGTGAAAATATTTTGTTGAACAGATATTCTGCCACTGCAGCCTTGAAACAGAAGTGCAACAACTGTCTGATATAAGCATGTTTATCAAACTTTATTCAACCAACTTAAGGCACATATTTTACATTAGGAAAGCATCTCATCACAAACCTACACATAAAAACGTCACAAAATGTTAATAATAAAGATGATGCGGTCTCACAAATGTCTCACTCAAGCTATTACAGTAATATTTGCAGTTTAATATTGACAAAATGCTGTATTCACATTTTCCCCCTGCTCTTTCTGGAATGTTCTACGATGACACAAACACGCCGTGATGGGAAAGTAATTGGTGTCAAGGAAGTTTGCTGAAGGGATACATTCTGACTGTGACACAAGCTTTCATTGTTCTGGCTGTCACTATAAGTCACTGGTATTGATACACCAAAAATACTTTACTTGGAGAAAAAAGTATGTTATAATTGGATACTTGCGGATCTTTCTGCCATGTTGCGAGTTTTCACACTTGGCTATGCTGACTCTAATAAGATTCAATACAATCCAATACAATCAAAGAGAGAATGGCACAGCCAGACTTGCTGTGATGTACGCACTCTTGTATGGAATTTCACCTGGCATTGATAGTTGACTAGCACAAGGATAGTCATGGCTACACATAAACGCGGCGACCGCCGTCAGCAGCCGGCAGAGTGACGTCTCTCCAAAGAGGCCGTCTCACAGGACACACGCCCGCCCGGCCTGCTGTCTCCTCCTCAGCCTCCGGCCAAAACAATAAATCTCCACGCCACCGCCACTCTCTTTGACATCTCATTGACGTCACCTGTGGTGAAGCACCTGGGACTCGGCAGGACAATCGTGCCGAGACTTGAGCTATTTTTAACTCTATTTGAAAACACAACATGACTACAAGCACGTCAAAAGGGAAGCTTTCAAAACAGACGCCTGCCGTGAATCAAAGTTTGACTTGACTGACTGGAAATGTTTTATTCAAGTTGCTATTCCCGCTGTTAGGAATCAGGATACCCTTTTCAATCCAGAATTTTCTAACTGCATGATATTTTCGATGAACCATAAAAAAAGGAAGGATTTTGCGGCATGACGCACTATAGCTGATAAAGACAACAAAGGTGAGCGTAGATTAGAATCACAAGGAGAAAACACTGTCCAAATCCCCCCACTTTTCTGCCAAATCCCGAAAAATGTTCATATGACAAGCCAACTTGTGTTTACACAGATGTGTTTTTGCAAGGGGGTTCATTTTGTTGAACACGATTTGCTTCTTCTTCTTCTTCCTTGCACTGGCCAGAGGTGAAGATGCAATTATTGCGCATCACTGTCAACATGGGCTACTATTTAAACAAACTAGGGATAGGCAAGTACCGATACCAGGTATCAGTATCGGGCCGATACCAGTCCACATTTCATGGTTTCGGTACTCGCGACGGATATTGATACTGGTAATAAGCCCGCTCCTACGGCTATTTTTCAGTAAGGAATTGTCAGAAGGACTGGGGGGAACGAAAGTTTTGTTCCGTCTCGTTCGTTTCCTGTGTATCTCCTTGTTCATTTCATTACTTCCGGCAGCACCATTTCAGTGTGCGTTACTGAGAATAAGTAAGTACCCTTGTTGTGCGTAATATCACCTATATCTGTCATTCATATGTTTGGATCTCACGTAACTTTGCCGTGTTTAACTCAATTGTTCCCAAAAACGTCTAAATATGTTTTATTTTAAATGTTTTGAGTGTCCCAAAGACGTATTTATATGTTTAATGTTTTTTTTTTTTTTTTTTTTTTTTTTTTAAATGCTAGAGCATACAGAAGGCTTTGATGCAGCCTCTCAACTGCAGAGAACGGTTGGAGAAATTGTAGTTATTACAAAAACGCAGCAGGAGGCAGCAGAGCAAAAGAGATCAACCAGGGCCATGTTGAAAAAAGAAAATGTACCCACAGTTCTATACATATTTGTGAATAATGATTCAACTTAGCTATATTCTAATGCTAAATGCTGCAAAACGGAAACAAATATAAATATTCTTTTGTTTCTCCTGATGAACGAAGAGACTAATCTTTCTGTTGGTAGGTTCCATGTTTTTATAGCAATATAACACAATATTCTGTGGGCCTTGCAAAATCTGTCAAAATCCAGTAAAACAGCCAGGAGTGAAGGGGGTTGCCTCAGTGAAAATGGCTGCCGGTCAATGAGTTAAGTCGAGCTGCGGTGCTAAAAATAGAACGGTGCTGTTCAGGGCCCTCTCAGATGCTAATTATAGCCCTTATACACACTACATTATATTTGTAATGTGGCGGTTTCGTTTCCCTTTGGGTTTTATTAAAGTCATATACAGAGAAACCTTCCAAATTAAAAGCATGGATTTCAAAACAAGATATAATTAAACATCACACTACAGCTTGAGGGATTCTTAACATGGTAGCTATTACTAAATTACTTGAAGCCCTATTGTATTGAATTGAATTCTTTGCACTTCACTGTATTCCTTAAAAATAAGTTGTACAACCACATATTTTGATTGGGACATATTTTTTCTGGCCACTGGATTATTTGTTTCATCCTATTAAAGGATTTTTTTTAAATTAATTTCATTGTGTGCTCTATGCAAAATTACTTTTATGAGCAAATTTAAAAAACATAATTGCCATTAATTTCATTCAATTTTAAGGACATTTGCTATGGTGGGATATATACAGTATGTCATTTAAAAAATATATATATCTGTCATTGTTTTTTTGTGTGGAAATTTTATGTATCATAAGTACTTAGTATTAGTATTAGCACCGTGAGTACTGAAGATTTGAGTATCGGTCTAAAAAAAGTTGTATCGAACATCCCTAAAACAAACACAATCAATGTTAGGGATGTACCTCAAGAATGCAAGTATTTATTTAATTGCATTTTTTTTTTTATTATTACTTCAACTAATGTAAGTGTTTTAACAAGTTATTGTGTGCACAATTTAAGACCATCCTTATTTTGGAATGACTGTAAGTCACCAGACATAAAAGGAGGTCTTGCATCAAAAATGACCGACATGCACTGTTTGTGCCATACAGAATCCACCTACCGCCATCAAGCCAATATTGATGATGAGCTTGTCGGCATGGAGATCCTGGACACAGCAGGCCAGGTGAGACTATCATCCCCTCTTCAACTCTGCGTATTCGGGGCGAGCCATGACTAAATTTCTTCTATTTCCTATCCTTCCATCCAAACTCCGTTTGGTCTTCAGGAGGACAACCAGCAGCGGGAAGGTCACATGCGTTGGGGCGACGGCTTCATCGTCGTGTACGACATCACGGACCGGGGAAGCTTCCAGGAGGTGGTGCCGCTCCGGAGTCTTCTGGAAGAGGTCAAGAAGCCCAAGAACGTGCCATTGGTCCTGGTGGGAAACAAGTGCGACCTGGACCACGTTCGGCAGGTGACCACTGAGGAGGGCGAGCGCCTGGCCGCCGAGATGGCCTGCGCCTTCTACGAATGCTCGGCGTGCGTCGACGAGGGCGGCGCCGTGGCCGAGGCTTTCCACGAGCTATGTCGCGAGGTGAGGCGGCGCAAGGCCGTGCAGGGCAAGGCCAGGCGCCGCAGCTCCACCACGCATGTCAAGCAGGCCATCAACAAGATGCTGACCAAGATCAGCAGCTAGAGGACAGTCTTGGGAATGCCGGCAGAAAAACAAAACAAAACATCTCTCTCATGTACAGTAAATGTTCACTGTTGATCGTCTCCCAAATGGACTAGATGGGACTGCACTAGCTACTCGTTTTTAACCAAAAAGTGCAATATATCACGCCTTTGGTGCACACGCTCTGGAAAATGTCCAATAATGAACCCTTTTGAAGTGATTACCCCCAGAAATGGACATGTATTGCATTCCATTTCTGACTGCAGGTAGATCAAATTGTCACCTAATGGTTCATCTTTCTCCATTTAAGTCAATGAGTGAGTCACTGCATTCATGACAAGCATACAGGCAGACGGTTGGCTCACACGCTGTATTGCATGGCTGGGAATATAGTATCCATCACACGTGTGTGTGAAGGCTTCCGTCATGCAGCAGGTGTCCATTTAAAGAAACTAAACAAAACAGCACGACTGTCAACCCAATGAAAGACCTCAGAACTGTCACTTTCCTTCCTCTTGATTTGATGAAGTCCAGTTGAAAACAGTGGTGCCTTGAGATACAAATTATCCGAGAGCTTTTTGAGATGCCATAAGAAATGTTGTTTGGCTGATTTTTTTTGTTTTATTTAGCTTGAATTGGCTATGTAAATATTTTTGACTTGACTTAAAAAACAAACAAACAAAAAAAAGGTTTAATTTCCATATATCCCCCCACATTATTTCAAATTGACAGTGCGGAAAATGCACAAACTGAACTAAAGTGATGAATATTGAAAATCATCACAAGTTTTGATCATTGTAAGGCGCAAATGTCTTTTGATAATCAGTCTGCATTCATGGACAACTACAGAAATCATTGTTTACTGTAAAGCTGAAATTTGAAGCATTTGGACAATTTTTAATAATTTATCGAAATACATATTGCTTAATTTGATCATCATTAATTGTTAAACCGATTGATTGCTGCATCTCCACATGTAAACCAGCAATATAACAATACTCACAGGAAGATATTTTTTATCCACTGCTAAAAATAACAAATATTGTTGTATATCATTGAAGAGGTGTGACTGTCTATTTAACTGCCAGCAAGGCACACACACCAGAAGGAGCTGCAGTGAATACAATTGCTATTGTCCTTCCTTATCAAAAAACGCATTACAAACATTTTTGTTGTGTCTTAATGGAGGCTGGAACAATAAGAGTTACAAGCATAATGACGGAACAATAAAAACCAATTCATCTTGCATCTAAAGGCACCACTGTATGTTGCGCAGGAAATAGAACCAAAGTTCAGAATGTCCGAAATAAGAAAATCTATAAAGAGAAACAATCTCGTCCATATTAAAACAAACTGTACATCACACTCCAGGGCTGTTGTTGCAACTTTTATACTGTATTAATCTACACTATGTAAGCCTTAAGCACTGCTGCTGCATCTCAGCTGAAATGTACAGTGGAAGGTACTGTAATTGCTTATGCGTGTTTTTCTGTATGTAACATGTCAATTAAAAACGAGATGCACTGCACAAGGATCTCTTGCTAAGGTTCTTTGTGTGTGGTTAGTTTACATGAGTGTGAATGTCACATGTCGGTCTTCACGGCAGAAAAACAATGGGTGGTGGGTATAAAATAGCACATTTGCATAACAGCGGCACACTCCACTGCCCATTTAACACCAATTAGCAACACAAGATAAGGCAGATGTCCCTGAGGGGAGATGCAGAATTCACTCCACAATTACCCACTTCAACTGCTTGTAGTATTCATAAAGATGTGTGTGTAAGTAAGAGGACATGTCTTTTGACTTGATGTCTTGTTTTCGGAATAAAACAAGCTAATAATAGCTCACCTTCTTGTTGAGATGGGGATGAGCAAGTGGCGGGGCAGGGACGACATCTGTTGATCAACAGCCCGCTGTGGCTACCTGCATTGATTAAATATATCAAATGTAATAAGCAGAAGCCCCTATCAATATTACAGATCAGAATACACTCATCCTTAAAATAAAAAACAACAACAACCTTGTCTCTTAAAAAAAACAAAAAAAAACTTGTTTTCTTTAGGATTTGTTAGGAATCTGTTGCTGAGTAAAATGTGTGTTTGGACCCAAGGCAGACAAAAACAAAGAAGCAAGCTTACAGGTTTTATTTGAACATAGGGAGCACGCTAGCGTGAATAAAGACTACAACCAAAAGCAACGTGACACGAGGCCAACGCGTAAACAAACAGTACACTTTTACTAGGAAGGTGGGCAGAGAGCTACAGGAGAACGGGGCTGAAGGCAAACACAAAAATCACTCCTACACAAGGCTGAGGGAGTAACAGAGAACAGAAAATCACAGTAGTACTTACTAAAAAACAGAAGAACAAGCTGCACTACTGGCGAGGACGAAGTTGCAAGGAGCATGAGAGTATCAGGTTGGCAGCGTCGATGGCAATTAGCAAAGGTTACAATATCTCGGCACCCCTCTCCTGTCTCTCCTGCGCTTAAATACTCTGCTAATGATGATGCAGGGACCATCATCAAATTCAACTGACTTGATCTGATGTGCTTAACCTGGGTTCAATCTGCAATAAGAATTCACACGTATAATGGAACATATGGTGTTCCACACGGTTCAATTCTGGGGCCTCTACTTTTTTCATTGGTTTCCATCTTAAGAAAACAGCGTGGTTGTTTGAAAGTGTTCTGTAAATTTATAGTTGAGTTGTGTGATGGGAGTCAGAGGAAACTGAGCAAAATTTATGTGAGGCAGTGTCAATGATGATTTTGTTATTTCGAAATATCTACAGAAGAAATGCATCCATCTCATAGTTGCAGATGGCCGAAAGCGCAGAGACAAATTATCAATGACTGAGTGACAAATGAGTAAAAGAACTGTCCACAAAAGTTGTGATTGGCATCACTGTTTGTGACTTGGCACAGCGGTGACGGCTGACGTCACCAGAAGGATGAGGAGGAAGTCGGGTTGTTATGGAGCATGTGCTGTCCTCCTTTTGCTCTTTCGTAGAATGTTTTTTTGTTTCTTCTGGTATGAAGACCCTCATTGTAGCATTACCATGGCAGCCAGGTGATAGCTTCCTCACTCTAAGAATAAGAAGAATGTTGCACTGCATAAAGAGAAGTCCATTTATGATGTTGGCTTGTCAATAAGACTGAGCGAGGCATGAATGTGACAGTGACAGTGACTGCGTCTTATTCTCCCCAAATGGCTATTTTACATTCACAAGATGGGCGAATGTGTGGGATGTGTCTATTTGCTGGACACCACCACCACTGTGGTGATCTTCTCATTGACGTCTTCCGAGGAAAACAACAATGTCTTTAGGGTGCAAATAACTTGCTAAAGCTTTATCTGGCCGTACTTCCTGTTTGCATAAGCGAGCGCTCATGGGTAAAATTACATCCACATCGATTTGGCAAACAACCACGATAGCGGTGTGATGAGCAGACGGCGGGAGATTGAGAAAACAGCGCAAATATTTAAACGCACAGACAAAGTCATCCAAGGAAGATGATAAAAGTTATTTCCTGTTGCTTTGATTCCCTCTTGATGACAATTTTCCATTATGAGACAGATAGAATGGAATTTGAGTTTCCTAGCAAAAAGGAACTAAAAGCCCTGCAGAGAGGAGTAATGTTCCCCTCATAAACATCTACAGCATCCAAAATGATCTCTCTCTCCTTCTTTCAACTCTTACAAACAACTCATTGTTCAACTTTAACATGTTCAACATGTTGAAGTTGACTTGACTTCCACTGCATCATTTTAAAAGGCAGACTAATCCATTCAACTTGAAAGTCACCATCGTTAAGATGTTTTTTTAGTTTTTGTTTTTTTGTGTGATGACATTTTTATTTGGAACATTTTGTGCATTCAGAAGACTTCAGATTGCATCATCATCAAGATCACATCTTCACGTTGGAATGTTTTTGGTTTTTTTAGGTCAAATGATGGACTTTTATGTCAACTTTTTTTTCTTCTTTAACCCTTGTGTAATGTTTATGTTGTTGTTACTCAGCCAGTGTTTGTGGGTCTGATGGACCCGTTGCATTTTGTGGCTTTTAATGCTTCACAATCAAACACTTTATGTTAAAATACTGAACGGATGTTTACCTTATCCCAATTACAAGCAGTATAAACAATATATATTGTTAATATTTGCCCTTTAACTTTGTTAGGTCAAATTTATAAGTTATTATTTAAACTGAAAGCTTCTTCTTGGATACTGATTAATGCGAACAGCTTCCAGTTTGATACAAATAAATAATTAATGACATTCATCTATGTAAAGACTTTGATCATTCTCACAATTATAAACAATGATTTAACAGGTACGAAACAGAAACTTTCTACAAACATTTTCAAATGATCACTTCTACGGCATTCCTAGGGAATCACAATGTCCCATAACTGTAAGCTATTTTTAGAACAATGTGGTGCTCACCTTGTTGGAGAGAGTAACTTACTTTTACAGTCAATCAGGGATGGGCAAATACTGCGCCACAAATGGCCCACAACAGATATTTGAACAGAAGGTGAAGCAAAAATCTAGACAGATATAGCAACATTAACAGGTGTTTGTGTTATTTTGAGAGGAAACAATGCAACTTTTTCCTCCTCTAAAGCTTTTTTTTTGGTGTGCAAAGAAGCATGATAGTTTCCATGACAACCAAGCTATTGCAGTGATGTCGATGTTGCGGGAGTCGGGTGCTCTGGCTCACAGGTGATGAGAACTCCATGCACCCATTTAACTTCTGAAAAGCAAAGTGCAAGACAAATATGCACTCCCCAGGTACATTTCCATATAGTTTTGAATCCTCTTCAAATATCAGCAATGACAAGTTCAACTTCAATATATCCCCCTCCCCCCACTTTGATCTAACCAAATGATTTGTCTGTTGCTAAGAAACGAGTTGAAACTGTCCCATTCATCTTGGATAATGGCGATGATGATGATGCAGTGTCATATCTGTTTGGGCAACGTGTAAAGGGGAAAGTGTGCGTCACAGAGTTAGTAACCTTTACGCATTCATCGTGACACACACTTCTGCAACGTCAAAGTGTCTTCGAGGGCTGTTGTGGGAGCACTAAACAAAACCTGAAGGACACTCAGTAGTGTTCAGAATTCCACAAGGCCAAACAATCTGAATGTACCCCAGGAATACTCACCTTCTGTATCAGCCCGAATGTTGGCCTTGTACAATAAGATGCTAACAAACAAACAAAAAAGTGAGCGAGAGGGTGCGTGGGAAAGCACCAACAGACAGAAGAGCCTGCAGGATGGCCATGTTTACAGGAATGACGCCTGCAGGCAGGTAGGCAGGCAGCGACCTGCGGCACAATTGGACATTCCAAGCTTGAAAATCATGTCCGAAGAATCACAGTAGCAGCAGATTAGCATCAGGCCGTCAATACAAGTGGTCTGGTATGTAAAGAAACAAGTGTGAACAGTGGGACACAAGATGAAGCGATAGGAGTGTGGGGGGCGAAAAAGTGTTTCGCAGGCGTCAGAAGTTCTTTGAGTCACATCAAGCACTTCATCATTCATGAGATCAAGCCAATGTTCATCTTTTAACTGCATTTGAAGGCAGAATGAGAAATTCAAGGGCCTCTTTTTCAGTACTGGGATAACAGCTATAAAGCTAGATATGATGATTTATGGAATCTGAGACAAAAATGCATTTTACATACATATTTGTATAACATACATACACAATGCTCTGAATATTTTTCCACCTCCAAACATAATGCAATGGAGAAAATGCTACGGAGGTGGCAGGACTTCCGACTTCCTAGTTTTCACACATCATTTTTGTTTCCGTTTCCTGTTTGCTACGTGTGGGCCGCGTCCCAGTTCTTGTGCTTCCGAGTGTGTCTGTCTCAGTTGTCCGAAGCATTTCAGGGTTGAGACCCTTGTGCGCGGTTGGGGGGTGCAGGGGTGGGGGTGCGAGTATTGGAATGCAGCCATCGGTGGCCGGAAACGACGCTGATGTGTGAAACCCGGAAGTCGGAAGTCCGTGCCATCTACCCCATCCAATCTGTCAAAATATGCGTTAGTAAGCACTTCTCCTTTGCATAGGTCATCCGTGTGGCATATCAATGATGATTAGACAGCATGATGTATGCCTTTGGCCATTCTAAAATGTGGTTTGTACACACATCAGGCTTGGCAAAGTAATTCATATTTTCATAGTTTATTGTGAGATTTTGCAAAAATTGCTCAGTATATTTTTCTCCACAAGTTTTCAACAAAGCAACCCTGGTTGTACGTAGGAAAAGTCAAAAAAGTCAAAAAAAAATCTCTTGGAGCCATACGCCATAACAGGAAGTCCGCCATTTTGAATTTACTTTTACTTTCAAATTTTGCCCATTCTTTACCTAACCTAGAGGTTACTTTTTAAAGAACTCCCCTCACAGACAGATTTGATCTGACGGTGTTTCATCTAAACATTTTCATGATAATCAAAATTAGCAAAACATTTTATTTCGCTGTTGCTGTCCCAAAAAAATGAAGCTGATTTGAATTGTCTTTACATTTCTGAAAATATATGAAAATTTGCACACTCATCACAGCTGACTAAATTTAGAATTGTATTAATTTCTTGTGAAGATTTAAAAACAACGACTCCGCCGTGCCCCCCCAAAAAGTTCACCAAGACATACAAGGCGTTTGAGGCATATGTAACAGCTCTTGGAGCCATATGCAAAATCCACCATTTAGATTTTCCTTCCAAAACATTCTTCCATTATAGAGGGCACATTGTAAACTACTCCTCCAAGAGATCTGATCCGATAGCTTTCAATCTGTGGCTATTTCATGTAAAAAGGTTCAAGATGGAAATTAAAAAAAATGTTTGGGGTTGCCGTGGCGATAAGCTGTTTGCCACAAAAATTATGCTGATTTGGACATTGTAAACATGTGTGAAAATGTGAATTTTTTAACACATCAATCAGGAAAAAAAAATCCATATGTTTAAGGTTTATTGTGCCAATTACCAAAAATCCTAATTCCAACGCGCCTGTACTCCAAAGTGGAAGTACCCCAAAGTGGCATAGGCTGCGAGTGGCTCGCAGCTGGAGTTATTATTTTGTTTCCCAGAAGTGATCACACTGCAAAGTCGCCAAAAGACAAGAATGTCCCAATTACAAATGGATGGCTTTATTGAACCGTTACTATGATGGCTCTCTTTAGAGTACCTAATGTTGTGGCCATTCAGTCATGACACTGTCTCACAAATGGGGGGGGAAAGGGAATCTTGTGTGTGTACTGTGACATATTAATGTCTATATGTGTTTTATACTACAAGATGAGTTTATTTCACAGCTTTGAGGTGGATCACATGAAATGAGTCCTGCAGGTTTGAGCTTCATGCCAGCAGGAATAAAATAAAGTAGATTAAGTACTTTTGTTTTTCTCCATAGATTATTTGCAGGAGTAAGGCTTCTTTTGGAATGACCATAAATGGATAAAATATTTCAAGTTGTGTGGATGATGTCGTATAAAAGTGCGAGCCATAGCCAGGTGTTGTAAAAGTTGTTACTTTTAATAACACAAGTCTGAATGAAAAAACAATGGTGGGAACATATGAGATGCATGGCACTTCTCACAAGTAAGCACACGTGACAACGACACTTGAGGCACACAAGTAGGATTGGTATTCATGCCACATTGACACCAAAATAGTACAGAAGAAGAATACAGCAAAAGTACCACATGGGAGCCATCCAGCATTCACCAGAGAGAAAGGGAACAAAGCGGAGCTATTCTGGAACTACAATGACGACAATTTTGCTCACTTATCAATAAATGACCTTGCACCAAGGTTACTTGTTTTTTCCCTTGGTGGCTGCTTATTTAATCAGAGCTTCACTTCAAAATGGACTGGCGCTGATGATGTAAAATGTTGAGGCACCTGCCAAATCCCTCATAAGGGCCTATTAGTCATTTACCATCATTATGTCAAGAAATTGATTTTTCATTATGAGTCCGGTTGCTTCCATTAGTTGCCATGGTAGAAGGGCTGCTGACGGAAACTGTTTGAAGTCACTTTCATGATTGTTAATGAAGAAATTTGTCATTCATGTAATTTTGCATTGGCCAAATGGAGCAACAGTTGATTTCAAGCAGCAAGAGGTTGCTGTCAATTCAGATCCAACTAGCTGGCTGCCTAAACAGCCTGCACAAATTGCTAGTGCAAAAATAGAGAGAACAGTAAGAAAAGTTAGGTGCTAAACTATAACAATTTTAAAAATGCATACAGTCTAAAACTGATATTAAATACATACATAATAAAATGTAAGTAAGTACAGTGGTGCCTTGACTTGCACATGGAGACTTGAGTGCACTTTACATACTCACAGCTAAATGGCAGCAGCAAATTTCACACATAGCGACCATTATTAATTCACGTTTATTCAACATGAAGATTAAAAAACTCCACACAAGAAGAACAAGGAAAGGCAATACATCAGGTACACTCGTACCTCAAGGCACCACTGTAATTGCGTTTAATTAAATAAATAGTATCCATGATCAAATGCCTTTGAACCCATTTGAATTTGATTTGACGCCATTTTACTTTGATTAAAAGTTCACCTGCGGTGGCTGGCCAGTAAGACGTTTATGTCCCCGTAGGAATCTTCAACTCCAGTTTGACGTGACAGATGTTACGTTTCAATTTTCACACACAGAGCTTTTGTCTTCCAGCGGTCGCAACACCGATGAAGTCATTTTCCGCAGTACACTGCATAACTTTGTAGGAGAAAAGCAAGAGTTTATGATCTGCTCACAAAGTGAAACTGAAATTGGATGCAACATCGTAATGACAAAGGAGCTAAAATTGTAGCTATTACAACCTGCGACAAGCCTTCGGATGGTGATGGTCGCAAACCACGGTGGAAATGTCAGCTCACACATAACATCAGTCATTATTGCATGGCACATCCTCATAGTTTGGTTATGGCTTTTTTCACATTGCACTTTTGCATACATACATAAATACCTTTTTTTTTTCAAGAAAAGACAACAAAATACTTAGAAGGGATTGTAAAATGCTAATTTGGTCCCTTTGACAGTGCATAAATTGATGAAATGAAGGAAGTGACAAGCATTGAAAACAGATGATTTTGCCGATGTTTAATAACCATTATAGCTTTGCTGCTGTGGCTGATATTAGAGCGTTTTATGTACATATTTTAGCAATATGAAAAGTAACTATTTTCCTGCAAGCATGAAAAAAACATTATTTTTATTTTCAGGTTCGCTTTTTCCCCACTCCAAGCATTAGGCTTCTTGGTGAACAAAAAGAGGAGCCTACAAATATATAGATCATTATTGCAAATAAGGGCTTTTCTTATTGTGTCTAGTATTATTGTTGACATACACTCACACGTACATTTGAACAGCTTCATGCATTATAACATCAAAATTCAACAACTTCACTGATACTTTGGACTCTTTTTGGGGTTTGAGGGGGCCTTAACGTTACAGTACATCATCATTACTTGTGCACAGCTTACTTGCGCACAGCTGGAATTGTATGCTATCAATCACCCCCCACCCCACCCCGCCCTAGGATGTAAATAATTGAAGAAAAGTAAGAATTGCAGGAGGATGGAAGACGACGCCGTTTGCACCTTTGCATCAAATCGCACAGCTCAAGAGCTGACCCGGTGGCCGAGTTATTTCGCTTGGCTTTAAAAGCACTTTGGACATGTCATGCCAAGGTAAAGGAGTCACTACTGAAACCCGAGGTGTGTGTGGGGGTGTGTGTGTGCGTGTGTGTGTGTGAAGAGCTGACAAATACGCTGGTGAGCCCCGTGTACAGTGTTTCCCAACATATTTGTGGATTTTTGGGGGAAAGCTACCAGATAAAAACCTATCTATCCAGCACTTTTTGTACTCTAATGTCAAAGTATGTGGGGAGAGATTTGTCTAAAAAATATTCACACATATAAAAGTGAGATTTTCACGTGTTTTTGAGATCCACAAATACAACCGTGATTTTCATATTTTTCAGATCCCAAAATATATTCCGCAATTTTCATGTCCTTTTAAATTTTGTATGTGCATATTTCATGACTTTTGCTTGCAAGTTGTCGAAAGTGCGTTTGTGGATCGTCACACAGGCGCATTTAATTTGGAGACAAACATCACGCTTTTACGAGATATTCACGCACACACAAGCGCTCAGATATTCACTTGTCTAAGGCCTGTTCCTCCGCCGTCCACATGGAGGCCTTGTTGCGGTCTCCATTGAACAGGAACAAGCCGTTTCTGGTTTAAAATTGGAGATTGAAAAACAGAAATCGAGTCTTTATCTGACCTTCAATTATGTGTTTATTTTGCACAAGTCGGGAAACAAAATGCGACCTTAGTTAGTTTTCCCTTGAGCTTGTTTTGCTTTCACTCGAAAGACACTCTTCTGCTGTTTTCTTCTTCTACGCCATTTAAGCAGCAGCGGCCAAAGAAAAAGAGTGTCTTTCGAGTGAAGCTTAAGCTCGAGGGAAACAAATCAAGGTTGCATTTTGTTTCCCGACTTTTGTCAAATTAACAAATAATAGAGGATCAGATAAAGACTCAATTTCCGTTATTCAATTTCCAATTTTAAATGAGAAACGGGAGACGGGTCGTTCCTCTTCGGCCGCTGCACTGATTTGTAGATATCATTGGATAGCCAATAGGCCAAGACTTTTGAAGCCGCGAGGCCACCATATTTCTTCTGCCAAGAAACGCTTCTCCGCATATGATCCTATACATTTACCGTATCGAAGTACGAGAACAATTAAGACAGTACTTAGTAGAAACAGCATGATTTATGATGTTTGAAATTTCTTAAACATAAACAATAGGATTTCAGACAACTTGCCTTAAATACATCTATAAATTATATCCTTATGATGTTTACAGGAGGAAACTTGTATATATTTTTTTATTAAAGAATTATAACTGTAATTCAACAAAAGATGCCTCTGCCAAATCTAATATTGGGGTCTAAGGAACTAAGCGATAAAAGAAAAAGGTGGTCTTCAAAGCGGCACATACCGTCCCACTTGTTAAAAAATAGTGACCACCCCGTCACAAGCCACAGTTATACACAGATCAGTGGACCACTGCTGCTTTAGTGGCATAGAAGACAACTTAACAGCAGAAGAAGAGTGGCTTTCGAGTGAAGACAAAACAAGCTCAAGGGAAACAAATTAAGGTCGCATTTTGTTTCCCGACTTGTGCAAAATAAACACACAATGGAAGGCCAGATGAAGACTCGATTTCTGTTTTTCAATGTCCAATTTTAAACAAGAAACGGCTCGTTCCAGTTCAATGGAGATAGCAACACTGCCTCCCCGTGGACGACGGAGGAACATGTGAAAATGACGGATGTATTTGTGGATCTCAAAAACACACGTGAAAATCACTAATTTATCTGTGTGAATATTTTTAGTATTGCTTGGCAGTTGGGACCATCTTGTGGCATCTCTGCGTTAAGGAACTGTGTGGAAGTAGGATGAGGAGCTACGCGTAGTGCTTTGTCGCCATCTTGTGTGTGAGTTAAGGAGTTTCAAGTCATGCTTTGCTGTCGCTTCGGTTTTTAAAGTGAGTTTGTGGTGGTGCTTTGCTGCCATCAGTTAGGAAACAGAAAGCATTTGAGGTGGGGTGCCTTTTGAATAGCGGGGGAACACTTCAATTGACTTGACTGGAAGCATGTCAAATATTGCCATGGACAGAATCAATATTTTTAAAAGACCAAACAAAAGCATTAACACTTTCACCGGTTTGATAGAAGATGAATATTAAACAATAAGCAGCGGAAGCGAGATGCATGCAACTGGAATGCTTCACCACTAGAAAGGCCAAGTGAGGTGCAGATGGCCACATCATTTTGCAGAGCACTGCCATGTCAAATGCAATGAACCAGAAGGCTTTGTAGGATTTGCAGTCAAATAAAAGTCAAATACAAGAAAGGTGCATATGATATAAAGAGATAAACAGGCACAGAAACGGTGGGAAAATAAAATATTTGAATGGAATTTGGTTTGATCGCTCTGCATGCATTGACATCAAAAGTCTTGAAGGAAGAATGTCTCGTTCAGCCTTTCTAGTAGCGAAGGTGTGGATATTCACAAAGTGAGGAAGAGGAAGAGGTACTGAAGATGAAGCTGCGGGACTCCTCAACAGACTGACAGGAAGCAGGAGGAGAAGGAAGAGGAGGAAGAGGAGGAAGAGGAGGAAGAGGAGGAAGGAGGCTCTCAGTCAGAGAAGAGGCTGGCGAAGGACTGGCGGAGGCTGCGGATGGTTTCCGCTTTGGCCTCGTCGTCGCTCACGTTGCCTCGCAAAGTCTCTGCGAAGGTGTTGGTCAGCGACTGTGATTTGCTGTGCGGTAAACGGAGCAGTGAATATTAGTGAGGGAAAGAAGCAGCTGGATTTCACTACTGAACATATTCACAAGGACGAGTCGCCATTACACAAATCAGTATTAAATCCAGGAAGAGCTTCACTTTTTGTTATGTGACAGCTTTGATACAAAATGGATGAAATCATGGTTTTTTTTACCTCAAAATTCTACCCCTCATAATGACAACATGACATTTTGGTGTGTTTATCATCTTATTTTTCAAGATGATGTGTAGAGTTCTGGAAAAAGGCTGTTACATAATAAGATGTGGAAAAAGTGAAGTGCTTGTGAATACTTTCCTGATGCACTGTAGATGCTGTAACAAACAGAAAATATCAAGTTTGCTCCACTACTTCAACTATTTCTCAATAATTTGGATGCTTTGGAGAATTTCATATTTGACATTGAGGAACTTCTTCCGAAACATCTCACAACATCCCTTACAGTGCTCAACAATTCATCAGATTTAAATGACAAATCACAAACTAGTAAAATGCTTTCAAAGGCCGCAAGTAACAAAAAAAAAGACTACTACTAATAATAATGCTAATAATAATTAACAAGTCTTATTATGTCTGTATTATAATGCAGATTAAAAAAATACATGAGACAAGAACCTTGAAAAAAAAAGTGCTTATTAAATCTCTATCGCAATATTGAGGGGGGGATCACAATGAGATTATTTTTTTAAATGATTCACTCCTAATACTTTGCTTTCTGCAAACATCAACTAGCATATTGATGAAGATGTCTTTGTCTTCAATCAACAGAGGATCTGACTTACTTGAGGTGTTTTTGAGCTCCAGGTGCGGAATTGTCAGGGATGGGTCCTGGCTGAAAAGACTGGCTGGGCGAGGTGGTGGCCGAGCGGGCTCGCTGCGGCGAACCTTGGCCTGACTGCGATGGAGAAGCCGAGCCGGAGCGGTGTCCTCCTGCAGGCACAATGCAAACACGTTGAGGAAAACAGCTGAGTGAAAGCCACTTAAATCATAACAATCAAACTTCTTCCTACCTCGTCTGGGCTGTGTAGTCTTTAGAAGCAAGTAGAAAGAGAAAATAAGCATTAAATGTTTATCATGTACAGAAAGGGCTGGGTGATTCATCTTAAACTCAACACTTGCTTTTTCTAAGGGGGGAAAAAATTAAAGTTTTATGAGGTGTAAAAGGCTGACTACGTTACCTTGACTGAAGATGGCGGCGACGAGGAAACTCCCAGCAGCACTTGGGCCATTTTATGGAGAACCAGCTCGGTGATTAGTTGCTTGTCCTCCTCCACGTGTTCACCAATCAAAGGCATAGAGCTGTCCATCACCTGCATACACACGCACAAAATCCAAACAACACATTTACTCTTTCCCCACCGGATGGCAGTATTGCATCGTGACAATATTTACATCCCCTCCAGTCAGGGAAACAGTGAGGGTAATCACTCACACAGCTTTTTTTCTTTTCTTTCCTATTTAAACATTACACCAAGCTTGCGTTAGCCCAAATAAATCCTTAAACTTGTAACAAGCTCTGCAGACTTTTCTGCCTTGCTTATCTTGTCATTATCTACCATCTCAGTCATAGTTCATAAACATAAATCAAATGATAACAGCAAATTTAACTTGTTTATGTGGACAAGGAAGAAAGAGAAGCTCCCAAGAACAAAATATCAAATGTGACTTAAATAGGCCACACCTGGTATGACTTGCACGGGCCGCATCCTCTGCCACCAGAGCTCACGTGCACGTGTACACGGAACCCACCCCGAGACAGATCGAGTTTCAAAACAAAGAGCCGAGGTGAGTGCGGCTGGCTGCTGGTTGGGATGTAGATGCCTGGCCTGTGCGGCCACACAATCTACGCTGCTCAATTTGCCAAACATATTCAAGGGTCAGAAAAGTCATTCTATGACAACGCAGCTGATTGATCCCTGCTGTACCTCCAACCATCAACATCTGTTAGTCGGACAAAGTCATCTTATCTTGCCAAGACATTTTGGACAATTCACTTGATGGCGCATGGTCGTTTGTCTATATGCTGGCGACCAGTCCAGCTTATCCTCATCTAAAAGGCTCCAGCTCATCAGCAATCCAAATCAAGACAAGCGCTCGAGAAAATGGATGGATGCATGTAGTGGCCAATGTGCAATTCCTTTCCACAGAACCCCCTTTTAATCCCTATATTCCTCTTGGAAGGGATTTGGTGGCGCCATGGGGTGTGGAACTGTGTTTTGGCCAGTTGAGTCATGAGCATGCGGGGCCCGGCCGCCGGGCCCCCACTTCAAATGGCGTGTGGTGGCAGCCTGAGCCGGCCGGGGATCCACCCTGCTGATTTATGTCATCCAGTGCGAGAGCGGGGCTGGCCACTGGCCCTTTTCGGCTCGGGAAGCACGAGGGTGTTGTTCTGCTCTTTTTAATTGAGCTGTTGTGTCTGGACAACGTTGCCCGCCTGCTGCATGGGAACGTTCACTCCGCGCAACGAGAAGCATCTTGTGCAGGCACCTAAGTCGCTTGCTTCATGGAGGGAATTACTCACGCATGAATGAAAATCAAAACATTCACATGGAAAAAAAAGCTGCACTGAAAATTCTAATTCCGTTTTCAGGTGTGTTTTAGAGCAGGCACATTTCACGATTTCCCTTATAATCGTAAATTGTAGTAGTGTCTGAGTGCTTAACTTATGATTTGATTGAATGCGGATTACAATCTTGGCTCAAATCTATAAATAATTGGTTTTGATTGACACATTAACTAACATGAGATGGACAAAGTATTTATGTCTCATGTATATTAAAATAATAATAAACAAAAAATCATATTTATATTTACATTTGATAAATAAATAAATCATGTGATTTTTTCCCCACAATTAAAAAGCTTTACCCCAAGGATCAAGAATCACAACACACCTAACACTCACCTAACACAAAATTGTTCTTGACAATATTATGTTCTATGCATCCCCACTAGTCTAAACACGGCATTCTGATGAATATTGCGTTTGTGGAATATGAGTTCAGCAGCAAAATCCACCCATTTTTATCAACCTCAAAAGGCGGCCATTTTCCCACTTGAAAATTACATCATAGTTGCTCAAGGCTCAGGTAACCGCCAATCACAACTCGGCTTGCGAACATCACATGACCAAACTCAGAAAACAGGTGAGCCTTGATTGGCCATTACCTGAGCCCTGAATAACTCTGATGTCATTTTCAGTCGACAGCAAGTGGCAAAATGGCCGCCCCCTGAGATGGGTAAAAGTGACTAGATTTTTAGTTTAGAATGGTGGGGGCGCATAGAACATACTATTGTGAAGAATTTTGGGGGGTTGACTTCTCCTTTAGGCCTCCTGAAAGTTTTGAAGAGGAAATCCTGTCTCATAATAAGCTCCTCTGCTCTACTGTGGAAGTATGATGGCTAATATTTGTAAACAGAAGCTGTGTGGTAAAAAAAAAAAAAGAAGCCTTGTAAAAGGCAATAACACGATTTTCTATCATGGTGGTAGCACTTCATACCTTTGAATGTCAATTAATGCATTAGTCCATGCATGTAAATCAAAGTCATGTTCCATAACACAGTACAGTATGTCCCATTTTATCTGAATGAATACCTCTTGGACTAACATCAAAAACACTTTCAGGAATGTTCAAGCACCTGTGGGAACATTTCCCAAGGTCCAATACAGAACATGGATTAACAGGGAGGAAGGCCTACAACCTTTTCCAAATGCTCAAATGTTCAATAAATACGGATGCCCGAAAGGATATTAGCCACAAGGGAGAAAAGTCACAGTTGATGTCTTAGTCTTGAATAAAAAGCAGATGACGGACGGACGGATGTTGCCCGCCACGCTTAAGTTACATTCCATTAGGGTTAGTTCAAGGCAAGGAGGCGGCGGAAGAACATAGTTTACATTGTGTCACTACTTTCACAGTGAGGGGAGCCGCTGCATGTTTCTCAAAATAGTTTCAAGACAACGCAAAGAAGATGGAGCGGAACCCTCTCAATGTTGACCTCACCCTCTGGCCAGACTAAATATGGACATGTCAGATGTCCCAGATCAGCCCCTTTCCTCATATGATAAAAACAATCACGGATAATACAGCTGCTGCTCTTCAGAGTAGGATCCTCCCTCACGTTTACTTGCTACAGTTAACATTTTTCCTGCTTGGGGCCTTTTTTCCACCCATCATACAATATTGAACTTTGTATCTTTTTTTTAGGGAAAGTGAGACAATAAGCAGTAATAAGCAGTACCAAGTTTCTAGCAGCTTTCTGTGAGATACTGGCCTCTCTGAGGAAAATTTAATTAAATAAATACACATTTATTCTGTTGTTACCTAAATAAAATTACTAAATGATAAATTAATTAAACAGCAAATGTAATACTATAAGCAATATAAATCTCCCTTATCAACTATAGCGCCCCCCCCGACCCTACTAAGGAGTAAGCGGTTAAGACAAGAAAATGGATGGGATGGATGGAAAATGGAGGGATGGATGAAGTCAGCACGTGACAGTGACTTTTTTGCATTCTTGCAAAAACCTAAAAGTTGTGTGTTAATTTTCTCAAAATGGTCAGTTAAATTAAAATTCACTTGAGTTGTTCAGGTTGTATGTCACATTAATGGTGAAAAACGTTCTGAAATAAAGCATAAACATTCAGTGATTCAATTCACTTTCAAATGTTTTCTTGCAAGTATAGTATGTGTTTTGTTGTCTTTGTTGAACTGCTGAATACATTCTAAAAAGTGACCTTTATAATATATCAGGCTCAATAGTTTATATGAAAATGCTGATTATTTTCATGCGCCTGTTATCATGTTTGGGCTAACAAGTGGACTGACTCATCATTCTTTCAAAGCTTTGATAGCGTGTTCCTTCATATGCGGTTCCAACCTCCTTCTGTTCAGGGTGAAACTGAAAAACTGCTACGATTTGGCCTTTGGGACACAAGTGAGGCCTCGGCAAGTTCTCATTCATCACCACAACTACTTAAGCTGGCAGGGATGCTGAAAGGCTTATTCCGGAAGTGAACTGACCTCAATGATGTAGTCATTGCCATCTTTTCCATGGACGGCCTTCACTGCGCATATGTCAAGGCCACCGAATATCTCTGCGCAGGAGTCCACCCACAATCTGTATCTGGAACACATCAAACAGATCAAATCGTCCTACGCACATTCACCAGTTTCAACAAGATATGCCCTGTATGTCATATCTGGTTGTCTTACGTCTTTGATAGTTGTTGGTGGTAAATTTTTATTGCTTTTTGTGTGTGTGCGTGTGTGTGTGTGCATGTGTGAGTGCGTGTGCGTGTGTGTGGCGATCGCAATTCTTCTCGGAAATTCTTGGGCACAACCAACAAAACTTACTATACCTCAATTATTTCAATTATTATATCTTACCTGCTTATAAACCTATTTCCTTAATTCAGAAAAAGCCCTACAGATAAATTGTCATACATGTCACAGCTGCACGAAAGGCAAAACAAAAAAATCCCCCAAAAAATCAGGCGGTAAACAAGGCAGATCCGAACAACAGTGGCAACACCATTTTAGCATTTTCTCATCATTCATTATTGTCGTCCGGCAGTCGGGATAGCAGGATTGTCATCTGTAGGAACATGCATGCATGGCCCCCAACAAAAGGTTTAATACATATGAAGGTGAAAGGCTCACTTCGCTGGTGTTAAACTGCTCTTTTAGACGTCCGCACAAGTTGATTCGTGTTCACATTTATCCCTCTCTGAATATTTGGCTTTGGGAAACGAATAAAGTATACATCCTTCATATGTGGACGATTGTAGTGTCTGAAGTCGTTTCTGCAAGTTCCATAACAGCTGTGTTTACTCGGCGTGTTTTTTTCCGGAGATAAACACGAACAATACAACCACTTCTAGCATGGCTCGTCAACGAGTCGGCTTCTTTTTGACCTTCTGGTTCAAGCTGCTGAAGTCATGTAACCTTGCAGTCTAAAATTAGCATTCGTGCGGTACCCAATTGCTGCAAAACGAAAACAGGTCGAAATACGTGTATACTTTTTTTCCTGATGAAAGAAGAGACCCTAATCTTTCTCTTGATAGGTTCCATGTTTTTATTGGGCCTTGCAAAATCAGTCAAAATCCAGTAAAACAGCCGGGAGCGAAGGATGTTGCTTCAGGCAAAATGGCTGCGAGAGAATGAGTTAAGAATACATTTCAAGGGGTTCCAAACTGTGTTGCATTATACTGAATGGCATATTATTGGAACGTTCCAGATGATTTTCTTGGTTACATGAAAGGAGCTTACATTAGGAGCACATCTGAGTAAGATGCAGTCTACTGCAAACCAACTGTCCTAATGAGTGTATAGATTTTGGAATTACAAACACCCTCAAAGGGGATTACCATCATGATTTAGAGCTCAGCACTTAATACCATACTTGTAAGGTTCATTAAGGCTTACCTGTCAGTCATGGCGATCTGCTCTAACATGGCCGAGCCCGTGTTGGCCTTCCAGTTTCCTGAAATGGAGGTTCTCCTGAAATTGAACAGCGAAATGCTTGAACACTGAGTCACTCACAACTTTGGCATCTGAAAAGAATGAGAATGGACCGTGCTGTTTGTTAGCATTAATTACCCCTGCAAAAGACATTCTGTCACAGTGGGTTGTCAGGAAATGGAGATAAGACTTAAACAAATAAATAGCTGCCAGGGTTCGAGGGAGGAAGGGACTACAATTAAGAACACATTGTATCCAGTACAACAGGAAGCATCTTACATGTAAGCCTTGTAGTTGTTGCCGATCTTCTGGATGCGGATGTCATACTTGGACTGGACATAGGGCTCGGTGGTGGCGTAGGTCCCGGCCAGTGCCACCACGCTGGTGATGTCCTGGAAGTCCTGTTGGCTTTCCACTTTGATCTGTTTAACCAGACGGCACTAATTAGAAAGTTCGCGCCTCAAAAAGCCAGTAGCGCTCTGCTGGATATGGCATAGGAAGTTCACACTTTGGTGGAGACCAGATAATGAATGGTCCCAGCTTGGAAACATTTGCACATGGTGGCTTTGAACTACATCACGTCCTTCCAATTAAGCAATTAAGTATCAGACGCAGGGGGAAATTACGTCATGCCAACACAGTAACATACGCCAAAAAAACAACAACACTTTGTCACTGCACTTTCCACACATTTTTACATTTACATTTGTAATGGCTTTGTTGTTGCATATTTGAATGTCAGGACACCCCACAAGCTAATTAATCTTTTTTTAAGGAGTGTCACTTGGAGCGAATAAAGAAAAAAAACGAGTATGAGTGATTGCAGCCCACAGAAGACAAAATGAATGTCAGTCAGTCTATTTGTCAAAGTGTTGCTGATGCGACAAGGATATCAATAAGATACGTGCTTATCAGTAGGAAGTTATTGTGTCTACACAAGCTCACTACCAACAATATGTTTAGTACCTCACATCATCAAACGATGACCATGGTATGGCATGGTGGCACTGTCAGAATGCACCCAAACATTTGAAAGACAATTTCTAACTGTCTCACTAAACCTTTACAAGGTTTATTAATGAATTAAAAGTGATATCGATGTCTGTATCGCACACGTGCTCGTTTAAAGTCACAGCTCTGCGTGGTCTCAGGGGGTCAAACGAGGTCCCTATTCTACAAGGGCACAGCGTCGTCCTTACATGACTTTGGGGAAACTCTATACACTGTCTGACTCCTGAAAAAGGATGCCCAGCCCAAGCAGACACAAATGCATCGAAAGGGTCTTTCACTACAAAATTTAAGTGCAGCAGGCCAGAGTATCAGGTTGAGACAAGCTCTCCGTCTTGCATTGAGAAAAAAAGCGTACAATTGCTATGTCGCTCATGCAATAATGAATGATTAAGGTTTGGTCTTCATTACTATTACAGATTTCTTACCACATGGAATATCAGGGGCAAAGAATGAATGTAGTTTGGAGATTTGGAGATTTTGGCAAGGAAAGTCCACTCATTTGCAGTCATTTGTCCAAACTGAACTATGATAAATGGAGCTGGTCATCACAGACGTCACATTGGATGCAGGGCCATCACACAAAAACATTAAACTTGCCATATGGACAACAACAGATTGCATCTTACCTTGCCCATGCCAGAATGAGCGTGGCCCATCTTCACCACCACAGGATAGGAAGGGCTTGTAACCTGAAGAGAAACATAACATTGATGTATTAGTTTACCACTTTGGATTTGGCACACACCACGGAGGGCGCTCCTCCACCCACTTTTCAATCTCTGGGAAATGCTTACAAATGCAAACATATCGAGAAAAAAAACACCAAAATTTCCATAGGAATGCATGGATGATCGGGTTGTTTAAGGTCACTATTCACATCTCACACCAACACGTGAACTGGGAAGAGAATGTCCTGCTCAGTAGGAACGTTTGGCACTTTAAATAGACAGTAAGACTGATGTGGTGTTGACCGCATTTAGAGAAAAACCAAGAGCGGAAAATTCTTCCTTTGCAAGTGCAGTTCATGTGGATGTGGTGTCCCGAACGGCAGCCTTGTACACATAGTGGTGAGTTCCATGGCATCAGCCTAAACTTAAAGCAAGTGAGCATTGGGTTTATAAACACATGAAATAAAAAAATAGTGAGGATCTGGGAAGCTGGTGGTGGAAGACCACAGCTGACTCGGATGGGTTTGGACCCTTTGCGCAGACCAAAATCTCGTTTGTTGCTAAAACTTTGGCCAATTCAAGTGGATGAAACATCAACACATGACCTTGCCGCCATGGTTTCCAAACGCCCATTTGTGTATCTTATATGATTGTAAATGAGACGGGAATCTAAAGAGGGACTTTTCCAGTCTTGAAATTACATCAGCCACTGGCATGTGAGGTAAACAGTTGGCGGTATTGGAAGATTACAAAGTGTTAAGGTTTATTGCAATTATCTGGAGCACAAGTATGCGTACCGCAAAGAGTAAATGATCTGTGCAGGTAAAAACCTTCAATCTACACAGTTATCCAAATCAGGAGACAAGTTAAGCAGGGAATTTAACTTGATAGGAAACAAAAAGGCAGCTGTAATCTTTCATCCAAAAAGGATCACAACACCCTTGTGTTTGTTTCATGAGGACAGCTCTGGTCGGACTCGTAGATTTGCTGACAGGTCAGAACACTGGGAAGAAGGCCCAGCCAACAAAGTGGACTCTTACTGCCTCTATTTTCACCTCTGCATTGGCCACGAAACAGAACTGAAAGGTGAGTGAGCTCACACATCAATTTGGAATGAGCTTTATGAAATCATCATTTGATGCAAAATGTGAATACATGCAGCAATAGAGGCTTTCTGGGTCCCTCTGGTAGTTCAACAATACTGTAAATTTTGAAATGGTACAAAACAAGATACATCACAAAAAAACTGGCATTTGAACAAGGTAGTTCACACTTTTTATATGCACTACAACAAAGGTAAGTTTACTACAAATTACTGAATTGTTCACAAAGCCACTTGAAGTTAACTGCCTGAGTTGGTCCTGATGTCCTATGACCATTGCTTAACTCCCTCCTAGCTCAACTCATTTGCTCCCAAACGTATTTATTTTTATTTTTATATATATATATATTTATTTTTTTATGCCAGAGCATACAGAATGCTTTGATGCGGCCTCTTAGCTGCACAGAACGGTTGAAGCAATGGCAGCTGTTACAAAAATGGCCAACAGGTGGCAGCAGAGTATAAGATATCAACCAGGGCCATGTTGCAAACAAGCTGATTTACCCACAGTTCTAAACAGATTTGTGAATAATGATGAAACTTTGCTATATTCTAATGCCAATTGCTGCAAAACGGAAACAGATAGAAATATACTTTTTTTCCTGATGAAAGAAGAGACTAATCTTTCTTTTGGTTTGGTTTCATTGTTTTTATACCAATAGAACACAATATTCTGCGGGCCTTGCAAAAATCTGTCAAAATCCAGGAAAAAAGTCAGGAGAGAAGGGGATTGCTTCAGTCAAAATGGCTGGCAGTGAATGAGTTAAGAGTGTTAAATGCATTTTTCTAAATATCACAATGTCCCGGAAAATCTGATGTCATCATCCATAAGCAGGCAGTTGCGGGACCACCATAACGTCAGTGAGCTCAATGACCCACCCATTGTCCAAACAGAAAATAATTTGCTTTCAATTTCGCACCAACCCCCTTTTGTGACGAATACGGGAAGATGGGAGAAAAATCAACTAACGGGAAAAATGCTGAAATCGCAGTCGCACGTCCACCGTGTGACGAGTGATCAGATAGAAGCGGTTTAGCACATATCTGAGAAGTGGTTGGTAGCAGCAAGGTGTGGATGTTTGCCTACGGGAGAAGAGAGGTTTGTGTGGACAGGGCCTACAGACACCCACTTTATGTCTGGACATGTTCCTTCCAGTCATTCCCACCAGCGCGGCAATGACGGCACAAGTGGAAGACAACCACATCCTCTGCACCTCCTTAATGTGTTTCTTCTTTGATTCACAAGCCACAAAAACATGTGCCGTCACCTTCTATGACGGGAGGGAATTAGTCAACAATGTTACATCTGTTATCTCATTTTGGTCAAAAGGCACAATGGAAAAGTATTGTGACACACTACTGGATTTCTACCAGCTTGTACTCTTCTGGAATGTTCATCCAGAGGAGCCTTTTTTGTGAGGTCTTGGATTGGTCCACCTCAATCTCATTCAAATTGGAATCTTCATGCTAGAACAGAAAAGAGCTTCCTCTCAATCAAGCACAATTACAATTTAGGTAGAACCAAGAGTTCTCACATGACAATGGGGTACCACACGAATGCTATTTTTAGACCGCAAGGTCACGGGACTTCAGCAGATTGAACCGGAAGGAGGTCAAACAGAAGCCGTCTCGTTGACGACCCATGTGCTTGTTTTGTTCTCGTTTATCTCCAGAAAAAAACATGCCGACTAAATACAGCTGTTATGGAACTTGCAGAAACGACTCGAAACACTACAACCGTCCACACATGAAGGATGTATTCTTTATTCGTTTCCCGAAGCCAAAACTTCAGAGGGATAAATGTGAACGTGGATCAACTTGTGCGGAACGCCAGCGAAGTGAGCCTTTCACCTTATTATGTAGTAAATATTTTGTTGGGGGCCATGCATGTATGCTCCTACGAGGACAATCCTGCTCTTGCCAGCCACCGCTGTCGCGAAGAGGTAAGCGATTGTCTTTTTTTATTTATTTATTTATTTATTTGACGTTTGGCCCTACCCCGACTGCCGGACGAGAAGGAGGAAGGATATAATAAAGAATAAAGAATTGAGGTAATTGGGCCGGTGGGATGCCTGACGAGCCTGCAGTGCTCCGTCCTGGTTGGGGTGGGGGGCGCTCCTGCTCCTGGGTTTGCTCTCCGGCCAGTGGCCCCTGCGGGGCTCGGGGGTTGTCCCTTGGCGCTGCCGTGGCCTGGGGGGCCCTGAGGTGTTGCGCCTGCTCTGTCCTGGCGGGGGTCGACGGCTCCCCTCTTTGGTGGACATTTTCATGCATTCCAGATCCACCACACCAGCATCTATCGAAACTCAGACACAATCTGATTCTTCCTCTGGACGTTGAATCGGTGGAGGCTGGTGTCGTGGATCTCACTCTGCTTTGTTTGTCCTTCCTTCCTTTCCTCAGTCTCTCCTTTGGTCTCTTGAGGTCTCCCTGATTTGGTGAAGGACTCTGGTTGGTGGCCCGGTGGGTGGTGTCTGGTCGGTGCTGGATTTCACTTTCTTTTCTTTTCTTTGGTCCTTCCTCGGGTCTCCTGACGGCCTCACAACTCTGGCTGGATTCTGAAGTGTTCGGTTTAGGTGAACGGTATGGGATTTTTTTAATAGGTTTTAGGTGAACTAATGCATACACACTCACACGCACGCACACACGTACATGCAAAATAAAAATGTATAAAAAAAATAAAAAAAATGTAGATATATGTAATTGGGGTAACATTTGAACTGGCTTGGAAATAGTACATTTGAAGTTGTCGTTGTTGTACAGCAGTAAACTAGCAGAACTTTCAATTGTGACTAAGTGTGTGCCCCCCCCCCCCCCCCCCCATAGCCCCCCACTCACAGTGGAAAGAAAGCTGAAAGGGTTTCCCAGCCAACAGACTGGCTATTACATGGCTCTGCCCAAAAAAAAAATATATATATATATTCTTTAATTTCCAGTGGAAGAAAATCATACCAGCGTGTTCATCTATGGAAAAGCACTTGGCAGGCAGTGATGAGTCAGAGACAAACCTGATTAGCGCTAATCAATTCATGGAGGCGCATTCCTGCCTCCATGGGACAGACAGACCTAGAGTGGGCCAGTCCTGCAAAATCCATCAACAGTGTGTCACATTCCTCTTCAAGGAAAAGACACGTTTCATTGCCGTTTTTCGGTACGTACGTCTCAGAAAAGGCTGAGCAGAAACCAAGTGACTGATTGATACCCAGTCAGACGACCGAAAGGAACGTCACGTCCTGTCTCAGTTTGCAGATGACGATGAATCACCAAGTCCAGCTGGGAACCATGTGACGGAAGCCTGTGTACTACAGGTAGGAAAGTTGAACGAGGACATGCAGTCATAAAACAAATCCGGAACGTTGTCTCACAACATGATCCCGTTTCCACTGAAAACTCATTCAACCCGAGGAAGCTGGATTCTGTAAGTAAACACCTTCATTGTAACCCTTGAGACCAAAAGCAGATGTGGAGTCTGCATTTGATGGAGTGGATGATGTGTTGCTTTAATGACCAAGTTTCTCTCAGCGCGGTCTGCCACTGTTGTCACATTGCTGAAGAAATGACATCTCAAGCAAGAAAGGACACGGATCTTAAAGCATTGGAATCTACTCTTGTGAAATCACATTTTCTTTGCCATCCATCCATTTTCTCATCTGGGTTGAACTGGAGGCTACCCTAGCTGACTTTGGTCTAGATGTAAGGAAAACCCTGGACTGGTCATTGACGTAAAAAACACACACACACACACATAAGCACCGATATCCCAGCTGACAACACCTTAGGATGGGCACAGTCGATCACAGGGCAATGTTTGCATAGGGTCTCCTGTCTCCTTAATGGGGGATTCCGATCGTAAAAAGAAAATACGCAATGATTAAGCGCCAGCTGCTGTTTGTGCAGAATCTTAAGCTCGACTATAGTCAGTAAAGCCCACACATGCTTGATGGCCTCTGCACAAACAAACATCCATTGTTTCATTTCATTCCATGACTGTCATCTTCATGCTTCCCACTGGATCAAAAACAAAACAAACAAAAAACATGTAAAATCCCCTGAAATTGTTAAAAAAAAAACACTGCAAGTGATTCACTCATCATTATTAAACTTTATCGCTATTGTTCTAAATTTAACCATACTGGCACGGGCACACCCCACTCAGCGTGACATCAGCATCCACCAGACCCGGTTACCGTCCTTCACCTCTAACCTGCCCATGACTCACCATTGCTTCGCCACTGACAAACTCCCTCTCTCTCTTTTTTATTTTGGTCTGCCCACACACACCTTCCCTATAGCCGCTCAAGTTTCAGGGAAACTTCTCAACATTTGTCTTTTTCTACGGGAGAACCACTAATCCTGTTTACTGCTTTGTCCAGATGGAGTTCACTTAGATTAACTGGAAAGCTCTAGGGGTGGAATAAAACGCAGATTTTTAAGGAGGGAATATGAGTAAATGTACTTCACGGTTTACCGAAACAAATTGACTTCTTAGTTGAGAAACATGATATTGAGTTTAATTGCAGCTTGAAGATATTTTACTTAATTTGTGTTGATTTTTGTTTTATATTTACACAGTTTACATTCAATACTCGGTATGAATAGGCAAATTTCATTAACAAAAGACTTATTTTCAGCCATGGAGTTTCATGGCTCAGATTGGCCCACTTTAATTCATGATGTTTTAATTATATAAAATTTTGACCTTCTAGTGTACCAATCTAAAATAGTTTAGCTTTAGCCCTCCCAATGATAGGTGGATTGCATTTGATCAAAAATGTCATTTATATCTGATAACTAACGAGCAAAAGGACAAAAAGGGACATAACATTGGATAAAACATTTTATATTTAAAAAGGCAGATTATCAAACGCTGTTATGCCAGCAAGATTAAGGGAGTAATTTACAGTATAATGTAACGGCCTGCCAGCTATTTTTATTCTCAGAAGAAGAAAAAAATACTATTTTTATTAAAATTTTCAACAATCCCCCAAAAAACCCTGAATGAAAAGACTAGAAGTTTAAAAAAAAAAAGCCCCAAAATTGTTTTATGTGGTAGTGGGTGGATTTTTCAGTATATTGTTAAAAAGAAAATGCAAAGAAAAAGAAGACATTTAAATATTTTTGGAATAAAAAAAAAAGAAGCAATCATTAATCTTTTGTTGCCAGTCAGCCAAGTGTCTTGTGGCAAAGAGACATTCATATGACATCCTCATCTCAAGGCACAGTCTCCTCTCCTCTCACTATAATATAATTTTTTTACATTCGTTTTGCACATTTTCAATGAATTGGCTTAACATTTTTGAAACATTTGGACGGAAACCCTAATCTTGTCAGATTCAAGTGACGTGGATGCACTATATTTGCTGATTTCAAAGTGGATCCGCAGTCTGGAAGCATTGTGCCCCCGTCCCAACCATCCACCACTTACTACTGCAAACTGCTTCTAAATGTGCTTGTTTCATTAAAAGGACTTAAAAGTACTTGTGTTGCTTTTTTTATATTATAATCTTTGGAGCTGAATGTGTTCTTCTCATATGCTTTCATTACGTCCACCAAGGTGATTGAATGGGTTAGTGTTAGGGTTAGGTTAAATGGTTAAATAGGTTTTAGTTAAATGCTTATCAGCGTTCTCCACAAAATTCCAATCTCCATGAATTTCAATACAACTTTATGTGAGGAAAATGCCCCATCCTATATACAGACACTTTAAAACTTTATTGATAACACTTTTAAACGTTTATTGATATCATGATGCTCTACTCAACATCCGGGTTACTTGCACCTGCGCTGTGTTTGTACAAGCTTGTACAATTTTCTCTTGACTCGGATAATTAATTGGGCAATGGACATCACCTCAAGGCAAGCCCAAGCATAGCCTGCTTGACACGTTTTCACGCCATGTATGTTGATGTTATTCATGAACTCACACATAATTCACATTGTGGTGGCGGTAAGCTACTTAAGCTACGGAAGCGTGGCTGCTAGTGTGCGCCTACCGACCACCACCAAACATTCACACCATACACCAGTGTGAGCATTAATTATAAGCAATGCATTTCAAATGAATTACTCCTTAAATTAACTTTTTTTTCCCCCAATAGTATTTAAGCGCAGTTTTTTTTAAATAATTTTTGAAAGGATTCACAAAACGTGATGCGTTATGTGAGTATTTGAATTCTAAGAATATATTGTCATATTGTTTGAGCGCGTTTGTGGAAGTGAAAAGCCTTCATTAGGCAAGCCGTCTAAATGTAAGGAATTCTTCAAGTTATTTCCATACTGTCATATTCCCATGTTGATGGTTAGGCCTGGTGTCTCGCTGTCTCGTGCCGTATAACAACATAGTCATTTGCGGGCTTTTCTTGCCAAATATGCACCTGACAGCAGCACTTACATTCGGCACAACTGAGACGGCATTGGTCATGTTTTATTGTATGGTGGTGGGCGGGTGTATGAAGGCTCATCATGGGTCCGGGCCATCTACAGTACGTATGCCTTCTCTTCTCAGATGTCTTCATTGTACATTAGACGACTTGCACGCTCTAGTCTGTGAAGCAGTCTGCATCTGCGCAAGTGTTCAGTCACCCTGTCGGAGCTGTCAGAAATATGTGATGCCCTTGCAATGCAGTTCTTTGATTTAAGATACAATCTAAAAGAGCGATTCACAACCACTGTGCTGCCATGACAGATTATCAGGCTTGAAATTAAACCAAGTTCACTTCATATTTACAAATAATGTACATTTGTTCATCTATCCATAGATGACAGGCAGAACCATGAAATCACCAGAAGGTACAATTAACTATCTGTTGACATCTGTTGTACATTTCAGTCTGTCTTTTTACTTTTACTTAAGTACAGGGTTGAATCAGTAATTCAACTTTTATTACACAAGCATCTGCACTTGTACAACTAGTTTTGCCACCTCTGCAGAGAAGGAACAAATAAATACATCCTCCACTAAAGCACATGACAAAGCAACCCCACACTCCTCACGAGCAGGAGACATCCAATGACACTTTTTCTCCTCTCAAACGACCCCCATTAGCTTTCCTGTATTGTGTAAAGAGCTGCAAAGAAGAGCTCATAAGTCTGCTCCACTTAGCCCAACCGGCATGCGGGCCCTGGGGTTCGATTAAACCCAGGTTAAGAACCACTGTTCTACATTCAACTCATCCAATCATGCTTTAAGGCACCACACACTGGCCCTTTGCTCATCCCTCACTAAAGCATTCAAATGCCCAAATATGTCGTTTTGTGTGTGTAATTAAGACTGATGGGGTAAGAAAAAAATGGAGATAGAAATGAATTGGTCCACATTTGTGCTATAGTATGTAAGGAATGTTGCCTGTTAATTACTGTGAGTGAAATCATTTGTTCTCTCAAATGAATCAACTTCCTCCTCCTCGTCTTCATTTCCACATTTGGAAATACAAAGTAAGGTCCAGCTGCAACATGCATGCCGATCTTGTGTCTAAAGTTAGTGAGGAATGTCACATATCTGTTATTTCAGACGTCAGGTCAGGAGGCTGAAATCACAACGGACACACTATTATCAACGAGACACAGCAGCCAAACAGCGTCACGTGCTGCCTTCTCCTTGATGTGTGCTGTGATTGAAGTCGCCCAACCGGGTCAGATCTGCCTTCTTCAATGAGAAAACATTCAACGTCACACTCTTCTAATCTACTGAGCAAACACTGACTTGTGAGGGAGATATGACTCATGAACAGAAAATGAAAGTTTGTGTGAGTTTCATTATGAACTCCAGGTAATCTTTGTAAAAGAAAGTAATTAGGTGACCAAACAACTCAATTCCATAAAACACACTGCCAGCTATTGAAATTATGATATGAAGAGAAAGTCAGAAAATGAAGCCAATCCAAGAGTGTCTTAACGTGAAGGCACAATAGCAGTTGCGCTTCCTTAACTTGATTATTCCTGGCTTGCTTATATAACTGCGGGTATCGTCATTCCTTAACATAGCTCTCGTCCAGTCTGTGCAGATAAGCCTCTGCGGCGATAACACGGTTGCACTCTGGTTCACCAAGACAGTCAGAGGCAAAAGAAGACGAGTTTAATTGGCTCATTGAATCCCCATAGTTGTGCGCCGCAAGGCCATTTGAGAATAGAGTCGGATTAAAAGAGACACTGATTGCTTCCTTGCCTTCGAGGTCAGTCAGGCTGAGGCAGCAGTGTGTCATATCTTATCTTGAAATAAATGCATATTATAATTAGTTGTGAATTCAATGGACTTAAGTAAATATCCTCACAATTTAATATTTTTTTTTTTACATAAAACATAAGACATTTAAAAACATCTGCTTTGACTTTGAAAAACAATGATGAACATGTTTGCCCATTTTATGACATGGTGACCAAATCAAATCAATAACTGAATCATACTTTTTTTTTTGAAAAAAATCAATTTTTTGAATATATTGATTTATAAAAGATTTTTTTTTAACCGGATAGATTTTGCAGTCCTATATTTCGTAGTTGCAGCCCTATATAAAATATAAGGAAAAAACTACTTGTACATAAGACCTTCAGGTGAGGCCATAAGACTTGCTTTTATTTTTTTGCCCCCCGAAAAAAAGTAACATTTCGTATCAAATAATTAAAGGGATGCTTGCCTCATTTAACCATTTTCAGCATTAAGAAGTTAATATTTTGTCTAAAATTCATTTGATAACTTCATGTACAAGAAATACCTTTAAAAATACATTTTGCCAATTGCTGACATCACAGATGCTTAGAGTTCAGGTAATGACCAATTGTGGCTCACCTGTTTTCTAGGTTTGGTCATGTGACGTTCGCAAAATGAGCCATGATTGGTCGTTACCCGAACCCTGAGCACGTGTGATGTCATCTTCAGTTGACGACAAGTGTCAAAATGTCTTTTTAAAGGTATTATACATGAAGTCATCCAATTAATTCTAGACAAAATATTAACTTCTAACTGCTGAAAATTATATCACTCTGAAAAAAAAAATCTTGGAAAAAAAATTCATTCATCCTTTTGAGTGAGTTTTATCAATTGATGTCAAAAGGACTGTTTGACTAAAACAGTTCAACTGTGGTATCCATCTATGCCCGATATTATTCATCTTATGGAGTCACATGGAGCTATATACACAAAAAGAACAAGAAAAAATAGGATGGCTGCATTCTATTTTTCCACATGGTTTTACTCATAAGTTGCAGCGCGCCACCGCTCTGTGATTGGGCGCCCCGCCCCCGGCTGCAGAGTTGGAGAGGGGGCGTCACCGCGTAAGTGAGCGGCGTGCTTATATGTTACGCCAGAGCCGCTCTCAGCCATCGGCGTGGAGAGACGCTCCAAACAGAGAGAGAGAGCGAAAGCGAGAAAGCGAGAAAGACGCAGCAACGTGAGTGGGACATAAAGCGCGCAGCTCCAGCGGATCCACGCGGGCGACAACAGGCAGTCAGTCGCCAGCAGCAGCAGTGTGGAGAGCAATGCAGCGGCTGTACCGCCACTTGCTCAGCCTGCTATTAGTCAGCAGCCTGCAGCTTCAGCAGCTCACCGAGGGCTGCTCGTGCGCCCTGACGCACCCGCAAGATGCGTACTGCAACTCCGACATAGGTGAGGATAACTCTCAGCCATGCATGCATTTCAACACTTGTTGACACAGCAAGCAGCTTGTTCAAATGCTCTTACACATCCACTGCTTGTAATACAACACACGACTATTTTCGGGATGAGAGCTGAGTATGTAATTGATGGCCGAGCACTAAAAACAGCTCTAAAGTGACTTAAAGAGTTTCCGACATGCGTGCCAAGCTTTCGTTGATTTCAGCAGCATGATTTATCATTTATTATGTAAATGAAGACAGTCGTCAGCATAAACGGTCCATGCCTATTATGTCTCCCAGTGTGCGGCAGTGGCTCCAAATGCAAAGTTTTTTGTTTTTTTAAACTTGCATTTGGCCTGACAAAAGAGTTCCCATCTTCGTGCTGTGTTGTCACCAGACACTTGACTATATTTACATAAGCAAGCTTGGATGAATGGAAACAGTAAGCTGCATGCTGCATATCTAATCAGGGCTCACAGATTTAGAAAGTCTCCATGGAGAACATGACTTGAAGATTCAGCTTACAATTCCACTTGGCTGTTCTGCCCATTTAGGGTAGATGCCATTTGTGAAGTAACATTCGACTTCAGATATGTCATTCAAATGACCATGGGCAGTGTCGAAAATCCAAACCCTGATTCCACCTCAATGAAACAATCGTCTCACAGAAACAAGTGCCACCTTGCGAGTCTTGGTTTGTGCAGCTGTGGAGCTTCACACACATTCAAATGTCCTGTTGATGTTGCACTGAATAGTGATCACCACTAGAAACCGATAAAAGTCATTTGTTATGCATGTTGAGGTTCCATAATGTGCATCCATTCATATAGATGAGCAATGTCTAACTTGATTTCATTGCATGCTGCATTGTTGTCAGGGACCACTTGCATTTCTTGAAGGGGACAAACACCCAAATGCAAAATGTGAGCACCCGCAAGGAACTGCTGCTTCCATCAGCTCCGTGTTTACAATTTCCTCATTGTGTGTGTCTGCCAAAATCACATCACCTCGTGAGCTACATTTGAGAGATTGCAAGATCACACCAAAATGGGAGCGCCACATGAGAGTGGCGCCGTGAGCACAGAGCCGCTCTCACAAACACACGCCGATGCGTGGCAGTTACCTGGCATCAGCTGACAACTATCAAAAGACAACAGCAGGCTTCCATGGAGTGTGTGTGTGTGGGGGGGGGGGGGGGGGGGGGGAGTTGACTAATCCTGCATCCGTCCTTCTCAGGGATCTTCATGTCTTTCATATTACTCGGACTAGCTCAGATGGCCAGAGTCAGAATCTGAAACTTCAATGGGGACATTCATCAATTACGAGCTGCTCAAAAAAGATTTGAGAGTGGCTGGCTAAGTTCCTGGCTTAGCTTGAAGTTTTCTGAGTTGTGAACCTCCAAAACAGCAGCTGGACGAATTACAATTTCAAACTTGAAAATGTCAACGTTGAGGGGACAGTTCATCTGACACAGTTGCAGATAAAAGTTGTTCAGCCAGTGGTTTTTAACTTGGGTTCGATTGAACCACGGTGGCTCGGCGGAGGTCAAGACACACACCCGACACAAATGATTGGTTTGATTGATGATCCGCGCTGCTTGGTCACCATTAGCTGCAGGTGGTAACGCTAATTGCTTGGCCTATCTGTGCTGCAGGGAATTTGCTGTAATCAGTAGTCGACTTTTTGTGATGTTACGTCATGTGATTTCTTATTATTGCAATCCCTTATGTTATGTATCCCTTATAATAATATGTGCAATATGAATTTGCACGTATAATGGAACACATGATGTTCCACAGGGGTCAATTCTGGGGCCTCTGCTGTTTTCAATGGGTTCCATCTTAAGAAAACAGCAGTGGTTGTTTGAAAGTGCTCTATAAAATCTAGAGTTGAGTGATGAACTGCAATGCCAAGTTGAGCAATTCTACAACAAACAACTAACAAAACTAAAGGAAGACTTCCTTAAGCTGCATGGAGATACAGAATACAAAAACACAACACTTTCTGAATTCAAGGTGAAGAGAGCCAGATTGGACGAAAAGGTGACTCTCCCAAGTAAACCCTATACCTGGGTCTTCAATTTGGGGGGAAAAAAGTCCCATTTCATTTGTCAATAAACTGGTGTGGTTCAGTACCTCCCCCAAAAAATTCCGAACCACTGGTATAAGCCAAGCTGACATTTACTGACAGGTCCAGACGTAGAAGACAGTTTGCGTGCGCCGCTGAAGCTTGTTCAAAGAGTAGTCGGTGCAAAAGCAAAAGGTTAGAGGCGCGAATGCGGCAAGAGAGAAACCCTCAACAGTAATTTCGACTGTCAACATCAAAAGTGACAGGCCTGAATCTTCTCGATTTTCATGCCATACTCCAGTTCAAAGTGTTTCACTTGTTTTCCTGGCCTTGACCCATAATCACGCGCAGCCACTTGATTCCATCAATCTTAATTAAGGTTGGGAATGGCGTTGTCACATTTTTTAACCTCAAGCAAACATTTGAATTGAGCATGTGTGAAACATTGCTTGTTGTGTTGTTTGGCTAGAACTTTTGCCAATGTGACAAAATAGCACAGACCTGTCGATTTTCCTATGACGTACCTGATGTGTGGTTTTGACAGCCATCAAATTGCCAGATCAAAGCCGCCCATTCGCAAGGCGAAACGAGCAGCCCTTGTTGCAAAGCCCCCTGAAAGCAAGATTAGAGGCCTGGCAGCAAACTTTGACCCTGAGATTTCATATTGCTCCATAACCACGTTTGTTCCCATGCAAGCCCTTGGGGGGAAAGGCAGCAAAACTATACGTGCGCCTTGAAGCAGGTCAGTAGCAGGGGATTAGTGTGATACTTGTTTATGGATTGCCGGTCAGGCACTGAGAGGAATGACTCCTGCCTTGACTTTTTTGTGTGTGTGCATAGTGGCCCTTTATGAAACAAGCAGTTTCTGCTGGCTTTCAAAATTTGCCTTTCTGGTGTAGGTCAAGGGCTTAAGCGACCGTGCTCTCTTGCTACACCAGAAATAAACCCCTGATTCCAATCCTGAAAATGTTATTTCATTTTGGAAAAATTTCAGGCGAAACAAGACGATCAAATCAGTCAATTCAACATACTTCCTTCACACCAATGACTGTTTCCTAGACAACAAGCCTTTGCAGTGACTCCAGCGATGAGGAAAGTTCTGCAAGTTTGGCCAGTTTTCCCTAAAGTGACTTCAAATACAAAGGTTGGAGATTCCATACACAGCTGATATGTTTGTACCCTTGGCCAAGCGTATCAAATGTCCCACTCGTCACCGCCTGTTTCTGGAGATCACAAGGCCGCTCGAGGTTTCACGATTTCAAACAGCCAATGTTGAGCGCACGAACAATGACTCAACGAGCAGGAATTCAAATACTAAAGACTGGTCTTCAACCAAATGTCTTCAAGCGTCTTCACATTACCGCGGACATCATGCAGTCTTTGATCAATTAGCAATAGCAAGAGTGACCTCAACATTTGCAGTGGCTCAAGTGGGACACAATTAAACCAAGACTATTAAAACAAGAGTCAAACTAAGCTATTAGTCAATTATAAAATGTTTCTCCATTTCCATCTCACCTCAAAAGTATCATGAAGCCAGAACTTTCCTCTGACTTGCAACATTTCGGTTGCAGTTTTTCTCCTCCATTTGGCACAAAGCTCAACAGCAGGGATTCATTTCCAGTGTTTATTCTGGAGCGTGGTAGTGTGTCGTCCTGAGAATTCCTCTTCCGCCCACTCGCCTCCCCAAACTTGGCCCACTTTTATTCATACTAAGAAAATCACTGGCACCCGCTTTACGCCTACTTTTATTTTCTCACTCGCAGTCACACGTAGTTAGCCACAAACGCCATTGAGTAACCGTGTTTGATTGTCACGTGGTACGTAGGCCGAAATGAATATTTAACTCAATTACAGGCTCACCTTGAGATGAAGCATTTGCATTGCACTTGTGTAACCATCTGCTATCGGCAAGAAGAAGTTAAATGAATCCACTTGAGAGACCCTGGTTACCTCTCATCACAAAAAAAGAAAAGAAGCATCCTACTGATGAAAATTTATGTCACATCCTTTGCATAGGATGAATATGTGTCACAGCAGGCTGATGTGAGGTCACTTTTCAAAAATAGGTTACATAAACGCTTGTAAAGTGGACTTTTTGAGCGGTGGGATTTTAGGTAAATATAGCTGTTGAACGGAGCGGAGGTCAGGGAGTCACAGCTGAGGCCCTCGGCACATTCCTCGGGCTGATCGCACCACCACCGGCCAATTAGGGGCTGCTGTCCAACAAAAGGGGTCCCTGTCTGGATGTGCTCGAGTTTTATCAGCTGACGCGCAGTCCCTTCAAACACTGTTACGTATCACACCTGGGGACTGGTTTTGAGGCCAGAGTTTTGTAGGAAAACAATTATTTGAGTGTGAAGTAAGTAACAGAAGTAGAAAAATCTTGTTATATCTGCACGTTCCTCTTGAATTAGGCTTTGGTTATTTTGTAGTTAGGTAGGAAAAGTCCATCAAATAGCACGTGGTTACATCTTGCACAGGTTAAGCAAGTAATTAACAAATTCTTGTTGAAATGTTTTACAGGATTGAAAGCTGACTAGTAGGGACTGTTTTTAGCATTCTAGTAACCTAAATTTATTTCCACACTAACTAAAATGTGCAATTCGTGTCACAAAGGACCTAACAAAATTGTAAAAATAAATAAATAAATAAAGTCTCTTGCGGCTTTCATGGTAACTAAATCGCAATTTCATGATTTGGAAATGTTTGGTTAACAGGTGTTTCGGTTGTTATGGCGGCATTTTATTAGACTCCACATTCATTCTCGTCTGACATCAGAATCTTCATTATCTTGCCTTTGCTTCCTTGAAGGCTCTTATTTCTATCCCCATTTCCATTTGCCTTGAGGCTATATTAGTAAGATGAATCCAGACCAAGAAGCCAGGATTCCGGATGCCTTCATTCTGTAAGTTAAAAAGAATGAAAGGGCTCCTGACTTTTTCACCTGCTTTTGTGGGGAATGCGAACCCCCAAAGAATGTTGGAAGGAAATTCCACAAGAACATAAGAAACAGGTTCAAGTGTTAGTTGTGTCTGCGGCTGCCGAGCTGTTGGCAGCAGGTGAACTTCACAAGAGGCCTGATCTCTTTTGCAGGACCCGCAGATCTTTCCGTTCATGCTTTCACACGAGGAAACGCAAACAAATCACTGTCAGGAAAGAATATTTACATGAGGGTCCTATATATAAATGCTATCTTTTCAAGTGCCTGATCCCAATATGGAAGGTGGACTGTTTTAGCAGGACTTGTGTTACTATTACCTACTGTGTAGATAAAACTCAAAATGTCCCTTGAGTGTTTCTCTCACATTCGCCCTCCTTGGCAAACTGCAGCAATGTAGAAAATCGGATAAACGGATTAACCGTCGTGCCAACCTGGTCTTGAAATGGTATCTATCTGTCCTTTAATAATGCCTCTTTACTGGCCGAGGCGCTATGTTTGTTTGATGCTCAAAGTTACACGCGTAACAGAATGTGACAGTTTGTCGGGAATTGGGATCATCTTCATAAGTTATTGACGAGGTAACCCCCCCCCCCCCTCCCTCTCGCTCTCTCTCTCTGTGTCTCTGTCTCTCTCTCTCTCTCTCTCGCTCTGCAGTCATTCGTGCTAAAGTGGTGGGCAAGAAGCTCCTGAGAGATGGACCTTTTGGAACGATGCGCTACACTGTCAAGCAAATGAAGGTGAGATTATTAATTTTGCCAAAAGCGTGAACAAAAAATAATTTTCTATAAATGTCTATATACGTGTTTGTTGCATTGTGGCACAAGGTCCTATTTGACAAGTGTTCTCCATGAACAACACCACCATGTTGTAACCATACAACCATGATCATGAAGTAAATTTACATTTTGGGCCATCTGACGACTTGATGATGATTTTATGGAAAAGCGCATCACTTCCTATAATCTTACATAACGGTGCATATTTCTCAGAGATGCTGACATCAGACCACTGCTTAGACAGGAGCCAGGCTGTGGGATTATAAGGCTTTGCAGGAATTACATCTCAAGCAAACTCCTCATGTAAACATTCCAACAGTCCGACACGGCATGACTGCAAACACTGACAAATGCATAAAACGGCCATTTTATCAACAATGGATTGGATTTTGACGAGACATGCTGACCCCATGGCTTATTTATTTGGATTCACGTCTGCTGATTTTGACTGTAAACAGGAGTTTTCCATGTAGGCTGATTGAGCATGCAATTCTGTCCAAATGTAAACAAATCTGATGGGAAAAATGCCATCCAAAAGCCCCCAAACTTGTGGGTTGATGTAACAGTTTGTTCTGGGAGCTGTGAGTCTAAACATGGATTTCCTGTTGTTCCCAGACAAATAAATTGCAGCAGAGAAAAGCCAACAGTTCTCAGGGCAAACACTGACTCTGCATACCTGAGCTAAATGGAGGGAGCCAAGATCAGTTCATGGCTTAGCAATGAATATCGGGACGGCTTGCCAACACAACATCAAAGTCCAAGCACATTACACGACATAATCGTGTTATCTATGATTTGGTTAGGGCACAGCGCTAATACTCCTTCTCCCACAAGGCATTCCTTAAGGAATGTCATCTGATAAAACTGACATGCTTAATTTCATGCCGGATTATTTATGTGGAGGCTAAGTAGAGGGTGCAGTGGCAGGGAGAGGGGACGGCACGGCACAAGTCTTGAAATGTTGTTTGCTTCTCATGCCTTACAGATGTACAAAGGATTTGACAAAATCCAGCATGTGCAGCATATTTACACAGACGCCTCAGAAAGCTTGTGTGGTGTCAAGTTTGACATCAACAAGTATCACTACCTTATCACAGGTGAGTTGATATTGCACACAAAATCCATAAATGTTTTTAAAAGCTGGATAATTGGCGCTCCATTACATGAACACAAGTGTTGAGAAACACCAGAATGAAATAACCGGGTTTAGACTAAGCTCCTTAGTTAGCACTCAAGCGGAATTCTTCAGACATATTATACAAGTTCATGCTGAAAACTTTGTGGGAAGACTTTTGGAAGTGTCAGCATGTGCACAAAGCTGGGGCCATCAAGACCTGCTTGTGGAAAGTCTCTACGGCCCGGATCGCGAACCCATCAAACATCTTTAAAGCTCTTATATTATTCAACTTTTCCACATACTAAAATAGTTCTCAAATGTGTTAAAGACATATCTGTGACATACCTTCATCCAAATTGACTTTGGATCTAATAGTTTTGCTGTCCCTAAATCAGCACACACCAAAAAAACGCTTTGTTCAAAATGGCCAGTTTTAGGGGCCTGTCACTTTTATGTAAATTGCTGCACCAGGCCACGCCTAGGCCCTACCCTTCTCTCTGAAAGGGGCAGTGATTTTGGTCATGGTAGCCATGTGCTAATGTTGGGAAACGACTCGGTCAATGGCGAGCAGAAGCAGTGTGGTAGAACTGTACCAATTTGAGCCAGACAGACATTTGAGAACTATTTTAATATGTGGAGAAGTGGCATAACGTTTTACTGTAAGAAAAAGTAGCATAACGTTACTATAGAGACTATGTTGTAGCGTTAATTTGCCATTGTTTAGGCAGTGGTTATTTTGCCGTAACCGGCAACTCTCCTGCAAGCGTTATTTTGCCGTGAATGTCTCTGATTTGCCGTGAATGCTTGTAGACATTTACAAGCGGTTGTGAATAACACAAATGTGCACTTTAGGCCACTGCGCGGTCGCAACGTGCAAACCGTCTCGTCGAGACCAATTAGTGGCCAGTTAGCATCACAAAGTCACGTCAACTAAAAGTGGCGAGTTGCCAGACACGGGAAAATAACCACCGCAGATTGTATCTTGGCAAAAACAATACGCGACCGCTTCAGTATTATCCAACCACCGTCTGCTTTATCGTATCTGACCTCTTGTAACCAAACAACCCTACACATGACAAATGTAGCTCCCACTTTAGACACTAAAAATACACCATTAATATGGCAGAAGGTATGATATGGCACATCACTAATTGAAAGGATAGGAAGGAAGGCTAAATCCAAATAAAATGTTAAACTTACATCTTTCACGTTTGCAAATCCAGCTGAAAAAACAGTCCTTAGACAAATGCTGTCGGTACACGTCCTTCAAAAATAAAATGAATCCACTGTCTTCTCAAAGACTCGGACGAAGGAAGCAAACACTTTTTCCTGACCAATGTTTCCCCTCTCCACGGAGCATTTGCGAGCAGGAAGAGAAAAAGAAAGGCGCAGCCAGCTTCTCGAATTTCAATGGTCGTGACAGACCTTTACCAGAGGTGGTGCCACTAACCCGAGGAGGTTGGGTCGAGTGCACTTCCGTGTCTTTTTAACGTCACAAAGACAAGTTTAATCTGCCCCTTTGAAGCACACATTTTAGAAAGGAGGAGAAATCTAAAGACAGACTTTTTTCATACCTGGTTGGATCGTAGACAGGTCGGGGATGCATATTATTAGATAGAAAACCCCACTCAAGTGCATTTTCATACTATGAGACCTTTAACTAAAACCAACAACAGAATTATGTAGATGACATTTTTAATGACCAAATGCACACGGAGTGCATTTGCATTAAAAAATGATTCTATAGTACGCCAATCACACCAAATAGATGAAGAAACATTTTCATCGATTGACTTTTGAGACCAAAATCCACGTGACGACTTGAGCGCATCATGCCAGAAGCAGCAGAAATGTGTTTTCTCTTTCACAAGGTGTAATTACAAGCCGGAAGCAGGAAGCAAGTTGTTTACAGCAAGGGCATTTTATGACTTGCCCTTTCCAACACAAGTGCACTTTTTAACTTTGGACCCCACGGGTCTTGGCATATGGAACCGATGCTAAGCTCCAACCTGTAAATACTGGAACTACATCCTGAGGTGCTGGTGAACAGACTCGAGGTTGCCAGGGGATGGCAGCTAAGTTTTACCGGCCCGAGTGGGAGTGACATCACCGTAGTTCTCTCTCCTCTATATTTAGTCAGAGGCAATTTCAAAACACACACACACACACACACACACACGCACACAGGAATGTGAGAGGGGCGTCTTCAGCTTTCGTTGATGGCTTGAGTATTTCAGGAACGTGCCTCACACTCCACACGTGTCACAAGTGGGTAAGCAAGCCGCTCCATGAATTTAACCCCTGCGCGGGGATGCAGTGCGAGCTGGAGGTTGAAAGGGAAAAAATACTTGCGGGGGCTGTCAAATTCCGGCGTGGCGAAAACATGGTGGAGGTGACATATCCTGATGTTTCCGAGTGCTTGCGGGCTGCCGTAGAGCACCTGTCTCAGGAGTCAGTAAGCCGCAAACAGACCACAGAGGTAAAAATAGATGCACGCTGACCTTTGGGTATTCAGAAATAGGGGTGATGCTTTAATTGGGCTTATGTCTTACCGCACACAAATGAATTGGGGTGTATATTTACAGAATGGAAAAGTGTCCTCATGCCTGAAAAAATAAAAGTTTGCTTGTGTTAGTGATGATAGTTATCAAAACTGCATACTTGGCATGGCTGCAAGGCTGCTGTAGATTCACTGTCTCGTTTACTACTATGCCAGGATTGCGCTTTGAAAAGTAGCACCATCACTTTCATCATCTAATCAGCACATGCCCACAGAGACTCGTCCACACAGTCTTAATTAACAATTACATACTCTCTCCAATACTGCTTTTTTTTGTTAGTTATTGAAAAACAGTAAGCAACTAACGTCCTTGACTTGTATTTTCCAGGCCGGGTGTATGATGGCAAGGTGTACACGGGACTGTGCAACTTCAACGAGCGGTGGGAACGCCTTTCATTGGCTCAGAAGAAAGGCATAAACCACCGCTACCAGCTGGGCTGCAACTGCAGGGTGAGTGGAAAGCAGCTTGCCAATAGATTGCAAGGACATCAGGGTTTCAGGTCCGCAGTTGCAAGAGGGTAGAGGAGGACCAGAGGGAGTTATTTAGGATTAGAGGAGGAAAATAAATATCTTGAATAGTTATTAAAGATCGTCAATGACCGAAACGGCCTGATGTTCATTTTGAATGCAACGTCGCACATACGTAAAACATAATACAAACTATCTAGTGTGTATTGACTGCCATCTACACAAAAGTGTGCTGGACATCAGCTAACCTCATTGGCTGCTATTGGTGGATCCTTACAAAGACCTATTTGTTCTCACAAGCTTGAAGGAAGAAGACGATCCATCAAACCCTCACTTAAAAGTTGTTAAATTATTGGTAGGGAACTGTACAAAGTATTTATATTCCACTTATTAAAATGACTCAAAGCAGGAAGTTCCGCATCTCTGAACCGTGGAGGACAATTTCCCCGACCTTTAAACACCCAAATTGGGAACTTTCAATTGGACCTGATTTGTCTCTTTCAGATCCAAATTTGCAGCTGGCGAATGTGACTTTCTGTCAATAAGCGCCGTTTCCGTTCATTACCTCCTTGAGAGGTTACGCTGCGTTTTGTTTTTAAGTGTGTGGGCTTTTTGTGCCAACACCTGCAGGTGAGAGCGTTTAACAAAAGCCTTTGGGATTGAAGCAAAAACATCAGTGCCTTAAATAAACGGCAACAATTCATTTAGCATTGCAGGGCTCAGTGAAACTCATTAATTACTCGCAAAGAAAATATTATTATTTTTTAAACCTTTTTTTTTTTATACTTTTTTTTTTATCTGCAGTTTGGAAGGATTGAAATAGCAAGCTTCCTTCTTCGGAAGATAATAAATCTACTTTGGCATCAAATTTGAGTTGCGGGGTTTCCCAACTTATATCGCAGTTGAATATTCGCTCCCCAATGATTTTGTGATGCCCTCACATGTGATAAAGGAGAGCCACATTCACCTATGTTTTTTGCAACAGACACAAAAAGCACACTCACACAGCTGACACAATAAACAAGTTTGGGGGGTTTTCTACTAGCGTCATTCTTTCTTGTGTTTGTGTCCATTTAGATTAAACCCTGCCACTACCTGCCCTGCTTCGTGACGTCCAAGACCGAGTGCCTATGGACGGACATGTTGTCCCACTTTGGTTATCCGGGCTACCAATCCAGACACTACGCCTGCATCCAGCAGAAGGAGGGCTACTGCAGCTGGTACCGGGGCATGAATGGCCGCGATAAAACGGTCGTCAACACAACTGACCCCTGAACCCCAACCAAGCGAGTCTTGCCTCAACAACCATCTCCTCCCCTTTGGCGCCATTTTACCCCTTGTATAGTATTGTAGGACTTCCAAACCTAAGTCTCGCATTGCAGACAAAAGAAAAAAAATACAACCAATCCATTACAGTGCCTGTTTTGTAGCACTTCTGATTGACTTTTTAGCATTTTATTTTTTTTGCTCTTGTACAGACTGCCCAGTCCAACTCTACAATGAACAAATCCAACAATCAACTGGTAATGGTGGTAAAAAATATTAAAAATAAAAGAATGTATGGCCACAATCTCAACCACTACTGGGGTCTTTATCATTAATGTTAGATCAGAAAACATCATTTAAAATCAAAGAGATTGGCTTTTATTGGTGCACAAAGGCAGTTTACAAACTGTCCCTTCAAAAAGCAATAGAGTAGCGTAAAACTTTATAGTACACAAGCTGTACTGTTAAGATCATGTGCCAATGTGAGGCAAAATGAATGAATAAATATAGCCTCTTATTTCGATACAACATAATTGACTCCGTCAGTGCAGTAGACACAAAATGGTGTTCAAAAATGTATATTAGGGCACTGATGAAATCAGAGCAATGCTAAAAAAAACTTTAAAAAAATGTCTGTTACAGTGCTGACGCACACGAAAGCTACACATTGCTCGGAGATGGTGAGATTAGATTTTTTTTATTGTACATAAGCTACAGAAAATGAATTATCAACTAAACTGAAACCTCTGTAAAACATTTATTTATCTGGATCAGATGGTAGATTTGCTGTGGATGTATATATTATATTATATTATATTATATAATATTATATTATATAATATTATATTAAACAAAACAAAAACTAGCAACTGTCCTAAATGAAGGACCAGCATTTTCAAGTTGAATATCGTGTTTTGTTTTGTTTTTCAATGGTGATCATAATTTCCTTGTCTGGTACGCTTCACAAACCAATCAATGATACCAAGAGGTTACAAATATTTTTCATGTCCATTTTCAATCTTTTTATATGGAATTATTTCAAATGGACACATACAGTATCTAAATGTTAGAATATTGTCACTAAATTCTGCTGTTTCTTATTTTTTCTTTCCAGAGCAGTATCTTGCATTCATTCCATTCAATTGATGGACACACAATTGCCTCTGGCTTGGAAGAACAGCCTGATCACCACTAATACAACATGTGTTACTTTAAATGCTTTGGCCTGGTTGTCAACAATTCCTTCATCCAATTGACAAGAAGCACACACTTTCTATTAAGTGCAAAATGGAGGCTTTTCCATCATTGTGCAATCATGACTATTCATTTTAACGCGGACTAAATTGGTGATATTTTTCTCCGACTGAGCTGTTTGTGTGTCCCATTCTGTGCTTCACATTTGTGTAAATATACTGTCTCAAGTTTGATCCTTATAAGAAAAAAAGTCAAATCAAGGAAACTGTGTAGTCTATGTGTAAAACACTGTTTCCCGAAGTATGCTATTTTATATTTTTATAATAAAGATTGAATGAATATGAGTTTGTGTGCATGTGCTTTTTTGCCCTTCATTAAAAGTAATAACTTACCATTTGCATGTGGTTGGCATAGAAAGTTTGCTCATTCAGGGGGAATTTATCTGCACCCAGGGAGTGGTAGATCTTTATCATCTGAGAGAACTGCAAGACAAATGATCAACTGTCTTAGTTCAGCAAGCACAAGACTGTGAAGCCACCTCCTTTTTTTTCACTGCAGTATTGTGAATCGTTCAACTGCAGAATGAGTCATAATATGAGTCTCTGGAGGTCACCTGCCTTGCCAGCGCCAGCGGCAGGTGTTCCAGCTTCATTCCAGAGCCTAAACAAAATCAGCTGCCAAAGGAAGGAGGGAGGGAGGCAGGGCTGGACTGGCACAAAAATCGGCCCTGGCATTTCACTTAAGCTCAAAACAATGCGTTTTCAGCCCCTGATTGTACACAATAGGTGAAACTGTCAAAATCTTCAAAATGAGCATGCACACAATGAAATGCATGCGGGAATCATCTTCAGGAGACTAAAATAAACTAAATACAGCAACAATTTTAAAAGTTAGTATCGGCTATCCAATTGCAAAAATACATAACGCATAGTTTTTCACTGATATTTTAATAATAATACATTTAATTTGTAATGCACTTAACATTTCAAAAGAAATCTCAAAGTGCTACAGGGAAATGTTAAAACAAATTACATTAAATAAAACAGTTAAAAACCATATAATCTAAATAAATAAGTAAAATAAATATTTTTTTCTTTTTCTTTTTAAAAAGAAAGGTCTTGAGGCCTTTTTTAAAAACTTCCACAGTCTGTGGAGGGTTTCTGGAAGGGCATTCCAGAGCCATGGGGCGACTATCTGGAAGGCCCTGTCGCCCATAGTAGAGAGTCTGGACCTAGGCTGGTGAAGGCAGTAGGTGGAGGAGGAGCAAATGTGTCGTGTGGCATTGTGGAGAGTGAGTAATTCATTGAGGTAGGCAGGGGCAGTTTAATGAATGCATTTGTGGGTAAGCAGGCAGATTTGATCATGTATTCTGTATTGAATTAGCAACCAGTGGAGGGATTTTAGGACCGGGGTGATGTGGTCATATGTGCGCCTCCTCATCAGGACCCGGGCAGCACAATTCTGGATGTGCTGTAGTTTTTGTAGTTTCTTGCCTGGGGTCCCGATGAGGAGGGCATTACAATAGTCCAACCTGGAGGAGATAAAGGCATGGATCAACTTTTCCGCATCCGGTTGGGAGGGAGAGGGACGAATTTTGGCAATGTTTTTGAGGTGATGGAAGGAAACCTTACAGAGGTGACGGATGTGGGTATCGAATGAGAGATGTGAGTCAAGCCTGACTCCCAGGTTTATAACAGAGGAGGACAGGGGAATATTGAGACCAAAAATGGGGATGTTGTTGAGGAGAGTGACTTGGATTATTGACTGATGTTGGTTCAGGTTGCTGTCTATATTCGAAATGAATTAATGGACTACTCCCGCTAAATTAGTGGTGTCAAAGTCCAGTTCTCGAGGGCCTGAGTCCTCCATGTTTTAGAGGTTTCCCATGTTCAACACAGCTGATTCATATTTAAGCTCATCAGCAAGCTCTGCATCTGCCTGATAATTATCCTGATCATTGAATCAGGTGTGTTGGAGTAGAGAACCCTCTAAAACACACAGGACTCAGGCCCTCGAGGACCGGATCTTGACACATTTGCTCTAAATTGTGGGTCAGTCTTTTGAGGTAAAATGGAGGAAAATAATAATTAAAAAGCACTGCATCGGCCCCAAAAGATGTCGGCCCACCAGGCATCTGCCTTGTACGCCAGATGGTCAGTCCAGCCCTGGAGGAGGGAGGGAGTAGCAGCACCTCCGGGGGGTTTCGAGTGTAGCACGCACGCTGCTAATGTCTGACTTACCACCCAGGGCTTGCTGCAGAAGTTGTAGATGGAGAAGACGGAGTTTATGCTGGGCACGCCGCCAAAATGCAAGCCGATGACGAGGTTCCTGAAGTCCTCCCCTGGGACCATGCTGTAGGCATGTTGGCGAATCAGGACAAAGTCCGGTTTGAAGGACCTGAACGCAGATCCATACCAAACCTATCAGTTCACAAATGCTCTCAATATTGCGCTTGTGATAAAATGTGCAAATGTTTTATTTTATTTGAAGGTACCTCTTTCCATGTATTTTTAACAAACAAATGCAACAAATCCCTCTGTATTACAATAAACAATAGCTGATTTATGAGGTTTACACTAATATAAATGAACCATGAATTAATATGAACAACTCTTAAATTAAACTCTTGAGCTACTTAAATTGAAGTTGTTACCTTGTTAACTTACTAAACATGCACACATAAATGATTACGTCATAAATCTGAACGTTCATTTTTTCCCATATTGCAGCCTTTGTGATTTGAAAATTGCAATGAGGTGTCAATCTTTGCTGGTTTACAATTGTATCCCGTCTACACATACTTTAAATGGACGTCCCACCACGGTGGCTTGTTCCAGGCCAACAGCTCTGTCAGCACATTAATGCACTGCATCTGGATTCCGCGTCCACACTCGGGAGCGCGATTATTTACCAGCCGTGTCAGGCAAAGAAATGCCCCGGAAGGCACCTAATCTTTTTGGACAATCTATCCAATTAACACAGCATAATCCTTCCTTTACAAATGGTTCTGGGACAGGGGCCAAGCAAGCAATCGGTGACCTGCGTTAAAACAGCACCCATTTCAATTCACTTTGGCGGCAGTAAAAAGTCGGTTTCAGCACAGATAATACACAACAGTGCATGGATTGGACTGGATAGTTAAACAAGCTTTAGATACTGGAATGTCACAAACTCACAGGTTGGATGTCATATGACATTCTGCTTGGACTTTATGAAGAGGCGCACTTCATGCAAATATGTGTGAATAAGTGCACAGGCGTCATGGTCAAGAGCGTGGCTGTGGATTGCCATTACCAACCAGCTCTTGAACGCGTTCTGAGACTGACAAGTGTTATGCTTGACAGGACAGCTCAGAAGAGCTCGGTTCTCAGCGACAGAGTGACTACAGCTGTTCTGCCGCTGCCGCTGCTCCTGCGGCACTCAGCAAACCTGCTATTTATACTGGATGAAACCAGTCATTGAGACTCTGCAACCAAAACAGTTTCAAGTGAACACACAAGTGCTGCATCATGCAAGTGCCAGCTACCGCTGCTCTTTGCTGCAGTTGAAGTGTCCCCGTAATAGCTTTGCACATGGAAGACATTCTGTCCCGTTTCCTCTTTGAATATATTTAATCAGGCTAGAGTGGTGCCAATCATTTCTGGTTATCATGTTGATTTGCATGCCGCAGTGTGGATCCACTGAGTGAAAACCTGATGCGGGCTGGTCACATGCTTTTCTAGCTTTAACAAGGATTGTTTGCAGGTTCGAAGGACATGAAGTGACATGATGCTTTATGGGCCAAACCTTTGCATGGGTTAGGATTAAACATTGGTATCTAGGTATGGTGGTTATGGATTGGGATATCAATGATTCCATTCACTGTTCATAGTGGTTCACAATTTTTAGAAAAGGCATTTTAGTTTTGATTCTTTGAATGTTAGTTGCTCAGAATCTCTTAGCTCATGAGCTCGTGTTTATGTCCTTTATCAGGTTTGATCCTCCTCTCAACTTCCCATTAGTCAATGTCTTCATGATAATAATGTGTTGGGGACGCACCTTGTGAAACGGTGGGCTATATTCCAAGGATCAGGATGCGATTCGTTGTTCCAAACTAGCATTCCATCATCCAAGCAAAATGCAACTAAATAAGCTTTCCTATGAAGAAGACTGATGCGCTTGACTGATGGCCTTAACTCATTCATTCCCAGCCATTGCTGTTTTACTGGATTTTGACTGATTTTGCAAGGCCCACAGAATATTGTGTTCTATTGCTATAAAAACATGAGTCTTTTCTTTCATCAGGAATTTTTTTTATTTCTATTTGTTTCCATTTTGCAGCAGAATAGAATATAGCTTCAACATTATTCACAAATCTGTTTAGAACTGTGGGTAAATCAGCTTGTTTGCAACACGGCCCTGGTTGACCTCTTCTACTCTGCTGCCACCTGCTGGCCGTTTTTGTAATAACTACCACTGCTTCAACCATTTTGTGGAGTTGAGAGACTGCATCAAAGCCTTCTGTATGCTCTAGCATAAAGCAACATAAACAATGTATAAATATGTTTTTGGGACACTTAAAAATTTCAAATAGAACGTATTTATACATTTTTGGGAGCAAGTGAGTTAAATACTCAAACCACAAAAAAAATTGGGAGAAGTGTTTAGGAGAACCCATATTGAATGACTTTTCTATGGAGCCAAGAAAAATATGTTGAAACTAATCTTGAGTTAATAACAATGTTTATAAAAAATCATCTGCGTATGTAAACAACTTACTGACGAACTCCTGCCCACAGAAAATGATGGCATCCAAAGAGGCCGTTCCTCTGTGCATGTGAAGTGGCCGACTGAAGCATTATTTTGGGGTTCACCAGCCTGAATATAGGACTTGTTGTAATTGAGGCTGTGGCACAAGGCCCGGTGGCACCAGAGGCTCAAATTCTGCGTGGTTGCCCAGTCAGGCCTGCCCAAGTGCTGGCTTACAGCCAAAGCTGATCTCCATTGTAAAGAGAAAGCACCAGAGTGGGATTTTTTTTTTAACCTAACATTTGAGCAGACACAATGCCGGTGAACATTTTAACAAGCCGTTTCGGGCCAGCAACAACAACAAGTGTCATTAATGGCCAACCTCTAATGACACAAGACAAGTCCAACAGATACAGACTTTTGATACTGGCACACTAATGTGTGAATATTTTTCTTTATAGGGCTAAAAACATTAAAAATAAAAAAAAATAAACATAATAACACTGCATATCACCAAGCCTGTCTTAATCAACGAGAAAAAAAAAATCAGATCAGGCAGACTCGTCAGGACTGAAATCAAAGCAAACAAAGACGGCCGGTGGTGTTAAGGCGGCTGGGAAATGAAGTGTTGAGAGAATTAGTTGAGGCATTTTGTATGCATGGTTTCATTACAAAAGCAGAAATGGTGGACACTACAGCCAAAGTGCCCCAAAAGGAAACCAACCCTTGGCAACCTAAAGCTGTGTCTGTCAATTGGATTGATTTGCCCTGTAACAAGATAAACCTCTGTGCGCTATTCGGTGTTGAGGAAGCTCTGGGTAGCCAACTTCCTTCACTGATTAAAATGGCCCTTCAAGAGGGTCAGCGCAAAAAGTTTATGGCTTGTATTGTTTCGTGTATGTGTCTGAATTAGCCCTGTGTGCTCCAAAGTGGTAAACGAGTGGTAAAGGCAGGGACACTATTCTGTACAGAAAATGACAAGAATCAGACAAAGATTTGCTTATGTCATCTGTTCAATTGTGCTCTGGGAATAAGAGAAAAAGAGGTGGAACCGTAGCCAGCATCAGAAATTAACTTTTAGTGCATCTGGGGAAATCGTTCCCAGTGTAGGGAGAGTACCGTCTACATTTGATCTCCAAATGGAGCCAAACACGTAAATCAACGTCATAATCCGTCATAACAAAAAGGTTTTGCTCTACGTTGTTCTGCTACATCCAATAAGTTTGTTGTGACTCAAAGTGCTAAACAACACTGGCTGAATAAGCATGAATTGATTGTGTTTTCATTACAGCGTAAGTATCCACAGCCTCACTTCTTTACCAAGCCAGTCTTAGACACTTGAAGTGCAATAAAAGTTGTCTTTTGTTGAATTGTGATGTTTGCTGTGATAAAAGTTCCACAGTACAAAGCAGAAACACTCCCAACTCCCATTTACTTTTATGTGGACCAAACAGATATGGACGGTGAGCGTAATCGCAGTAAAACAAGCTAAATAAACAGCAAGGTAACCAATTCATCAAGTTTTATTATTAAGTGAGGGGAGGATGAGCAATTCTTGCTTAGTGGCTAATCAATCAATCAATCAATCAATCACATCTTTATTCCTCTAGCACCTTTTATACTTTGAAAGCAACACAAGGTGCTTCATAAAAAGAAAGCAATTAAAAAGAAAAAAAAGAAAAAAAGGGAAAACAATCGTTGCCATTTGCCTTGCAGCCAGACCGGAGGTTTTGGCAGCAACGTGCGGAGACTCCAAAGGGCTGACTAAAAGCAGTGCCACAGAAAACATGTCATAAGCACTCTACCTTGTGATGTGCCATTTTGTTGCCGACTGCACGCCACGTTGCACGCCACGTTGCACGCCACGTTGCACGCCACGGCCACAGCTGATATTTAACGCTCTTCCTTGCAGGACATTGAACACGCAATGATGGAAAAACATACAAATGAAGGCTTTCATTGCGAGATGCGCCTGCACAAACAAAGACAGAGTGAGTGTAAAACTCTTGCACGTGCAGCAGCCCTGTCCTTCAGAGGGCTGTTTTGAAAGCCAAGGTGTTCTTTCCGGCAAATCAAAGCAAAAGCCAGAAGACAATCAAAAGGCAAGTGGCTGACAGTTAGCTGATTGGCAGCTGACGGTACACGACTTGGCAGTATTCAAGTCAGCCAGTATCACTTTCAACTGCAGCTTCGACTAGCCCCAGTGGAAAAAGAAACCTCTCCAGACTGAAAAGCTGTATTCAAAGACTAAACTTTCAAGAAAACTTGATGTTGGGTAATATGAGAACTTAATTTTATAGACGTTCGGGGTCCCCAATAGGTCGTCTGCAACATTTTATTTTGTATTTTTGTCACTCAGTTCAAAATGTTACCAAAGATATGGGAACACACTGTTTTGATGGCATAAAAACCTGAGCTGACGCTAACTAGCTAGTTTTTGTTCTACTCAGTACAAGTTAGTAAAAGAGTGAAAACATTTGGGGTTCAGAATTATTATTTTTTGTGTCAAGTTATCGATAGAGTAATTGACAGTACAGCCTACCTTTGCCACATTTACTTTTTGCCATGAATGCAGATGAATTGTGTTCCCTGAAGCTTTGAGATGATTGGTCCACGCAATTGCTCGACGACTTGCAGTCAGAGGAATCATCACCAAAACACCAATTGAGTTTTTCCAACTAACTAATATAGCCAATAGCCTTGGTTTCGCCTTGTGTTCAGCGCTAAGTAGGGCGCACAATCAACCCAGGGAGAGACATTCATTTCCTGTCTCTAATGAAGTCCGTGTGAGACCTCTATGTCATTAATTCTCTAACTGTTATGATTTAATACTAAGCTTGAAAATAAGAGCATGTGTCTATGTCTTATTTGAAGTCATATTTTGACTACCATAAGATTGTTAATGTAGGCAAGTGCAGTCCAAGTGGTGGAATCATTGCTTTGACACTTTTCAAATACAAATCAGAGCTTCTTAAATACATAAATTACTTTGGAAAACACACAACTGTGATAAGGTTTACTGATGCACTTGTGTTTGGAGAGCTTGTCCACAAACTGAAAAGTCAAAAGGTCCCGGCAGCCTCAAGAAGCTTACAAAGACATAAGTATGCTATTCAGTGTCACAGTGCAAGATTTCTTAACATCCTGTCTTTCGCAGCCACCGAGAAATATGCAGGCGGAAAGGTGTTTTGTTTGTGTGGGGGAAATTGGTGTTATGACTTTGCTCTATCTGTCGACATTCTGCAACATTCCTCTGGCCATGAATGAAACGCTTGGCTATCAAACAGTGACTTTGTATGCGGGCATAATCTGTGACAAAAGCACCATCAAGGTTGTCTGGGATCGCTTTGCATTTGGAGGAACTTTTCATCTTGCTTTTGGGCTCCAAATGTCAATTAAGAGGACATTTGTTTGCTGTCAAGCTGCCAGGCCGCTCGGTGCTGTTCAGCACTAGTCGTAGACAAGGGCAGAGTCATAAAAGCGCAACTGTTTGACAATGAGTGCCATTGCTCGCGAATGAGGCGGCAGTCATACCATCTGCATCCAATTTGGCTTCTCTATCATTACAACAATAACGCCGAATTTATGCTACACGCAGATGCACAATAAGCTCAATGTCAATTTTGACGAGGGCAGACCACTAGCCGAGCACTAGCTTCTAGTTTGCCATTATTCTTGCATGTTCAATTGTTTCCTTGACTCTCAACGCTGATAAGTGGGGTGAAGTTGAGGCCATAGCCCAAATAAGCCAAACATTCTAAAAGAAGGCTTGTTGTGACATGAGATGACAAGCATTTGGCTAACTCGTGATATTAAAATAGAAAGTGGAGAGGAATAAAGATTGATCAGATGACACAACCACAATGATTTTCCTCTCCAGCTTTGTGTCAACCAAAAGAGAATTGATGATCTTGATAAACAACAGAATGCATTGTGCAGATTGTATTGGACGTTGTTTGCTTGCTGACAATCTCGTTACTTGTTACTGTTACTCACTGCCAGTTTTTGAAAATCATGGAAAAGTCATAAAGTGTCACATGAGGTTTACAAGGGGATGATGAAGTCATCTTTGCCACCCTGATCAGCCGATCTCCTTGAGCCCTGATTCAACATAATAGTCTATTTTAATACATGGCCTCACGTGTCCCAACACTGCTACTGAAGTGGCCCGAGTCCCGCGCTGCTGCAAGCCAGCCAGCCAACCATCGTTCAGAATAGTTATTATTCCAAACGATGCTTGAGTTCACATTACCCAATATGCAGCAAGGAAATCTTCCTCTAACGTTGAGTGCTATTTTTATGCTAGATTTTTCAGAAATACATAGATGTTTTTTAATTCTTTCATTAGTCATTTAAGGAAAGAGTGTCAAAATTCCTAATAACCAACCGTATTATTGTGACAGCACAACAGATACATTTCATTAGAGGAGGGAGGGAGGGAATTTTTCATACCTGAGCATTTTGCTACCCGCCTTGTTGACTTGCATGTCCACCATGCATCCTGAAGTGACATAGGAGGCCAAATTGATCTCTGAGAACTCTGCCTGGGAAAGAAAAACAAGGTGTTTTTTTTCTTCTGCAATGTGCTTCATTTGGCTTTGTGCCACAAAAGGTGTGATAACACATTAAATGATTACAGGTTATGAGATGTAACACTTTTATCCCGAATTTTTATTAGTCAAACCAGACAGACTTTTTTGTTTTGACTTCATTTTGCATATTATTCTGGGGGGAATACATCAGCGGGACTAAAGACAATGTGATGGGAGGCAAATGAGGTTATATCTCAGTCTGCGACCTCCCAGACTCCAGAGAAAAACGTTAGACTTGGCTTCAATATGACTACCCTTGAGAGAAAGACTTCTAACAAAAGTTGACGCAAATATGCAACATTTTTTGTACAGTCATCTGAGACTACACTCCACCAAAAATGTGAAATTATTGACTCTGTAAGGCAGTAAAACCAACTTTGCGGTGTTTGAAAGTTGATGAATTGAGCCTAAGTATGGTATAAATATAGTATAAATACTTTCTGTCACATTTAAGACATGTTTGCTCTTTGATCACGGCTGAACGCTTTTGAAAAAATAATCTAATTGTGATTCCCACTCACCCTGTCAAAATTGTGATTGCGATTTAACATGATTATTTTTTGTCCTCACCTTTGTATTGTTATATATATATATATATATATATATATATATATATATATATATATATATATATATATATACTGTATATGGGGTGTCAAGTGATTACATTTTTTAATCATAATTAATCAAATGACTTCGATAGTTAACTCATGGTTAATCACAAATCTGTTTTAAATGTACAATAATATGTACAATACATTTTCATACTCTTGTTAAAATAAAAGTGGGAAAAAAATGCTAAATAGAAATGTAGCTGCATCTTTTAGTCATTGATACACTAATTTCATAATAAATCATAAAATTTAGTTAAAATTATGATTATGATAAAATTATAAAAAGAAACGAGTGCAATATTGATTTGCGTTGAGGTAATTTTTCTGTCACTAGATGGCATAATTGCATTGATAAGACAGTGACAGTTCAAGATCTGTCAAATCTTTAACATGAAATAACTTGTGAAATTCTGCACATTATATCTATATATTAGGGGTGTTAGAAAAAATCGATTCTGCAATATATCGGGATATTACAGCGCGCAATTATCGAATCGATTCGATATGTGGCTGAATACATTTTTAAACATCCATTTTTTTATGGGAATATTCAACAAAACGTCTTACTTAGGGTTAGGATTCACAAATTAATCATGGAAGAATGTTATATTAATGGAACATGAAGCCTTAATATTTTATTTCAGTGCTGTTCAAACATGAAACAGACTGCAACCTGTTTGTTAAATGCAGTTGCTCAGTTATAAGCCTGAATTTTCAGATAAATAAATACATTTTCATACAAATCTTACAGTGTACATGTACAAGTTTACTGATTAGTATTTTCTCAATTTGAGTAAAAAAAAAATCGCAATAATCAATTTATAGATCCTTATCGGGATTAATCGGTATCGAATCGAATCGTGACCTATGAATCGTGATACGAATTGAATCGCCAGGTACTAGGCAATTCACAACCCTACTATATATATATACATTTATGTATAGTCGTGTGTGTTTTCTTTATTGTCATGACTATTTACATTGTAGATTCTCACTTAAAGTATCAAAACTATGAATGAACACATTTGGAGTTATGTTCTTAACAAAAAGGTGTAATAATTGAAAACACGTTTTATACTCTAGTTTTTTCAAATTAGTCACTCTTTGCTGTGGTGATTTTTTTGGGCATTGCCTGGATGAGCTTCACCTGAAATGCTTTTCCAACAGCTTTGAAGGAGTTCCCAGAGGTGAGAATGCCAAGAATGTGCAAAACACTAATCAGAGCAAAGGGTGGTTATTTTGAAGAAACTAGAATATAAAACGTGTTTTGAGTTTTTTCACACTTTTTTGTCAAGTACATAACTCCACATGTTCATTCTTAGTTTTGATGCTTTCAGTGAGAATCTACAATGTAAAAAGTCATGAGAATAAAGCAAACACATTGAATGAGATTTGTGTGTGTCCAAACTTTTGGCCTGTACTGCATGTCAGTGATGTATAACAGCGGCTCTCAACCGCAGTCCTCGAGTTCCCCTATCTAGCCTGTTTTCCATGTCTTCCACAGCCAACACAGGTGTTTCAAACGATCAGCTATTTAGCAAGCTCTGCATGAAGTCTGATAACGATCCTCAGCTGTGTTGGCTATGGGAGACATGGAAAACAGGCTGGATAGGGGTACTCGAGGACCGGGATTGAGAACCAGTGATGTATAATGACAGGCCAAACAATTACATTATCTTCTACTAAATGACATAAGCTGCAGTTAATGTGTGTATCCACCTGTTTCCATTCCTACAGCATACAGTAGTTTTGTGTTCAATGAAGCAAATCCATATTTGATATTAAGTAAATATGAAAGTAAGCTTATACTTTTTGTGAAAATTTTTGGGGCGCTGTGGCGTGAGATATTTTTAAATGTAAATAAATAAAACACTGGTTTAGTACTTGACGTGTCTCTAGTCGATTAGCGTATCGAAACAAACATGGCGATGGATGCAAACACTCCAGCTGACGCGCTGCTCAACTCAATCAGCCAATATGCACAGCAAGTGAAGTCCATGCCTATCTGCACGTTCTCATACAGTGACCATCGTTTGAGGTGTTAAGCCTGCGTTGATGGCCTTTATGTGGTGGCTTTCATCAATATAAAATAAATAAATAAAAAATCCTCAGCAGTGTTTTCTGACGACATGAGGATATGAGTCATTTGTGAAAGGAATGTGCCAATGACATAAAAATGAAGGAGAAATACACCCACTCATTTCATTGAAATGTGATTCACTCGCAGTGGAAGAGCAAGGGGGCGGCCGTCTTATTTACTGTTGTCTTATTTGCAGGACAATGAGGTGTCGGACACGCTCAATTTGTCTCAAGGACATGTTGCACTTGTCGCTTCCTTTTGATGAACACCTCAAAAAAGGATCATGCGTGTGTGCTCAGTGTATGTGTACAACACAAATGCACAGACTCGCTGCTGCATACAAATGCGAGCCATGCAAATCCCCATCAAAGAGTGTGTGTGGGCAAAATATTGGCAAGAGCCACATAAACATCATATGTGATTGGCTGAGCCAGTAAAGGCAGCTACATTCATGAATGAAGCGGCTGGTAGGATGGGATAGTGGATGGGGGTGTTTTCACAGCGTCATGGCAACGCATTCAAACACTGGCCCTGGAACAGCATTTGCCCTGGGAAAGGAAAACAGCAAGTGATACACAAGACAACTGCCTCCAGGGTTAATTCTTCTCCACTGTTGACCTGCATGGAGTCTGAATGAAGTTTTTGGCCTGATGGTCAGGAGGAAAAGATTAATAGAAGATCCATGGAAGATTAAATTCAATCAACTTTTTCACCAGAATGGTATCAGTTCACAGCGTCACTTATTTGCAGATTTTGCTCTTTTTTAATTTTTTAAGTTGTACTACTTTATTACTTGACGGGATTGTGGTGCCATCTTGTGATCCCAAGTCAGCCGAGGAGATAGTTAAGTCAGAGGAAGTTACATTTGACGAATTACCACTCTGATTATCTGCGTCCTATTGCATTCTGGGAACGGGAATTAATCAACTTCGGCTTCATCCCGTCAGCCCCTTATAATAATAAGGTATAATTGTATGTGAAAAGTGAATGTTGTAAATTGACTCTATGATTGTCCAAAAGGAAAAATAAACAAATAAAAACAAAACATTTTTTTTTTTTTTTTTTAACTGTGATCCATTTATTTCAAGGAAAATGTCGCAAGTTATGTGGGGATTAC
>NC_141255.1:18016153-18148653 GCF_054856555.1 Leptonotus elevatus | reverse complement strand
AGTAAACACAAATCCCTGGCAAACTCATGTTTTAATCATCATTGAAGGTGTTTAAGGGGGCAACTCTTTGGATTGTTTATTTGTATGCAGGACGAATTGAGTGGAAATAGGAAGAACATTTTTCTATAAAAAAAAAAGAAAAAGAAAGTCCTATGTGCATTTCTCAGCCCATTTCAAACCGTTTTGCATTTCCCAGTCCTCAGTGTTGAACTCTAACCCCTTGCAGCCGGAGGACTGCCAACAATCTGTCAAAGGCTTCAGGCTATACGGCCATGCGTATACCGCCCGCTACATGTTGGAGGCCTTCGGTCACTGGGACAAGCTATTTGGGATTTGCCTCTCGGCCTGTTCACACCAAAACAAGCTTTCCCTTACAACATTTCGCTCCCTCGTTCATTCTCCTTCATCCACCACACGTCCTTTACGATACATTCAATATGGTCACGGAGGGAGAATCTTGTCAATAAGAGCTCCCAGCCTTCAATGACTTTAATGCTTAAGATATCATTCACTGTCATTTGGAAGCTGTGAATCTTCAACATAACTGACCTACATACTACACTGGCAGTGCCCCGTAACCCAGGCTCCCCACAGTCGAGAGAAAGTGCGGGCCATCCCAGAGGCCTATTGGCTGAAAAAAGCTGGAATGCGTTGCAAAAGATTGCTAAATGTGTCGTCACTCGGGGCCATGGCGCTAATTCACGAGGCGCTCGGTTTTGCTCGTGTTCACATGTAAACATGGAGCTCAGGGCAGAGGCCCGGAATTTCTTTCTCTCTTGTGCCCACGCCCGCTATGTATTGTAAACTCCACTGCTATTTATTTATTTATTTAAGGAGAATACTTTTGGTGGAGAAGTTTGTGTACAATTCAAGTTCAATAAAGCTCACAGTCATCAACAATTGGCAGTATTTCCTTCACAAAGGAGATGTGGGGGAAAAAAATCGGACAAAATATCTGACGGAGAGTCTTATCCTATGTAGCCTGTCTACTTTAGGGCCACAGTATATTCATTCAATTTAGGACGGAAATTGAATATTTGTAGATTTTATTATTCTGCCAATATCCCATCGACTGATCGGACAAAAATTGGCTTTGCTTTAATAAAACAACGCATGTGAGGTACATTCCAACCAACAGACCGAACAATCATCCATCTATCCATTTAATTACAAAAAAAAAACTTTATGCAGCTCCTTTACCAAAACTGAATGGGGCATTTCCTGCCCTGCCTGATTAAATGATCAAGCCAAACAATAATGAAATATTTAAAAAATTGGGAGTTGCTTCTCCAGCCCTGTAGGTGGCGGTAACACGCCTCAAACTACTGATAAACACATTCAAGGAGAGGAAGGCATGTCTGCAAGTTTCATCCAACCAACCAAAAATTGAAAAGGCTCTTCCATCCCTTACATGTTTATGTAAAAATCTACTCTCTAAAAAAAAAGTTGGATCAAAAATAACACAAATATGGGTAAAACATGGACCGATCCTCTACTTGGGTCAATATGACTCAATTTTGAGTCAAGAAATGGGGCTTTTAGTGTAAAACAACCCATAAGTATTGGTCAGATCCTTTACTTGGGTCAAAAAATTGGGTAATTTTGTATAAACCAACCCAGAAAGTTGGGTGAAATTCACCTATAAAGTGGATCGGTCCAATTTGTATCCATAATTGGGTTACTTTTCACTCAACTGTTTTTAGAGTGTAGGCCTACAATTATCACATAATCCAGTTCTTACTTTACACAGTAATTTTTCATAGCATTCTTGGATTCGATGCTGATCATTGGGGCATTACAGTGACGTTCAGTAGTTCTGTGAATTACACCAAGCAGTGAAAGCATTTCCAGAGAAAGTCCAAAGTATCTGCTGCTCGTATTATTCAAAGTGCAGTGCAAACACAGGGACAGATACTTGGCGGGGTATTTTGCGTCTTGTCTGAAGAGAGACGTCGGGGCAAAAGAAGAAAAAAGAAGGGCTTGGTGTTGGTGTTGATGTCGGCGATGCTCTTTGAGACTTTGCTTCGGTGCTGTGTAGCGCTTTTGTGCGCCATTCGTTGCCTTTCAGGATGGAGCGGCGTTTCCCCAGAGACCCCTGACACTTGACTGGAATTCCCAGGAGGAAAATTCAGTCCTGAGGCAGAGAGCGATAGATGTTCACCGTGCCTTCCAGTACTAAACACTAGGGTTGGGCGGTAAAACGGTAATAAGGTATCCCGAGGTGTCCAAATATAGCAACGGTGTCACTGTCAATACAGTCATTAAGAAATAAAATAAAATGCAGCCTGCAGCGTATAATGACCTATTGTGATATCAAACTAAATTATTTGATAACACGACATTTGTAATTGTTTTCAAAATTACTAATACTATAACAACTAATATTACTATAACAGTTTAAAACTAGAAAAATTTCCGCGGAAATTTTGAATGGGCCTGCTGACTCGCGTGGAAACACGCAATACTTGGAGCAATAAAAATACAATTTAAACCATTGAAATCGGTCAAGAAATGTGGAAGTTAACCATAATCAACTAAAAGTATTACTGCCCCTTTAAGAAACATGCACATTCACGCACATACATTTGATTTTAACTAACATTGAAATGAGATGAACAGTTAAAAATTTAAACCATTGAAATCGGTCAAGAAATGTGGAAGTTAACCATAATCAACATCAACTAAAAGTATCTTACTGTCCCTTTAAGAAACATGCACATTCACGCACACACATTTGATTTTAACCAACATTGAAATGAGCTGAACAGTTTAAAATTTAAACCATTGAAATCGGTCAAGAAATGTGGAAGTTAACCATAATCAACTAAAAGTATTACTGCCCCTTTAAGAAACATGCACTTTCACGCACCAACAGACGTCACGCACCAACATTTCATTGATTTTGTATAGGATACGCACACTGCAAACAAAAGCCTCTCACGACTTAACGGTTGAAGATGCAGATTCCAGAAATGGCTCGTTAGAACGGCAAGGGTTTGGGGAACGCGAGCATGTTCTCAGTTTTTTAATCGGATGAAAAATGACCAAATGAGAGCAGGTTGAAAACTTATGATTGATCGAAAATGAAGAGGGGAAAAACGCCGAAATTAAGATGGAAAAAGAGGTGAAATAGTCAGACTTCTCCTCGCTCAAAGTGAAAATAAAGGTACTAAATGACACCTTAGCCAAATAAAAATAGGTTTGTCAGAAACTAGACACTTGTGGCTACAAAATGTGCGAATTTGATGTCTAGTGAGCAAAGATTGTGGCCATGGTGACGAGTTGAAGTGAAACTTGAAATAAATTTTTTCCCTGTCTACACTCTGATTCTTAATTGGTCCGCTCAAGCCCATGCAATACAAACCAATGTGATAAAGGCTATTTCACTCACTGTCTTTGAACCCGCACAGGGGGGAGAGCTTTCATTCCTTAAAAAATTTTTTGACACTGAACTAAAGATGGGAAAAATTCCAACAAAATGAGCTCAAATTCATATCGGTCGGTTAACGTATGCGCGTGCAGCGTGTCTTGGAAAAGGGTGCTTGATTGGAGTTGATCTCTTTCGGTTTCCCATTCATTCCTATGGGACTTTTTTTTGGGAGTTTTTTGGGAATAGCGTCGCCATGGTAACTGGGAATTCTTATAAAAATAATAGCGCAGCGAGTCAGATCGAGCCGCATCGTTTGATACCTCATTTGTGCCGGTGCGATCTACGGTACGGGCCGCATTTTTGCGGAAAATAATAAACCCTTTTTCCCTTTTTCTAGGATAGTAATATGTGCCTTCTGCTTTGCAGCAGGCCCATAATTAATAGTAAGCTCAGACGGAGCGAGGCAAAATGGCCAGTCATTACAGCTCGGTTAAGCGGTCCCTTAAAAAGAAAAAAGAAATGCAACTGCTACAATTTGGCAGCAAATGTCGATGTGGCCTGTATGCAAAATCTGCGTGAGGACTGTAACGGTACGAGATGGACTATACTCATCTGAGGAACGATATCCCCCGCTCACTGCTGCAAAGACGTAAGTTTGTCGCCGCGCCACAAAGCGATTTTATTTATAGAAAAGATCAGTAAGTGATTTTGTTTTTGTCCTTGGACACACATGAACCCGAGACCGCGGCACACAGGTGAGTGTATCTGTGCTTGCTCTTGGGGCCCAATAGGTGGTGGAGGCTGCGTGCTTATGTTTGTGTGTCGCGTAGATGTCGAATGTACACCCACAGCGGGGTCTATTAAAAGAGTCTAGTAAACCGGGAAACAGTTTCTAAGTGTGGAGGACCGTAGAAGTTTGTGCGCATCCGCAGGGTACAATGTATTCTACGTAATGCTATCTGAGCTTGGCTCTGCGGCGTAAAAGGAGCGCGTGCACATCAGCTACACATTTCAGCTAAAGATGTGCTGTCATGGAGTGACAGACATTCAAATGCGCTTCATCACACTAAAGATTATTACAAATGCAACCGGAGCACACAGTGAACAGATCTGTGACCATTAACTTCTAGACAGATTGGCTGTTAGCGCAAGATAAGTCTTTAAAAAAAAAAAAAAAGTCTAAAATTAGCAACGGTATTACCGTATATGGGGACGATAAAACAGTGTCAACATTTAAATACCGCCCAACCCTACTAAACACAGCTCAGAAACACAAAAGGAATCTGATTTGAGGGCATCATCACACCTATATTGCAGATACATCCCATTTGGGTATATTGGCATGAGTCGAGCACTTTCATTTTGATCCATGGGGCTGCTTCCTTCAAGACAGTTCCTCCATAGACAATGAGATGACTTCAGTTTCGCCAAAGCAGATTTTACATCGTTCTTAAAGTGTGACAGTAAAAACGAACATCATCACGACACGGAAGCGTTACCAAAGCAGCAGGCAAATATCGGCCCGCTCTCTTTTTTATGACTAGAGGATGTCACAAGCTTGAAGCATCCAGCTGCAACTGTCTACCAGACACTTATTACATTTTATATTAAAACTACTTCAGAGTATTGGAAAGTACTACTTATTTGTCTAGTATTTGGGTAGTGTGGGTTTCACTAAGGGTCCTGCATTGAAACTGTAAAACCCTCAAGTCAAAATTGTATTTTCTTACTTTGAATCTAGTCAAGACATTGATGCAATGAAAAGTTATGGGGGATTATGTACACTATACAAAACAAAGTTGCTATACTATACTACCATCTGTTGGCCAAAAATGTTCACTACAACACAAATACCAATCATTTTTAGATGAACAACAGTGCCACTAAGTGGTCATGTTGAGGCTCAGCGAGCCCTTGATTTGTATCCATTTTCTCTAGTGTGTTCACCAGCCAATCAGAGGACACTATTGGACAACGCACACTCACAGCTATGGACAATTTAGAGCAGGGGTGCTCAAGTTTGGTCCTCAAGAGCCCCTAACCAGCCTGTTTTCCATGTTTCCCTCTTGCAGCACAGCCAAATCTAATGATCAGCTAATCAGCAAGTTTTGCAGAAGCCTGATAAGGATCCTGATCATGACTCAGGTGTGTTAGTGGAGAGAAACATGGAAAACAGGCTGGATAGGGGCTCTCGAGGACCGAACTTGAGCACCCCTGATTTAGAGTCGTCAATGAACCACTATAAAGAAAAACCTCAATCGATTTATTAGTGGTAACTCTTCATCAACATTTTCTATAATTTAGTCCTCTCAGCTATTAAAACGTGAATATTAATGAGCTATGGATATTACAAAATATGACAAATGTGGTTACAGAACTGAATGTTGTCCTTTTGAGGTGAGTGTCTCTCCGAAGAAAGGCTGACGCACTAACATGCTCCAAGGATGGCGATGATCTTCTGTGAAGTGATTTCAGAAACAGCGAGGTGTGAAGAGGCCCACAGAGCCCGGCGGGGATATCAAACTAGGCGGCTGAGAGAAAAGAAGATGCTCTTCCTTGCAGGGAAGAACGGTAAGCAATCCTGCAATGTTCATCATATGGCTGTCAGCGGGATGGATTCCTTTAGTGATCATTTTTAAACCTAGGCTTCATCCCCGCAGAGCCTTTAGCGATGCTGTGTAATGATCCCTGATGATGATAATTTCAAAGGGCTGGAAATAGCGAGTTACACATCAGCAGAGGTTGAGGCTCCCTGTTGATGTCAAGCTATAAAATCAAAATTCAGGAAAAGGAAGAGCCGTTCATTGATTTGGTAGTTGTCAGGCTTCTGTGATCAACCAACTGCTGCACATTTTGAGAGGAGATATCAAAAGTATCTATTCCATTAAAGCCTCTTTATGATAGTTGGGATTTAGATTTAGAGTAAAAAAAAACTTGTTACCCTGGTTTTTGTTCAAATGAAATTACATTAAATAATAATTTGAAAAGCTGTCATAAAGTGTCAACTTCCTATATTTCTATCAAACTATTACACTACCATACATTTAGAAATTTATAAATGCAAGACAGAGAAGCACGATTAAGAAGAAAAGGCCTGCTTGACCCATTTTTTTTAGCCTGAGTACAAAATGGTGGTATAACACCTCCCCATCCAATTGTCAGCCTCCATTTAACAGCTTATTAAAAGGAAAAAGTGGCAGAGTAGGCCTTGCATGGCAACCAATGTTATTGTTGAGTTTAAAACTTTAGAGCAACAGACAGGCAGACAGACAGATGGATATATAGCTATATAGCATTGAGACGGGATTTAAATTAATTTCAATCTAATCTGAACAACAAAAAAAGAATAGCGTTGCTTGATGGTATGTGGTATATCAGGGCATACAGTCAACACCCAGTCGCCCACCCAGAAAAATGTATAATTGACCTTTCGCAAACCAACGGCCAAGCTCCTCCCCGCTCCATTGAAATCCATTGTAAAATCCATCCACAAAACCTCTGTGAGCAGCCATAAAACCCTACCCCAAAAAAATCTAACAATCTGTGGACCTCCAACAAGGAAAATGGTGAAGTGATGTGCACATGGATTGTGGAAATCGGACATGGGTATCCCAAGAGTACAGTTCTTTCCATTCCCTAAACCAAAATTACAGCTGGAGCGATGTCTTCAATGGATTAAGCAGTGTGGACGGCCTCATTCCCAGCTAAATGTCTCCAAAATCAACAAGTATTCCTACGTTTGCTCCAAGGTAAATTGGGATAGGCTAAAACCATAGCGCTAAACTAGCAACTGAATGAGCTAAACTTGTTGTCAAATACACAGAGGCAAGATCATCCACAAAACTGGAATCAAAATTATATTTAGGATTATTTTATATGATATATTATCAGGATATCATTATCAAGCCATTCTTCATCAAATTCGGCGAATGCTTCCCCGTTTTTGGCCTTGTAAAAATACAGTTTATCTTGATGATTGTTATTAATGTTAGCTGGGTAAAAGTTGACGTCCTAGTCGGTAGTTTTCGCTGACTCTCATACTGTAAGATCTGTGATGTTTCAACACTAAGTGAACATAGCATCCTAAAAGGCACTTCCAACTTAATTTGTTTTCATCTTTCAAGTAGCATTTTGTGTTAGAGTAAACAACTGTTCTGCTCCATACAAAGGGGAAAAACAATCAGTTTACTGGTATAATTATTAAAAATGGGAGTTATTTTGCAGGATTACAATTTCCACGCTGAGAGACGCTGTTGTTTTTCTACTGGATTTATCTTGAAAACTGTATGATTTAGTCTCGATAGTTGTGACGACTGCTTTTCTGCATATTTGAATATCATGAATATATCCTTCCACTTTGCCTCCATCTGGAATATATCGCACTTGTATTGCTCCAAAAACACTCAGTGACATGCTATGATATGTTTATTGCAATTGTACATAAGGCTGTCACACCCGGAAGCGTCAACTGAAGGGGGGGCGGGGCTTTTACGAAAGGTCAATTTCCTATAAAAGATGATGGCAAACAATTGTTTTCCCTATTAGACATAGCTAAGGCCTGAGTAAATGAAGCCTCCCCTCAATTCAATATTGTTTCTTGGCACCAAGATGCCAGCAGATGATGCCAAAGCAATATTTGTCTTTAGTTTTAATATTATTTAAAATTTAGTTTAATGTGTCTAGTTATCGTGAAAGATTGTTGAATTATACTGACTGTTGTTTCAATTGATGTGTATATTATGTTGGTTACCTTTGGGTACATGACGGGGGCAAAATAGCAGCCCGATTTTAATACGAGGTACTCACCAGTCAGTGTGTTGATCATCAACAATTAACAAAATCTTGGGTTTGCGGATAACAGGCTTAGGAGGCTGACTGCTTCCCGTTGGTGCTATCTCAGAAATCGCCGCTGCCGTCACCGCTGCAGCTGTTGTCTTGGCATGTGCAGCGGCAGCGACATTCTGCGCCATCTGGGCGCTCTTCACCACGCTGGAGAAAGAGCTGAGGAAGCCGCCCGTGCCGGCGGCCTGGCTCGGGGCTAAGCCCTGAGTCGGGGCCGGGATGCTCGGAGGCTGTCGCCGCTCCGTGGCCGGGGAGGCCGGGGAGGAGGTGGAGGATCCCGGCGGGGTCGGCCTCTGCAGATCCATCATGTAGCCGTTGGGGAGGTTGGCAACGAAGCTGCTGTCTGACAGGCGCCGGCGAAGGTAATTCATGGTCACTGCGGCTGGTACGGTGCTCAGGCCAAAGGAGGTGTGCTGGCAAAAAGTCCTACAAAACAGAGACTGACATTTAATTATACTGCATACTTGCATAGGCAATTAATCATCTTGTTAGACTGGTTTCTCAGCAATAAGCAATAATCTCGGGTCAATTTGACCCAAATGTTTAATGATGAAAACACATCTCAATAAACATTAACTGCATTAACTGCTTTTTTGCAAATATTTGAAATTACAATTAGTAACTATTTGTAATGGAAAATATGTCATGTCTTAAATGGGTCAATTTGACCCAGAATGTTTAATATTCAAAAACCAACCCAATAAACATAATAAACCAATTTTTCAAAAACATCTTGTTTTCATTGCAAATATGTCGAAACAAACCGTTTTTTGAAATTATTGTTTGTTGGTCTGTTGGTGACAAGTTTGATATTGAAAAGCTAACATTTGTTGTTTAACTTGAAAGTTGGGTCATTTTGACCCACAACAGACCAGGAGGGTTAATACGCACAGCCCAATTCATTGCCTTCACCTGTGCTAATGTCACATTTTACTTGACATTATGTGACAATTTTGTTTAATGATGTGCAATTTGAGCATTTATAAATAAAAGTTTGAAACTGCTGATTAACAAGATTATATATTGTAATTCTAAGGGCCACAGTATTGAAATCCCCTCTCAGAGCAGTTGTACGCCACTGCCCTTTACATTGCAAACAACAGGCAAAATAAGTACATTTTGAATATTGGTACACCTTTTGTATTGAATCACATTAGATGCTGATAAGCGCATGAATCTGTTCAAAATCACGCTCAAATTGGAAAGCAATAACATTGGCATTTAAAATGACATTTCAAAAATTGACTTTATTCACACTATTCTGTTCTGAGTCACGCAAATATCATTCAGGCCCGTGACCGTAATTCTTCATATATAAGAGCCTTACACCTAATAAATGACGAAAACGCGCCACAGTGGTGAGAATGAACGCCATTGGCCATTATGACTTTCTTGTTTTGCATGGGCTACCCTGTGTATGATGGGAGACAACTCTGCGCTAATGATGTGAAGTTGGGAGTGCAGATGTGCATATTTTTTGTTTGTGGAGCAGACAGAAGCCCGTGAGGGAGGAACTGTTGGGGATGAAAACAGTTACATAACATGTGCAAGCCAACGTAGCGGAGAGCAGCGAGAAAGCAGACGAGCCCCCAAAACCTGATTCCAAAGTAGCCCGATTCCACAGGAAATGACACTTGGATGAGAGGGAAGCACTAGGATTACTGCAAATGTTGACATTTCGCCAGACGAAAGGAACCCGGCGGCGCGCCAGTCGGGAGGGCGTCCCAGACGCCAGACAAAGGGAGCCCGGTGGCGCCGGTCAGGAGGGCGTCCCAGACGCCAGACGAGGGGAGCCCGGCGGCACCGGTCAGGAGGGCATCCTGGACGCCAGACGAGGGGAGCCCGGCGGCGCCGGTCAGGAGGGCGCCCTGGACGCCACATTGGAGCAGAAGGCGGCCGTGGCAGGAACCGCGCCGCCCAGGCACGGAAACCAAAAGGCGGCCGCAGGAGGTGCGCCGCCGGAAGCGGAGCAGAAGGCAGCTGCAGGACGTGCGCCGCCGGAAGGGGAGCAGAGGACGGCCGCAGGGCGTGCGCCGCCGGACAAGAAGCAGAGGACGGCCGCAGGGCGTGCGCTGCCGGACGAGGAGCAGAGGACGGCCGCAGGGCTTGCGCCGCCTGACAAGGAGCAGAGGACGGCAGCAGGAAGTGCGCCGCCTGGCCACAATCATGGACTTGAGGCCACCATGGAAGAGGCGAAGAGACTTCACACGGCAGAGGCGAGGACGCCCGGGGCTGCAGCGGCAGAGGCGAGGAGGCCCGGGGCTGCAGCGGCAGAGGCGAGGAGGCCCGGGGATGCAGCGGCAGAGGCGAGGAGGCCCGGGGCTGCAGCGGCAGAGGCGAGGAGGCCCGGGGCTGCAGCGGCAGAGGCGAGGAGGCCCGGGGCTGCAGCGGCAGAGGCGAGGAGGCCCGGGGCTGCAGCGGCAGAGGCGAGAAGGCCCGGGGCGGCAACGGCAGAGGCAAAAAGGCTCGAGACTGAGGCTGCTGTGGAGCCGGGACTGGGACTTGAGGCTGCCGTGGAGCCGGGACTGGGACCACATCAGCCTGCCGCCATTGGGGTTGGTGAACACAGGAGACACGAGGGACTGAGGATACAGGAACTAGAGACTCAAGACTTGAAGAAACCTGACGTGGTGAGGAAAATGGTGGGGAATGAAGTGGTGTAGGGACAGGTTTGAGACAATTACTTTTTTACAGACTTATTATGTGCTGAAAGAGATACGGGTTTTTGTGGCTTGGAAGACGTGGGGTGACGTGACTTGAAAAAGGGGGCTGACGTTTGTGAAGAGGATTTGTAACCTTTACTTGGACGCGCCCGCCGGCCACCACGCGGAGGTCCCGGATAGATGGCCAAACGGGTGCCCAAGTGAAGGTCACGTTGAACCGATGGTGTGGGGATGGGTTCCTCAAAAGAAAAATGGGTCAAGAAGTGAGAAGGACTAGAAAAAACAGGGAATTCAAAATCTGAATCAAAATCATCGGAGTCAGAGAGAAGATTAACCAAAACCGGGGCATCTTCGTATCAGAAAGGTCAGAATCGGTATCTAAAACGATAAGGCGGTAACTCATGTGACACACAAGGAGGACTATAGGACACGAGTGAGGGGGGCATAGACGAACGAGAGAGAAAATAGAACCTACAAGAAGAGGGAGGTGGTGGTCGGCAGGCTGAGGGCTAGCTGGGTGTCACCATGTGCTTCCCGCCGGGTCCTTTCTTGGTCGATTCATTCTGTCAGGATGTGGGAGCTTGAGGACCCAAATGCGGGAAGACAGAGCGAGGAGGCAGAGGTTCAGTCAAAAGAGGGATTTAATTCAACCAAAAACAAGGAGGTAAACGATGTACTGTCCAGAAACAAAAACAACAAACTCCAAGAAGGCAAACAATGCAAAACATGGGGGGGGATGGGGTACAACAAGGCAAAAAACTGGCAGCATAACGGGAGGAAAAAACAATGAATCGACGCAGACAGAGGTGAGACAGGAGTCTAAATACACACACACACACACGCACACACACACACACACACACACACACACACACACACACACACACACACACACACACACACACACACACACACACTAACGACACAACAAGACACACCTGGGGCAAGACACAAATGGCTGAGGGCACTGATTGGTTGACACGAGGAAGGGCAGGATTACACTTAACAAGACCAAGGGAGACACACAAGGAAAAACAGAACCCAAATATGACAGTAGCAACATACACAAGGTAGGCACTTGCTGGGACACACTAAAAATAAGGACGGAAAAAAGTCTCTTATCGCTTACACGCAAGCAAGTTTACATCTGAGCAATCAACTCCAACCAGTGCGAGAGAGAAGCTGGACCAAAAGAAAGCTTGTCTTGTCCATTTTAACTACCGCATCATTATAACCCGAGCAGCATGCATCCGTAATAACAGGTTTGTTCACTAATGACACGCAAGAGCAGAGCGTCGTGTCACCCCAAACTGTTGGATCCCTGCTGATGAACAGTGTGTGTATGCCTCATTCCTTATTTAAGAATCTTACCACAGATACAAAAACGAGACCCACTCCAGTCAATTTGCCGTTTGCATAATCAAAACAGCTGAGCTGTGTGACACTAATTACCAGAAGATAGGCGGCCATGTAAATTCATGTTCACTTGCAATATCAAAACTGATTTCAATCTTTAACCTCAACTTGCACAGCCTGAATATAAATGACCATCGTGCATATTTACTTTCACATGATTGGTGGCATTTTGTGACCTTTTCAATGGCAATTATTCAAGTTTAGATTTTTACAGCACACGAAAAGACAGCATAAAATGTGATAAAGCACCAGTAAGAGCTTTTATTGGGTGGTTTATGTTAATATACCAGCTCACTTCATTAATGGATTCCACTAATAATTGTGTCAGGCGGTGGAGTTTGGTGGAGGACCCAAACGCAAGGAAGCAGGGCAAGGAGGCAGAGGTGATGGACAAAAAAAAGGAATTTAATTATTCAAAACAAAAGCAAACTCCAAATGGCAGCAAAACAAAACGTAGGGAGGACAAAAAGGCAAAAAACTGGCAGCATAACGGGAGGAAAAAACAATGAATTGACGCAGACAGAGGGGAGACAGGAGACTAAATACACACACACACACTAATGACACAAGAAGACACACCTGGGGCAAGACACAAGTGGCTGAGGGCACTGATTGGTTGACACGAGGAAGGGCAGGATTACACTTAAGACCAAGGGAGACACACAAGGAAAAACAGAACCCAAACTTGACAAATTGAAGAAGAATTGATATATCTCAATCACTGAAGGACGGATTTCCCATTTGACTATCAGATTTTCTATGGTTTGGTTGAATATTTTGTTGTTTAAATAATTCTCTTTAATATGTCAGTTTTACAGTAAACTTCAACGGGGAATGAATAACAGTTTGAGCATGAACACTGCCACTTTTTTGGATCACTGCATGAGTGAGAACAGGTGCTCGGGAAAGCAGATTTTTCACCTATTGCGCGTAGCTCTGCAACGTGTCCCCTGCGATAATGGCGAGATAATGATTGTCTAGCCTTTCCTTTTAGCACCACCACTTGTTTTTTAAATGAATGCGTAATATTACTGAGGATACACTTCATTTTATATCAGCTTGTATTTAATTGGGTCAGGTTAGATGAAGAAATCACAATTATCTCATGTATTTTTTTATATGCAACGGTTTTAACAGTCCCACAGTCTTCAGTTATACATGTTTTGGTCTACTCTAGACTACCGTACACTAGCATGCTACAATGCTAAACTAACAAGCTAAACACTGTTACCATTCAAATGTTTCCTGAAATGTAACGGCTGAGTGGGAAACAAATACAGGTCCCTCCCTCAAATTGATAAGTATATTGTCTTAACAGAGCTTAACTTAATTTTTCCTCCTGTTTTGGAAATGCTAGTCTTCATTCAAGTCCGACTCCCAGCTGATTTTGAGCATGAGGTGGGCTCCAGCCAATCATCGATTAGCTAACTGGACAGTTTCCCCGCCAAAAGTCAGTGAGGCAAATATTCACTGAATATTATCTCCAGGCCCTTGCTGCAAATGGTCCTGAACATGGACGCCGTAATTCCACATTCAGTGGTAGGCAATAAATAACACGCTTAGAGGAATGAGCGTGTCTCCCCAGCGAGAGCAGGAGCAGCCCAACATGGCTTTTATTATTCATAATAGTCTGAGCTGGGCATTCAGGAGTAGAAGCAGCGGGCACAGAGGGGTGGCTGGATTCAAGAGAGGAAAAGCAAAGAGGAAAGACCACAAGGGTAGTGTCTGACCCACTTTGGGCACTTCAGCTAATTCCACAAACAACAACGGACTAGCCACTTGAAAACAGATGCTAAAGAATTATCTTGGATTTCTTCATCATCCACGTAGGCGGGAATCAAGACAACACTGGCCGACCGGGACCTCGAATGCCACTAACTAAACCACGGCGCGATTGCTTTTGTTATGTGCATCATTTTGAGAAACACATCCACCTGTGTCGACCTTGCACTAAAATATACTCTTGAAGAAGGGATTTCAAAATGGTCTGATTGATCCCCCAGCAGTGAAAATATGATTTTTTTGTCTAACATTAGGACAATGGATAATGTAACTGGCTGCTGTTAAATGAATCTGACCAAATCAGATTTCCATTAGTTCTTGCAAAGTTATTACTTGCCATGAGTACATTTTCACCATGGTGCTACGCTTCCGACCAAATGCAAACAGGTTAAGTAAGCCAAAATCCGATACAGAGGATGAGCATCAACTTCCTGCTGGTTTTATCGACCATAAAGCGTTCGCTTTGCCACCCGTGCGGCTCATAAAAGTGCTGGTTGCAAATGAGTCGTTAGGTGATAGTAGTCCGATGCGGTCGCTGGGCAACCTTGCCCCTCGTGTCATTTACAATCTTACACGCGACAGAAGCCGGCCTAAGTGACAACATTTGAGAGAACCGGGATGTCAACACATTGTGTATTTAACACCTTCTTGATGTGACTGAATGGATCAAAGTGTAGTATGTAACAAAACAGCATTTAGAGGTTTATTCGTTTTGAATCTACAGTTAGGTTTTCATTTTTTTTCTTTTTTTTTTCTAAAGAGCTCAGTATTGTTCATTCGGTAATGTCATCATCATTGCTCTTTTATTTATTTTTATTTTTATTTATTTTTTGTTGTATGTGTATGTGCGTGCGTGCGTGCGTGCGTGCGTGTGTGTATTTGTTAGCTCACCAAAAACCTATTAGAAAAAATCCCATACCGTTCACCTAAACCGAACACCGCCGTCAGGAGACCCGAGGAAACAAAGGAAAGTGAAATCCAGCACCGACCAGACACCACCCACTGGGCCACCCACCAGAATTCTTCCCCAACCCCAGAAACATCTAAATTCCAACAAATCCAAAAAAAATCAGGGAGACCTCAAGAGACCGAAGGAGAGACTGAGGAAAGGAAGGAAGGACAGACGAAGCCGAGTGAGATCCACAGACACCAGCCTCCACCGATTCAATGACCTGAGGAGGAAGCAAATTGTGTCTGAGTTTCGATAGATGCTGGTGTGGCGGATCTGGCATGCATGAAAATCTCCACCAAAGAGGGGAGCCGTCGACCCCTGCCAGGACAGAGCAAGCGCAACACCTCAGGGCCCCCCAGGCCGCGGCAGCGCCAAAGGACGACCCCCGGGCCCCACCAGGGCCACCGGCCGGAGAGCAAACCCAGGAGCAGGAGCGCCCCCTACCCCAACACGGCCCGCACCCCCGACCCAACGCAGCAGGACGGGGCACTGCAGGCCCGCCAGGCACCCCACTGGTCCACAACCCACGCACCCCCCACGACCCCCACCCACCCCCGCCATCCACCCCAACCCAGCCCCAACCGCCCCCAGGCCACCAAGCCCCCAGACACCCCCCCACCCCCAGCACCCACGCTCCGATCCACCCGCCTCCCAGGCATTTCACTGAGTGTATGTGGTGCATTAAAAAAATAAAATAAAATAGGGGGGGGGCGGCGGGGACACGGACAGGGGACCGCAGCACTGCTCTATAACGCGGTCCCCAACTGATGGTACCCCCACAAGCCCCCCCCCCCCAGTTGTGTGGTGCATTAAAATTGGAGGGGAGTTGTAGGGTGAAGACGGTATTTCCAACCTACCCCACACCCCCAAAGTGTGTTATGTGCCCTATATGTCTATAAAAGTGTATTGTGCAAACCTAGTGTAGTGAGTTAAGAGGAGCGACCAGCGGGCCGACCCCCCCCCCCCCCCCCCAGGCGGGGGCAGGAGGCGCACCCGCCCACCAAGCCCCCACCCACCCCACTGGGACCCCGGCGGGCATATTGGACCAGCCCGGCGGGGCGATAGGGCTCACCCCCCGGATACTGGGGCCCGCCCGAGGCGCCAGGACGCCCACCGGAGCGGGGCGGGCACAACACCAAACCCCAGCCACCCCCGCCGGCCCCCGGAGCACCGAGGCCCGGGCCATGGATGGAGCCCCCGGCCCAGGGGAGGGGAAGGAAGGCGTACCGGGGAGGGGGAAGGGAGGGGGGAAGGAGACGACAAGAAGGGCAGGGGGGAGCGGCAGGGCCGCAGAGAGAGGGGGAGAGGAAGAGGAAGGGTGACGATGGAGAAGGGACAGGGAGGCGGAGGACGGAGAGAGGCAGCAAGGGGGGGGAAGGGGGAGGGGAGAGGGAACCACGGGGCACCCCGGCGGCGCCGCCCTGGACACCAGGGAGAGCCCTGCAACGCAGCACCCCCCAAGAGACCCAGGGAACGGCCAGTTAGGTTTTCTCATGCATTATTAATAGGGGTGTTTAAAAAAATTATTCGGCAATATATCGCGATCTTACAGTGTGCACCTCTCGAATCGATTCGATATGTGGCCAAATCGATGTTAAAACATGAATTTTTTATGGACATGTTCAACAAAACGTCTTACTTAGGGTTAGGGTTCACACGATAAGCATGGAAGAATATATATATTAATGGACCATTAAGCCTTAATATTTTATTTCAATGCTGTTCAAACATTAAACAGATTGCAACAGATTAAGTGGCTCTCAGTTATAAGCCTGAAGTTTCAGATAAATAAATACATTTTCATACAAATCTTACAGTGTACATGTACAAATTTACTGATGAGTATTTTCTAAATTTTAGTTTAAAAAAAATCTCAGTAATCAATTTATAGATCTGTATTAGGATTAATCGGTATCGAATCGAATCGTGACCTATGAATCGTGATACGGATCGAATCAGCAGGTACTGGCAATTCACACCCCTAATTATTTATACCAATACTAAAAAACTGACAGAATTACAATGCCAAATCCTATATTTCTCTACAAGCAGCCATCTTTTTTCTAATATGACTGAGCATGTAAAAACTCACGTCGTCAACTTCTCGCCGTCGCTATTGTAGTTTTCATCCCGCAAGTTCTGAAGCAAAAAGTATCTTTTGGGAGATATTCTCGAAGCAATTTGGCTGCCGGAGGTCTCGTCTCAGAACTGAGAACTCTGACAACTGTGGTGACAGAACACTGGAGGCGCCGGAACACTGGCGAGCTGGTAAGACACAGCCGAGTCATCGGTCTGGGTGACCTCAGCGTGCTTCTCGCTGCAGTCGCCACAATAAGATGCGAGAAAAGCACTCTGGGACCGCAGCCGAGACGAAGACAGGTCTAATGACAACAAGCCTCGGTTAATTCAAAGGACAAGACGTTTACTGCACACTTGTCAAAACTGGAATCTGAAAAGATGGATCAGTGCTAGCCATTCTTTCATAAAATATGAAAAGTTCAAGTGATAAAACATTTGTTTGTATTACGGTTGTAATTTAATTTACTGACTTATGTCTATGACCCACTTGTTTGATAGAATTTTGGAGAGCTGTCATGGTGAACATTAAAAGACTGCATGTCAAAATGTTTAGTAAGTGAACAACTCTTACTGAAGTAGACAACTACTTTCTTAGTAGATCATGGTTCAACTATCTATCAACTGTTTCTGTCTCTGTTAGAAATGTTCCAAATATTAATAGTCATCATTATTATATTTGTATATTTTCCATATTCCACGTTAAGAATAGAGTGACGTCATTGTATTTACTTCTGTGATTCGTGCATTGCATTCTGGGTCCATTACTTGTTGTGCAGCGGTTACTGTGCAGTTGGACGCCGCCATGACAGAATGTGTTGCGGGCTGTGGTGATCGTGTGCGTCTTTGACCAAAAAAACACACATTGAACCATACATACATTCACACACACATAGATGATCAGACCATGCATACACAGGACTTCAGGATTACGAGCATCCATAGTTAGCCACAGTGCCTGCATCATAGCAGCCCATGCTTGTATGCCTGTATGCCTGTACACTAAAGTGCAACTACTGTAACCGCCTCTTGCTGATGTTCCTGGATTAAAGCTGCCAATCCACATCTTCGCTCCACTGTTCCTTTGTGTTCTGACCGACACCCCGAGGGCGAAAAGAGATACTATATTTGAATCAAACCTATACAGTCCAAACCTAGCCTCTCCAACAGTCTCCTTTATGTTATTTTATGGTCCTTTGAGTCTGAAATAAAGATTTTATTCTTATTATTATTATTATTATTATTATTATTATTATTATTATTATTATTATTATTATTATTATCATATAAGACACAAAAAAATGTCTGTATAATAATTTTTATATTGTTAGACTTTTGGCTTAGTGCCTGTAATATAGATGTATTTATTGATTGTGCTTAAAAAATAATTGAAAATTGAATCTCAATATTGAGGGCAATTAGATTTTTTTTAAATCATTAAGCCTTAAGACTCAACATTACCTATACTATACTAAATCATCAATTTATTCCACACAATTTCCTAAAAATCCATTAATCGACTATTAAAAACATCCTTCTCAGCAAAGGTAGCCCAACTCAGATTCATTTCTGTACAATGACTATCATGTTATTGATGAATCCCCCCCACATAAAGACACTTAGCGCATCGATCCAGAGCTCCATTTCAAGCTTAAGTCGTGTGCACATTTGTTGCGCAGCTTAACCAGAACAAAAAAAAGGTCAGCGTCTTAATGAAATGATCATTACAATGAAAAAGCAGTGTTGTTAGTGGCCTTCAGGCTGAGGAGGCAGACAAAGTAATTGAATGATAAACATTTGGATCAATAATTCAAGTCATTTAGTCAGCTGTGCCAGTGTCGCTATAATCAATATTCAGGGCTTTGTGCTTTTCACCTGATATGATTGACAGCTAATGACCCCCTCGGAGCAGATGTTTAGTTTATTTGGATTTTTTTGGTTTGACTGGTGGCGATGGAAAGAAATGTATGCAATTCGTAAGGGAAAGTGTTCAATTTCTCAAAGCCCTTTTACGAGGCTGCATCAAGCAAAAATGTGAAGGAGGACAAGTATACTATATTGGATCAATACACTGATACCAAATATTGATCGGTTATGACAGGAATAGCAACACTGACACTTGAAATATTGCTATAATGCGTCTACTTGATTTTTATTTTAAGCCTCTCCTCCTTTCTAGCGATTACCTGTGCTAAAGTTGGCGATTAAAGATAAAAGGGTTAAAGTACCACTGACACTAAATAGGAAATAGATGATCATCCATTAATCAATTGATTGCGTATTAATGAATTGTGCCTGGAAGCCAGTAAGGCAAAATGGAGTGCACTAATTGCGCTGTTGATTCCTGCTCGTTTGTTGCCTCTAGAAGTACAAAATGATGTCAAGCAATGAGAAGTCAACTTTTAGCACAGATTAGCATGCAAATGATGAACGCAGACACACATTTAATTGCCATGTGGGCATACTGTATCAAGCAAAAATCAAAGTACAATGGAGTTAAGTTCATCTTAAAGAAAAAGACGGCCTTTGAGTAAGCACTCATCTGATTGGCCGAAGTTTGCTGGCTGGCGCTTGTAAGGACATTTTCATTTATGTTCATGACACTTTATTGCGCAAAGTCAATTTTGTTGCTTATTGTGCTATATACTTCAAGTATATGACACATTAGCAATCATTTGTGCTACTTTAGCACGTAACATTGTCAAACGCAACCTTACGATGGCAACTTAGCTGAACATTGTAATAAGAAGTGAATGCTTAGCAAAACACTGCAGCTCTGCTTATATCTGGCTTTCATATGAAGCTTCAAAGTGGTCCTTGAGCTCTGGAACTTTGACAGTGGCTGAGAAACTCATGTGGGAGTAGTCATTTTGTGAATTCAACCTGGCTTGGTTAACCACAAATGTTCATAAATACACAGATACGTAACTAAATATTTACGAGGTTGTTTAATTTCACATTTGATGATAAAACAGGCACTCTATGACCATTTGTTTATTTTGATAGGGGAAGTGCTTCTCGACCCTGTTTGTGCATCATCAGTTTACCTCTACAGTATGATGCATTTCACAAGTATAAATTGTGATATAAATTACAAACTTACTCAGTGTTATGACTTGGAAATAAGATTACTTTGCCACATTTAATACGAGCATGACACATCAAACTTTACTGCACACGCTGCATCACTTGCTAAGTTTTTACTTTAAGTAAATGACATAACGGACTCCCCTTTGTAATTTGAGCAGCAGCCTGGAGGTTGTGCAGTTTGTCTTTCTTCCGCCTTAAAATGTGAAAAAGTGGGAGTCCAGGTCGCCATCACACACTAATTAATAGCTGCCAGCCCCCCGCCCTCCGCCCCTGGCGTGGCACCAGCACAGAGCGATGACTGCACGGGCTAAAGGCTGCTGAGGGAATCCCTGCGGAAAGCTGTCGTCCATCACCCCCAGCACGCCACGGCTGCCCCCGAAAACTAGCTTGACGCAGAATATAGCCCCTGCAACCTCCTGAATTTGGCTGTGGCTGCTGGGGAAACATGACAACGGTCCAGAAGGGAATGGTGTGTTTTATTGCTCCATTGTGTGAGAGGATGGGGCAGCTCGCGACAGGAACCTCCCTCGGTGCATTTGAATGGGAAAAAAAATAAAATAAAAATTACCTGAGAGGTTGACAGTGACGAAAGAGACCCTTCCTTCCGCTTCTTTTCCCCCCCTTCTATTTTAGGGACGCTGCTGCCTCTTTGCTATCCTCTCAGAAATTCCAAGTAACCTGGCCAAGTCCCCCACCTTCTCTCTCGCTCTCTCCTCCCTCGCAATGCACTCTGGGAAAGAGAAAAGGGATGCGTACATTACCGCAGTATCTCCTCAACGTTGATTGGACAGGAGGCAAATTGAGGGCGTGGTTAGTGAAACACAATCTGTTTGTTTTTTTAATAACATTAGACTTGTATGGGATTTGCTTGATTATAGTCAAATCGTTTATGAAATAGGATTTATTTTGTGTTTAGATTTTTATAACGCTTTTGACTCAGTGGAAAATCCCTTTATTATAAAAACTTTAGGTTATTTTGGTTTTGGGAAGAAATTTATAGACATTATTGGAATGCTTTATCAAGGGATTAATAGTTCAGTAGCCTTAGGTCATGGCACTTCCCCTAGGTTTGACATTAAGAGAGGAATCCGACAGGGTTGTGGGAGCTCACCATTACTGTTTATAATGGTTGCTGAAATGTTGTCTATTTTGATAAAAATCAGCAGAGTGAGAGGGCTAAAGGTAATGGAGAAGAAAATTGTGATAAGTTAATTAGCAGACGATGCGACTTTATTTTTGGAGAATGTGGATCAAGTTCCACTGGCTCTACAAATTACTGATGTTTTCTCAAAGGCTTCTGGTTTACAACTCAAAAAATGTGAGATTTTGCCATTACATGATTGCCAATTACAATATGTGTGTGATATGCAGGTAAAAAAAAGAAAGTCAAATATTTGGGGATTGTTATCTCTCAGGACAAAATGATGACAGAAAAAAATGAATATGTGAAACTGTGGACAAATGTAAATCTGTTTTAAACAGATGGCTTCAAAGAGATGTTTCCATTTTTGGAAGGGTTTTATTAACAAGATAGAGAGCCTATCAAGAGTCATCTATCCTGCATTTTCTTTACCAATTTTGACTAAAATGATTAAGATGATAAACACACACATACACGTTTTTGATTCATATGGAGAAACAGATGCCAGTACATAAGGAAAAATGACATGATTAAAGGGTATGAAGAAGGCGGTATAAATGCCATTGATTTTGATGTTATGAATGGAGTCTTGAAGTTAAAATGGCTGAAATCTTTTGTTACAAATCAGGAATCATTTTGGTTTATTGTTCCTAATGTAATTATTATTTTTTTAAGTGGGTGGTATCGAATATCTGTTGCGATGTGACTTTGAGTGTAGATTACTACCGGTTAAACTGTCTGATTTTCATCAACAAGTCCTTCTCTATTGGAAATGACAGTACTGCCATAATTTTACTCCTCACAATACCCCAATCTGGAATAATCGATACATAATGCTCAACAGGAAATCCATTTTTAAGGCAGAGTGGAATTCAAAAGGAATATGGGCTGTAGCGCACTTGTTAGACAAAAATGGGAAGCTGTTGTTACATGAAGACTTTCGTCAAAAATACCATATACAATGTAGTTTAACGGAATACACAAAGATAACGAATGCAATTCCAATCTTTTTAAGGGCGATGGTGAAAGAAGATATTCGATATTCTGAAGTTAATCAAAGTTTGAGACAATTGTGCATTGAGGGACTGGATGTTTGTGGTATAAGTGTAATAACAAGGTTATCAGGAAAATGCTCTTAGATGAATATTATCCTAATTCAATTAAGAAGTTGTTTATTTTTAAACAATTCCAATTCAAATTGGCTTTTGTGCCCTATGATTGTCTAGCAACCAGCTCAGGGTGTACGCCGTCACCACTTCTCGCTAAAAGTTGCCCTGATATGCCCCAACTCGCCCATGATCAAAATGAAGACAAGCACGATTGAAAATGCAAGGATGGATGCATTCAGTACCATAAAAAAGAATGACATGTAATTAATTCATCAACACAGCACATGTTCATAGAAAACTACAATAGAGCACATCGGACACTCCATTAGGTACACCTGCATTGTCTTTGTGCTGTCAAAACGAGACAAGTGCCACACTTGAAGATGCTTAATCCTTGCAGACATCTCAGTGGGTGTATTGCCGCTTCCCACCAGTCGCCACAGGCGGACATCAGACAGGAAGTAGCTGCTTAGGCTATTTAATGTCACTGCAGCTTATTGACTGTCACTGGGTGGGATGCCCACTGCATCCTGCAGGCTATATTTCCCACAGGACACTTCTGTCTTAACAGGCAGCCAAGACAAAACAAAGAAAAGACAGTGACATTTCATTTTCGTTTTGTAATCAATCTTTACTTTCTTAATAAAACCCTCACAATTAACCTACTTGCGTACGTACATGTGCTAGTTGCAGAGAAGCATAAGCGTTCATTTCAACTTGCGGGGTTGTTTTTCAGCCATATATCACCGTTCTTTTGGCTTTGGCTTGGACTCCACACTTGTCAAGCTGCCACTTGCTTGTGGTTATTTTTAAGAACGCGTGGGCAGTGGACTACAGAACACCCCAAAGTCCTGGAACGTTTTTTTTTTTTTAACAGTTTAAAACAAAAACTACAAGAGAGCAACAACATTTAGCACTTACTGAAACATGGCCGTCTTGCTAACAAATGGAAGCTCTATTAGTGGATCTTCTTGTAGGTGTTGATTCGAACATGGATTGATGAGAGAGCGCGATACAAAATCAATATTTTAGAGTAGTAACACTCTTGGTTATATTTATTCTTTATCACCACTAGAAGGAGCCCAGGTATTTTTTCAGTCCTGTTTTAAGTATGGTTTCATGCTTTTGTCAAAGTCAAGGGTCACATCCGTCTCGCAACATCATTTCATGGGACCCACGAAAGCAAATAATGTAGATCTATTTCATTTTCATTTCAATTTGTGTATTTTTTTTCTTTAATTTGCAAAAAATATAAACCAAAATTCTAAAATGTCTTCAATTTATAACCATGTATTTTCACCAAATACTTTTAAAGGTGCATTAAAAAGGTAATATTAAAGCTTTTTCTACATCATGCATGTTCCACCAATGCCCAGATGAGTATGAAGAGCCCTGACTGTTTTACTCTGACTGCATCTATCGGCTTGTATCTTCCCTTTAAAGTAGAGTGTGCGGACCCTCACACTCCACAGTTTCTTTAGAGAGAAGAGGGGCAGAGTTTTTCTTACCTCATTTGAAGTCATGTCTTCGTTTGTCAACTGTAGCTGTCACTTTAAGATCGTGCACGTACTCACACGTGCACCATGAATAAGCCTGACCCAGATGTTGCAGTTACGCTTTGGGCCAGAGGTGGCAGTCGCGAGTAAAAAAGTGACAAACGGCAAAACGATCCTTTAATTATTGAATGATGTAAATGCAATTGTACTCATTTGCTCCCAAAAACCTATACATACTTTCTATTTTAAATGTTTTAAGTGTCCCAAAGATGTATTTATACGTTTTTTAAATGTTTTTTCTTTATTCAGAGCAATAAAGATTATAAAGAAGGCTTTGATGCAGACTCTCAACTGCAAAGAATGGTTGAAGAAATGGTAGTTATTACACAAACGACCAGCAGGTGGCAGCAGACCAAAATAGATCAACCAGGGCCATGTTGAAAAAATTTACTCATTTACTCACATTTCTTAATAGATTTGTGAACAATTATGAAACTTTGCTATATTCTAGTGTTAATTGCTGCAAAACAGAAACAGATAGTAGTATCCTTTTTTTTCCTGATGAAAGAAGAGACTCTAATCTTTCCATGTTTTTATAGCAATATAACACAATATTCTGTGGGCCTTCCAAAATCAGTAAAAATCCAGTAAAACAGCCGGGAGTGGAGGGGATTGCTTCTGTGAAAATGGCTGCAAATTAATATTATGACACTGTGATTCAACATTTACTGTGTATGGTTTTATCATCAGATAGAAACCCGCGAATGCGTTTCATACCCAAGCTTAGTGGGTTGAAAATTTTAAACAAGGCCCATTTCCAGCTAATCCTTTCACACGTACATGTGCTAAATGTGTTGCAAACCACTTCAAAACATGAGCATGACAAATTGAAATGCAATCTGACAACAATCTACGTTGCTATGAATCCCCCTCCTCTGAGATGCAGCCGGTGAACACGACTCAGTGAATGTGTGTGTGTGTCTGTTTGGTGTATTGGGAGAACAGACAGCACGGTCACTACACGGTAGGTTGAACACATGCTCAAGAGTTCAGCCGAGGTTTAGTGCTTGTAGGATTGAGTGCTTTTATTTATGGTTTCTATCGATCAAGTGTTGCATTCCCATGAATAATGTCACATAATTACGGTACCTCTTCAGCCTCAGTTCTTCTTATCAATGGAGGAGTTGGAGCACACATGGGAGATGCCTTCAGGGGTTGTGATGTGCCTGCAAAATGCCAGAGACAGTTGAAGTGGCCATTTTTAGACCAAATCAGCTGCTTTGTCTGCGCTTGCAAAGGCATGTTGTCAGCATGCATAGCGTCTCTAAAATGTTTGTGTTGCACTGTTCTCTAGCTCAGGTTATCTGGTCAGGTTTTTTTTTTAAATAGTTCAATCAGGGACTCATTAAACTTTGGAGATAACTTTATCAGGTAGCCCAATGTGCTATTTCCCTGATAAATGGGATTTTTTTGTTTGGCTGTTAGATGTATGTATAATTGACTGCATTTTCCTACTTGTACATACACAGTATAAAGTATAAACTAAAATAATTGTTCCCCAAATAAAATAAATAAATAAATTAATTAATTAATTAATCAATAAATAAATAAATTGACAAATAATCAGGCGCTATTAACTTGCAATTATGTGTAATTTGGGGCTTCATGAGTGGTCCCATAGGTTAAAGAAATAAACTTGCTCATCGTAAATATGATTTTTCAGGATTACTGCAGCAAAACTTCACTGGATGAGTCTCACTTGTCTGCAGAGTCCAATATTGGCCACATGGGGGCATCAGTGTGCTGTGAGACTTTTTCCTGTTAAAACAACAAAAAGAAGATTAGTTGTTGATCGCTGTTACTATATTATTTGTGGATGGGGGGGGTGTATATATATATATATATATATATATATATATATATATATATATATATATATGTTTGTGGGTGGGTGTATACTGTACTTGCTTCTGGCTTGCTTTTTATTTTGCACACTTCCTTCCTTGGCTTAAAGCTGCTTTTCTCCCTTCCTTTGGTATCTGTCCAATACTGCTTGAAAATTATTATTTTTGACTCAAATTGACATATTCACCAAGCCACATATTTAAATGTGAACCTATAATCGGTTATTTGCTGAAAAGTGCCCAAAGTTTAATTTAAAAATATTGCTTTGGCGCCATCTGGAGGCATCCTGATGTCATGAAACTATGTTGCTGAGGGGAGGGGCTTCATCGAGTCAGACCCTATTCTTGTATAATAGAAAAAAATGCTTAGCTAACATCTTGTAGGCAATATGACCGTTTTAGGGTGGGTGTCAATTATTTGCCTATCCCATGTGAATAGAAGGTCTTTGCTGCACTTCTTTCCTATTTAGACAGGGCTTTGACACCATCTTATGGAATCTTAGGGCATTTCAGAGAGAGCAAAAACGTTTTTGATTTGTTTTTTGGGGTGGGTAAATGTGTAAACAGTGTAGTGGGAATATGCAGAGATGACTGTATATAGCTTTTGACCTAAATAAAATACATTAGGAAACAAATAATTGTGTTTTTCTAGCTACATTCATGTATACAAATGTTTCCTCCACTTAGGTAAGTGAATAATGTAGTGTATGGTATAGCATATAAGGAAGAGTAATGTGTGGAGCTATTTCAGCTCCAAACACCCAGATGTTGTTTGTGGGTAAATGCAGGTAAGGAGTTATGACAAAGCAACAAACCTTGTATAACACAACAGGCTAAACAAGGCATTTATGAGGAGGCAGAGTCACGGACAGAAGAGGAGAGCATAGATTTGATGCTTCGGTGCTGCAGGGAGAAAATAGAAACACTGTTGCTGATGGAGATGTTCAATTTTATAAATATGATTATGCAATAAGTAACAAAAACAAAAATATATATGGCTTTAACTTCAGCTACACTACTCTATGACTATTAAAGTATCCATGACTATTAAAAGGATACTTGATTATTTTAGGCATTTCAGCAGAAGGAAGTTAATATTTTGTCTCCAATTACTTTCATAACTTCATTATTTTTTAGGTACAAAACACATTTTCCACTTGCTGTCGACTGAAAATGACATCACAGGTGCTCGGGTAACAACCAATCATGTCTCAGTTTGTGAACGTCACATGACGAACCCAGAAAACAGGTGAGTTACCCGAGCTTTGACTCTGAGCACCATGTGATGTCATTTTCAGTCTACTTCTGTTTTTAAAGATATTAATTGGAGCCTAAAGTTAAAATTAATTCTAGACAAGATATAAATGGCTAAATGAGTCAAGTATCCCTTTAAAGTTTCTATGTATAACATTTTCTATTACTGCACTGCAAATGTTCATCCTGGTGTACAAATGTGCGCTTGTTGTTTCCCTTTAAAAGGGGGCAAGGCTCATTGCTGGGAATCTACGTCATTTCGCCGTTTTACACACGTCCGGATCAATGAGAGCGAGCGATCGTGCGTGCGTGCGCGCGCGTGCGTCGCTCTTCCAGGAAGGGATTATTTACGTGCGCGCCGCCGACACGTGAAAGGGAAACGCACGACAAGACAAAAGAAGTTTGTCTATTTTCCGGGCGGAGGAATGGAGCGTTGAGGCAGCAGCAGAAGAAGCAAAAGAGGCGGCGGCAGTTTTGCAACGGCGGGGCTTGCTTGACCACAACGTGTCCACGCCACCCACGACATATAGAAAGGATAAACACTTTTTGCAACAAGACAAAAAACAAAACGAGGGAGAAGTTCAAGAGGAGAAGTTCACGAAACGGGAGATCATGTCTGAATCCCCCACGGCTGCACCCAAGGTAACGACGCGCACCATCGTGAGAGTCCGTTGAGGGTCTCGCGTTTGTTGGGTTTGTTTTTGTTTTGGCCGCGCTCAACTGTTGCTCGCACACGCGTCGACTTCGCTTCATTGCATCTGCGCGTAAAGTCGTGACTGGCAACGATACGGCGAGCTGTGCACTCGCTTCACATCACAACCACCTTTTGACTTCTTTCCCAAAACAGAACATGAAATAAAAACTCAAAAAATGGATGGAATCCACGTGTTGCCCACGTTAAAAGCTGGACTCTATCAACGGTCCACGCGTGTTGCCCACGGCATCGTGACAGAGTAGGAAAAAACAACATAGGGCAGTTTTGTTTACTGTCATTTTATAATATCGAACCCGTCCGTGTATGGTCAAGGTTAACACGGGCGCTAATCCATTTTTGTCTGACTTCAGCCAACGTTGAAGCTTAAATGTCACTCAAAACCATTACAATATTTTTTGTCACTTACATAGGAAGCACTGCAAATATCGGTCTTTATCCATTTTAGGTCATTTATAGCTCAGTGTCCTCCTCAATAGTCTTCAAGAATCCGCACTGAAGTTCTACAAATTGTTTATAAATAATGCAAATACAGAAAGTGACCCTTTCTGAGGTGGGCAAGCCGGTGTAACGCGTGATTGGTTTGGGCCGAGTACAGCTATGGATAGGTGCTACATGGATAGCCAAGCAGGTAGCAAAAATGGGCTGAATGTCCACATGTACTTACTTTATTAAAAGACAAAAAAAAAAAAGTTCTCGGTGCTATCGCGCGTCACAATAAAGCGTAATTCTGCACACTACCACTCAGGTCCATGGCAAAAATACTCTGAAAGGCAAAACGTGACCCATTGGCATGGCAAAACAAAGGGGCAACACAATGTGGCGCGGTGCCATACTACGGATTGTTACACCGGTCTAGGCCTTTCCAACATGTCCATTAATACTATAACCTAAATGATAATGCACGTAAAGACAGCTTCCCGCCCCATTAAGTGTTTCTGTATGTGAGTAATGACAAGTCATTAGGGAGTATGATGTCATTGTGAGGAATAATTGTCTGACAGCCCACAGCCCAGTTCTGTCACAAGCTCGGTGACCCCAAAAGTCCCAGCTGCCTGAAAATGAAGACTTCCCCTTTTTTCATCCCCTTTTCGATAGAAAAGTTATGAATTGTCTGTAAAGGTCTGTTTGAATGTCTAGCATGAAAGAGGAAATGGAAGACTGAAAGATTGCTTCTTGGCTTCCACAGGAAATTCCTGCTACATTCAGTTGGTACGCACACAGACAAAAATAAATAAATTAATAAATAACGTGAGTGGGTGCTGACAGCAGGCGGAGGAAAGAAGCAACAAATGAGCTTCATTTCCTCTAAAAACATTGGCTTCTTGTTCTGCTCTCACTCCGAAACGGAAGCACACGCTGGATCAGCTTAAGTTTGAGCCAATGCGATGTTGCTTGATAGCCACATCTTTCCTACGTTGTGCAACAAAACAGTCAAAAGAGAAATATACACAATTTGTGACGTGTCTTCTTCACGGTGGTCTTGGTTGTCTTATCTACATGGGAAAATAACTGCAAGAAGAAGCGCTGATGACTTGTAAACATTTTGCTGAGAGCGTCCAGTTGAAGCGTTTGGAACAAAGCCTTTTCTATGACAAGACTTGGAGCGGCCCTGTCGTGTCATGACGACAACCTGAAGCAGTTCAAGACGAAGATGGAGAAGATGCCTGCTGTCACAATAGCAAGTGATGATAATGATAATGATGATGATGATGATGAAGGCTAATCATCCATGAATCCACTAAACATCCACAGCAATCTGTTGAATTTGACAAAAAAATTAGCGTTGTTTATCTTCATTGTGCCACAACATTAGGTACATTAGGAATGAGATCCAAAACAGCAGCTACTGCTTTTCCAATGATATTCCTCAGTTATGACATTACTATAGAGTTGTTATTGCAGTGTGGTCAATTCTAGTATTGTATTAGACGCCGACAGCCTGACATATGATTTCCGGGCAGGTGGCGTATAGGAGCCATGTCAGCCGTGTGGAGATACTTTAAGGTAAACACCAAACTTCACCAGCTGACCGACTGCTAATTATGCTCTGCAAATTGAATGGCCATTTTAGAACTTGAGGTCTTGGATTTCTTTGTACCCACTTGACAGTATTTGTACATTTTTGGACCCGCAGTGCATTACTTTTAGCGTAAAAGCATGTGTAGCATAACAAGCCCATCTATCAGTCATTGCCTTACTGACTGCTATGGTGGCTTCATGACATCAGGCAAGGCGAAGCAATCCTGTGTGTGTGGAAAGGGGTGGGTGGGTGCTGTTTGGGTTGAGGTCCGGTGGTGGGCTTGGCACGTTTCACGAGCTGTCATGTCTCTGTCTATTCATAGCAGGAGAGGCGTTCTTTCAGTCCTTCCTCGAACCCGCTGCCAAACTCCACTTCCTCCCCTGTCCATGCTCCCACCCCTGTCCATGCTGTCCATGCCCCCGCCGCCGCCAGGCCAGCCAGCCGAATGGAGGACAAGCCTGCCAGGCTGCCCGCGCACCTGCGTGAGTATCACACACACACACACACACACACACACACACCCCACACACACACACACCGGGAGGTGTCAAAGCAGATGTTAGCTGCAGACATGCTCGAAATGTCACCGGGTCAGAACTGATAGCGCTGGCTGACCCACAACAGTCTCGCACAGTTAATTTGTCACACGAAAACAACAACACAAAAAAAAGATTAGGAACTTGGAAAAAAAGGTGCATTCAGTTGTGGATTAAACCGCTGTTTCTCTAACTTTTACATGAAAATGGTGTAGTGGTGATGAAAGTGGTGACGATCTCCCCTGCTTGGCCATTATTGGCTGCAGGTGATCACGCTACATTGCTTGGCCTATCTGTGCTGAAAGGAATTTCACGGGCTCAGTAGTTGGCTTGTGACTGTTGCAATGGTACGTCATGTGATTGCTTTTTTTATTGTAATCCCTTTAGACTCTGCCGAGCCAAAAAAGAAAGTGATTGGACAATTATGTGCAATACTGAATGGACATGTATGATGTTCCACAGGGTTCATTTGTAGGGCCTCTGCTGTTTTCATTGAATCTGCTCCCCCTGGGATCGATTTTAGGAAAGCAGAGGTGTTTTTTTTAAGTGCTAAAACTAGGTTATGTAATTTGAAAAATGCAATTTTATGGACAGGGTATTGTCATCGCCATGAGTGACTGAGGTAGACAAACCTAAAAAGAATTGTCAATACGATGAACGAATTAAAAAATGACCAGCAGTATAACTCCCCCTTGTTAAATGCAGTTTAGATATTATCAGCATGTTTAATGCCCCATAGCTGAAGACTACATAAATGAATATAGTGATGATAGGAATTATGATTTCAATCCTGACATTAATTTATAGCATATGACAAGTCCATACGACCTTCAAGATGTTGATTTTATTAGCTTGTTAATGCTAACAGTGTATACTGTATAAATTTGTTCAAATGAATGGCTGGGACCAAGCGCTTCATTGTGGCTAATGCTTTTTTTTTTTTTTGCCATTGGAGATATTCAAGTTCCGTATTTATTGATAAGTGAACTGCAGGTAAACAATAGGAAAGCAGGTGCGCTTGGTGGGCTGCCAACAGAGAGTAAGCCCAACGCTCAATGAGTAACAAAATGTCCAAAACTGCCGTTAATGTTTAACTTCTTTTTTTTTTTTGAGCTGAGGACATTTGTCAGGGTGTTGACTGACATTGACAGGAAACTCTTCAGACATTGTTTTAGAAAAAAGGAAGAAGTGCTTTTGCTTCTCTTTCCTGTCACGTGAAAGAGATGGGTCACTTCCGCATGCTTTGGCGGAAGTTTGCCGTTGTCACATTTGAAACACGCTTCGTCACGTGGACTGTGCAGGAAATTAGCACTTCCGCTCATCCTTCCTATGCAAACATCCGTGTGGTGGGAAACCAGGCGACCGCGAGAGTGAAGGAAGAGAGGAGGGCTTAAAAAAACGACAGAGAGAGCAAGAATGAGGGAGGAAATTGCAGTGCGGGCAGAAATCCGCCTTTTCCATTTCCTGGAGAGGAAGTGGATTAGATGGGAGAGGGGGGAGGGGGTGTTAGTCACCAACTGTTCCCCACACTAAAGAATGCTAGTATAGCATTATGAACTCTGAAAAAAAAAATATTTCAAAATTCCCATCTAATGATGGGAAGTGACGTCCATGGCAACAAGACTGCCTGTTGCCTTAGTATGTGTGTGTACTCAATACATGCGTGTCTTTTTGTGTAAAGCGTGTGTAGGTGTAAGCTGTGAGTAACCGCATTACAGTACATGATTAAATGAATGCCCCTTTGCTATCTTTTTGTGTTGTAGATCACACGTTGGAGCTAATAAGTGTGTGTTTGTGCGTGTGTTTGTGAGGGGAAATTTCCTGCCCCTGGAAGCAGCTCTTGTCCTCAGGAATTTCCTGAGTGGGCAGACAGAGCTTCCTGAATAAATGTTGTTGTTGTTGTGTGTGTGTTTTAACTCGCTCGCTCGTCTCCTGTGAAAGGGAAACTGTTCTCACATGCCAGAGCGCGAGCTGAATGCAGTCCCCTTCTCTTCCTGCTCGCGACACACTCCGCATGGGAGGGGTGGGGGCCGGGTTCGGGGGGCCGAGTTCGTGGGGTGTGAGGGTTGACGCTGAATTTTCCATTGAACACCCTCGCACCACAATGTGATCTAGCCGATCTTTGCAACAAACAACAACAACAACAACAACAACAAAACACACACACACAAAAATAGCTTTTTGAATGAAAAGTGCACCGTGGCCTGTCCCATCCTTACCGGATAGCTGAAGAGATTTTTGTATTGCTGGTAAAGGGTGACAGTAAATAAGCAGACTGCGGTCACTTGTCATATTGCATGTGGTAAACATCAAGTGAACAGGATTTGCAGGAAGTTTCCTGACACTGGCAAGAAACTGCACCAAAGAAAAAATTGTAGAGTGCCACTCAAATGATCGAGTGTTTTGCTTGATTTATTTTCCATGACCTGAAAAAGGCTTTTTTTAAATAAGCAATAGACTTAATTAATAGGCAAATTGCATTTTTTTTTTTATGAGCTGGGGTAAATTAACAATCGTAACCATCCACTTTAAAAAAAAACCCACACAAAACACACTGGCATCTTTTTCTTCCTTCCCTACCTCAGTTATTTATTTATTTATTTATTCTTGCATCCTTCCTCAGCTTTTGCCATATTTCCTTTTTTCCTACCTTCCCTCTTTATGGACTTTCCTGCCATTCTTCCCCTCCCTCCCCTTTGCTTATCAGCTTTTCTTTTTGACCTCCTTCCTCTCTTTCTTTCCTCTTTCCTGCATCCTTACATCTTTCCTTCCTTTGCTGAAAGCTACTTTTCTGTTTTCTTTCCTTCCGTGCCAACCTAATACGGCTTTAGTATTGGCCTCTTGACATTATTGACTGTATTCACACATGCGGTACCTGTATGGAAGAATGCTAGTCAGTCAATTGAAGTGCTGCATATGAAATTGGAGGCTGGTGTAATTCATTCTTAATTCCGGCATCCCTAACAACTGCGTCAATCTTACACAAGTTGCGCCAAGCTAATAGTCTCACTAAAGTGTAGTTGGAATGACATCAAATAGGGCTGCACGATATTGTAAAAACATGTGATATGCGATATAGCTGCTGAATAGTGATATCGATATTATTGCAATATTTAACATGGAGGCCTACCTAAATAAATGACATTTTTATTATCTAATGAAATAATTAAATTTGTTCATGTTGCAAAATAAGCATACTCAATGTATTCTTAGTTAATTAATTGTAATTACCTCTCGATAATGTTCAACTATTGGATGGCGGTGCACATTGTAGTCAAATTTAGATAAAAGCATTAAATTCCATATGAAACTTATGGCATGTCTTTGCAATATGCATATTGTATTGGCCAATATGGCAATATTGATATTTTTTCCATATATTGTGCAGCCCTAACATCAAATGCGAAATTAAGTGCGTGAAAGATTTTGAGGAATAGCCGCACATTTGGACCTTCTTGCTGTTGTCGATGTTTGCGTTTCATGTGATTGTAGAAAATACTGACTGAGCTTTAACTGTGTGTAAAAGGGAGGCGAAAAAAGACAAAAGTAAGCCTATCAAGCATTGAAAAAAAGAAAAGTGAATAAGAGGAAGAGTTGCAAGAAGCCAACAAGAGCTGGCTTGCTCTTGTTTCTTGACAACAAACGATCAGGAACAGGTCGTGCTACTTCCTGGCCATAAAAGCTGCACGTGATTGATGATGTGTTTTATGTTTGTTTGGACTGGATGCAGTCCAGCTCTGCTGGATGGGGACATGCACATGCCTGCTGGCTTAGGAAGCAGAGGATGACGCTGTAAAAATGACAAGAGTGGCTGAGGGAAGAAGGGGGAAAGTAAAAGTGTGCGTCTGTCATTGGGACGGAACGAGTAGAGGGGATGTACGCCGGCCGGTGAGGAAATGAGCACATGTTCCTGAGTCAGGGTGTCGGAGGGTCACAGCTAGACCTCCTTATTTCGTCCTTCCGCCTTCTCGGTTCAGAAAGAAAAAGTCTCTCGTCTCCTGAGATAGCGACGCTAACGTCCGCCTACTTGTGGCAAACATTTACCAGTTTGAAGCAAAGTCCCAGCAGCTTGATTGATAGAGGCGTGTTTGTTTGTCTTTATTCAGCTGAAGCCGGTTGACTGTGTGACGGCCAAGGCACATACTGCACATGAAGTATAAGCGCGCGTATTTATGCAATGCTCCACTGACTAAAGCCAACGGGAGATACTTCCCATTCGGAAATGACAGCAAATTTGTGTCGGAATTTGAAATGTTTCAGAACAATCAAAGAAATGGGCAGTGATTATTTCACATACGAGTTGCACACTTTGATAATTTTATTATTCTACTTACTCTAATTACTCTGTGTCAGATGAGAGAACAACGGATGAAAAGCAACACGCTATTTTTCAGGCGAAAATTTGAAGGGATACTTGACTCATTGAACCATTTTTAGCAGTAAAAAGTTAATATTTATAATAGGAAGTAGGTAGTGACCAATTACGGCTCACCATGGGTTTGGTCAGCAAACTGAGCCATGATTGGTCATTACCTACTTCCTCAGCACAGGTGATGTCATCTTCAGTCAACAGCAAGTGGAATTTTTTTTTTTAAATGTATGAATTGTACATGAAAAATAATGAAGTTATCAAATAAATTCTGGGCAAAATATTACCTTTTTACTGCTGAAAATGGCTCAATGAGTCAAGTATCCCTTTCAGCTTCTCGGTAAGATGAACCTCATTAACCCGTCTGGCTGCCAGCGGAAAGTGGAGGGCTTCCGTACGCCGACAACGAAATGAGATAGCGGTGATCTCATCACGCCCGTTCATCCCCCGAGCGCTGAGGCGTTGCCTCGGCAACAAGCGCGCTTCTGCATCCGTATGCGTCGTCAGCGCGGGGGCCTGAGACACCACTGAGAGAAACTTGCGTGTGTCATCGCAAGGGGATGGGGAGCCCACGCTTTAGTCGAGGGTTTCACGTCCTGCTGCCATCGCACTTTGGTGAGTCAGTCAGTGGAAACATTATACGTGCATGTTCTTTAGTAGGGCTCGACCCCTTAATTGGTTAAAAATCAGGAAAAAAAGTCAGACCCTACTCCTGCGTATTGTTAACTTACTTGTAAAAAAATACTGGTGACAAGGCACCAGAAGTGGAAAATCAGAATACAACCTGTGGCGTAAGTCTCAATTCTTACATTTGCATGGATTTGCATGCATTCTGTGCAAGAAGTATTTTGTCCGTTAAAGCATCAACTGTCATCAAATTAAATTCAAATGACTTTGCATTCACTCATTCAGACCCTCTTCTGCATGCCCACCATTTTTCTATGGGTTAGGTCCCAGAATAGATACGACGATGCCCCCACTCTGGACTCCATCGCACGCTCCAGCCTCGTATTGGTTTCCTTTTCTGTTTGTCTTTCTCTTACCATTGGACGTCTTTTTTCCCCCTTCTTTTCCCTTTCATCAATCCACATCCATCTTTCTGACTTCACAAGCCTTCTACTGTTGCTCTTGAACCTTTGTGTGGTGAAACCAAGCTCGAGCTGGATTACTTCCTGCAAGCGTGTTGCGACGCATTATTTTGTGACTGCCCCATTTTTCCTCTTCTGCCCTCGCCTGTGCTCTCCTCGTACTTCCTCCTTTGGGCTCTGCGCAGATGGCCGAGACCGACATACCGGATCTAAGAGGGCTTTTTTGGCAGAGCCAACAGCGCCGCTAGCTCTTTGGCCTGCTGCGGCCTGACCTTGTGACCCGCTGCCGCCTACCGGGCTTTGCTGCTCAAGCAAGTTGCCATGAGAGACTCACATGCAGCTCACTTGGCAGTGGTCTTGAAAAATAAGCTCATTGAAACATTTTTTTCCCCCTCAATATTGTGATTTAATATGTGATTATTTTTCTCCAAGGTCTTCTTTTGATTTTTTTTTTAACAAACAAAAGCAATGAATTCATCTGTATTACAATTAACAATATTATATATAAAAGTTTTGGTCGATTATCATAATAATTATTTTTGTTTAGATATCTTTTTAAAATGTGTCCAAATCCTCAGAATTTCAGCTTGCCAAGAGTATATATTCTCTGATTGATGTTGTTCTCCATGAAAGCGGACTGATTATCTTTGTTTTGAACCAAAATAATACAATAGTTTTTATTTTGCAAAACAGTGATTTCTGCCCATGTTCCTCCCGTTACAGAGCAAACCAGTAACTGAATTTTTGTTAAATTACTAGAATAAGCTCCAGCATAATAGCGAATGTGTTTAGTGTCATTCATCAAAATGTTAGTTTCACATCTTGGGGTTGTTCAGCAAAAACGTTCAGAATTCAGTCGCAATCTAGATGTGCTTTCATGTCATATTGAAGACTCGCTGTGAAAACTGCGTTTGTGGTGGCTGGTCTGAGTGTTCCATTTACTGACGTGGACAACAGCTGTCTGACGCCCAGAAAGAGAGGGAGGGAGAAGTGCGAGATGACGAGATGAGAAGGTCAGCCTGAGTCACAATGCCAATCATTGAATTACACACAGGTCGAAAAAATGATGAGATGGCAGGAAAGGGTCTGGAATAAATGAGGGTGAAAAGAAGAAGAAAAAATTGTATCTTGCCTTGCAGACAATGTGAAGTGAGTACAAGACGGCAGAGGCTTACATGGTTTTGATATCCCCTCACCCTCACCTGCACCACCCCCACCGTGTGACTTTTTCCATGAGCTGGTCTCCTTTTTTTTCGAGCTTCTCCTCTTGGAATCTTTTCTTCCAACATCTTCTGTCTGTCTGAGTGACTTTTCTTCATCATTCCTGTAATCACTCCCTCCTTTTATCTCCACTTCCTCAATTTCCTCTTTACTGCCTTAGCCTCCTTCCTTCCTGCCCACCCCCTCCCCCCTGCCCCCGTCCCACTCACCCCTCCCCTTTATCCGGCCTTTCCACCTTCCTTCCTTCCTTCCTTCCTTCCGTTCACCCCCTCTTCCCCGCTGCGCTGACTTCACTCAGCCTTTTTTTTCTTTTTGTCAGCTTTGCTGCTTGTTCCCCTTTTTCCTAACTTGTGTGTTCCCCCCCACGCAGGTTTGCAGCCGGTCTTCTGGAGCAGAGAGGACGTGGCCCAGTGGCTGCGATGGGCCGAGAAGGAGTTTGCACTGCGGCCAATCACCAGCGGCTCCTTCCAGATGAACGGAAAAGCTCTGCTGCTGCTCACCAAGGAGGACTTCCGCTACCGCTTGCCTCACTCTGGTACCATTCCCCCCCACCCTACTCTCCTTTCTCGCTCTTTACAAATATAAATGGAGCACATATTTTCAAGTCATGGCTGGAAGATTAATCTAAATTTAAGCAGGATTTTGATTTTGGCTTCTCTTGATCTTTACAACAATTTGATGAATGGATGAGAAATAATTCATGTACAAAGTTCCCTACGTTGTGAAAGTACCCTGAATGCAACATGTTGCTCCATGCACTGCAAGCATGGAGCGTATGCCATTCTGCCATCCCTAAGCATCCTTTAATTCATGATATCCCTGGTGGAGTTTACTGTCATGACACTATGCTAATGCTAAAGTCAATGAAGGATCCCATTCAAATGCTAACAGGAAATTAGCATAGACTTCAGGAGTGATGTTCCTTCAAACAACGAAAATTCACACAAACGCATACACACAGGGAAGATAACACTACTCACAGGCACAAACTGAAAAATGAATAGAGCTGAAATGGAACTTTCTTCTATCTCTTTGTGAGTGTGTTTTCCATGCACACACGATCCCACACTGCCCCTAAAACGGCAACATGTGCAGGAACAGCCATTATTTCAGTATATTCTTACAAATTTAATTTCCCATTGTCCTATGAAATTATATTTCCAGTTCAGTTTTTAAGGATTCAAGGAATTTTCCTTTCTGCAAAAGTCAAGGATGCAAATATCTGTTTTTGTCATGCCAACACACATTTGCACATAATATGGCACAAAATACAATCCTTGAGGTCTCAGGTTCGCAGACTAAGTCTTGAGAGATTTGTGAAAAACATAAATATGATAAAGAGATAAGGGCCATGTAATGCTTAAGAATGAAAATTGCAAGAGGCTTGCATTTCATATGATATTTATGCTACAAGGTAATTTTGTACTTGACAAGTAATACAATAAAATGTTCAACCTGCAAGGATAAATGAGCATGAGACTATAGGTGGGTTTCCATCCACCTATTTTTATTTGAATTTTCAAGAATTGCGAAAAAGAAACTGAATGGAAATGCCAGAAGAAGAAAAAAAGGCCCAAAATTCGCATAAAGGTTTTTACGCTTGGAGGGGGTGGTTTTTGAAGCGTATTGAAAAAAGGAAAATGTGCATTTTGGCGATGGAAACAACAAGACCGGATATACGTCGCACGTTTTGACTGATACTACGTCACACGCATGTTTGTAGTCACAATAAATGGAGGATGATAAAGTAAGATATGTTTGGGGAGACGAAAAAACACGATTATTTTTTTATAATAAATTAAAGAAAAAAATAACATTAATGCAATTTTAGATGGCTTTATTAACATCAGCTGTCAATGTAACGACACACTTCACTTACATACGGGAGGGAAGCCAACAAGACAAACTACTTCCCTTCAGTCCGTCAAAACCAACATTCCCACCTGGAACTTCCCATTGTCCCAAAGTTCCGTCACTACAACGTCATCTCGCGGCGCATATTCGCAAAAGAAGAGCAGATGGGGGCTACAGGTGGCGAAGTGGTACCGTCACTTGCCTACGACGCAGATTGGCGTGGGTTTGCTTCCCCGCCTTGTAGACCGTGTTTGTATTTTGAAACATTTGGATGGAAACCTGACTTCTGATGATAGTTTTTATTGTTGAATAAACTCTTAAGTTTTAAAATGAATAACAAATTATTTTTTCAGCATGATTTCAATCTCAATCAAAAATAATCATGATGATGATTTTTTCCCATCATCGTCCAGCCCTAATTATCATACAATACGCCACTTTTAATACATTGGACTATTATGTCAAGAAACACATGTAAAGGTCAAATGAATATGGTGAAAATCAGGCCCAATAAAATTGTCAATACACGAACTTGTAAGATCAACAAACAATAAAGTCAGAGAGCAAGGCTGCAAAAGGGGGCTTGGAGGAAGTAGCGGACTGTTGATCAGGAAGTACCAACCTTAACTGTTGCCCCCGGCAACATTGGCAGCCGGGCGGGTTCAAGCAGAGAGCTGTTGGTTTGTTGTCCCCCCAAGCAGACTGCTGGATTTATTTTCAATATGAAAGCGGAATTGAGAATACAGTAGATGACGCGTGTTTGGTCACGTCAAAATTTTGATGCATACAGATAAAAGCTTCCACATTGAAATAAATGTTTTGCTTCATTTGATAAACATAAATTACACTTCCACTTCTTTTGGGTAATTTATGATTCCACTCTTTTTTTATGGAGTGAGATTCTGCCATGAAAATGTGATTTATTTATTTTCACAGCTTTTATCAATCATTTCCTGTTCCTTTGCTTCATATACTCTGCCACTGCCTTTTCAATGTTTCCCTAAACTAAAATATGAGGTTGTCTACAGATAAACCGATGAATGATTAGTGCTTTATTTTCCTTCAGCAGCAGGGCAGCTGCCATATTTGACTACAACACATGAGTTTTATTTGTTTAATGTTGCATTTCCCAAATGGCAAATTGACATTTGAAGGGATCCAAATCATCCTCAATCAGGAAGAAGCAATTTTACGGGCACTGCGCTTAAAAGTGAGAACTGAAAGTACTGCGTGTGTGTGTGTGCGTGCGTGCGCGCGTGTCCACCATAACTTCCTTTACAAGACTCATTTCCTTATGATGGTAAATGTATTTTTTTTCTTTTCTTTTTTTCCAGAGTTGTCAAACATTATGTGTATGTTCCTTCTTCTTTATGTGAAGTTATTTGTTAAGCTTGTTTGGATCCCATTTGTCCGCCGTCATAAGTAAACACAACACTGTTAATCATTGAGGGAACTTCTTGTTCCAGCTTTGTCCCGTACTGTATGGCCAATCAAAGGAAAGTGTCAGGCTTGTATGTCTCATTTAGTTTTGTCAACATCAATTGAATGCATGCGACTTGTGCCAGCTCAATTTGTCCCAATAAATCCTCAACTGCACCAACATAGGCTACTGTAGAAAAACTAAAAGCCGCTTTTCCCCCTTCAAGAGGGAGTAAGTTGTGATTTTTCCATTATTACTCAAGCTTGGCACTGCCTGGAAATGATAGACAAGTTGTCGTCTTCCTGAGAAATCTGCAATATTGACTTCCCCTTTTGTAGAATTCCATCTTGTACAGCGAGTGATTGTTATTTATTTATTTTTACTCCAGGTGACGTCTTATATGAGCTGCTTCAGCACACCCTGAAGCAGAGGAAGAGCCACGTTTTCTACCCCTCGGCCTACTTTGCGGGAAACTCCTTCCACCTGCCGCCCGAGAGCCCCGCGCAGCACCTGAAGCTCGAAGGTCAGTTGACATTCTGGCGCTCGCCCAAGATCCAATTTGAAACTCATCTGTCACTGATGCTGATTACTGATGCTGTTTTCCGTCACTGATGTGAAGCCAACAAAGTTAGCAATAAAAACTGACTTGGTCATTGTAAAACCTGTTCTACAAGGAAATGTTGCCGTATTTAAACATGCTACAGTCAAGTGTAAAGTCTTAATTTTAGCTGAGGTTTGCGTCTGGCTATTGTCGGAGAATACCTGCCAGGTTACTCATTTAAAGATGATGATTTATTGTAATGCATGGTGTGCACAAATAGAACAAATCAAATGTAACCTTGGCACTACAGAGGTATTTACAGTAAATGCAGCAAACGACATAAAACAATAATAGTGACACCTAGTGGTCAGTTGTCATCACACGACACACTCAGTAGACTCTGCAAGGCCATGTTTGACATTATTGTTGTTTGTGTATTGTGATTTTCCCCCCTCCCCCATCTTCTAAATTATTCAACTTCCATTCAGATCTGGACCTAATTGCAAATGTAATCCCATTTAACTCAGGTTTAACAATTCATCAAATTCAGATCTCAAAGTAACAGAAAACAATTGTCAAATAGTTTTGGGGAAAAAACAAACCAAACCAAACCTGTGCTTCATCTTGGTCTTTAGTTTTTGGAGAGTGGGGTAAGTAGTGCCATTTTTTACTTAGTGTCTTTTACGCAAGGGGATTACAGGAATGCCTCCAACTAAACATGTTCCTCTAGTTTAGGATGTTGTGCATCCCTGGGAGCAATCATTTTGAATCTTCAATAAACTGTTTAAGAAATATAGATAAGCTTTAGGAAAAAAAAGTAGTTTTGTGGCACAACTTGCCCCCAGTGCTGGGTAGGTTGTGCCATTAGTCAGAATTCAGTGGAGTAAATTATGCCATTGATAACGGAAGTAAAAAAGATTATTTGAATCTCACAAATGATAATGCTATATAAAATGAAGACAAATTCAATACAAAACTTTGCAGGTTTCAGAGGCCTTTTCATCTTTCATTCTTTTGCTTTTCCAATTCAGCCTTTTTATATTCTCTTTCTCCATCTTCTCACAATTTAGTCACAATTCTTGCTTTCTTTTTTTTTTTCTTCTTCTTCTTTTTTTTTTTACAATTCTGTTCTTTCTTTCTGTGTATTTTGGCAAGGGAAAAATAACTTGTGAAAACACATAACCCAAGTGAGCAGAACAACCAGATTTGTCACTTGGTGAGTGCTCGGGAGGGTAAGCCTGAGCCTATTTTTTTTCTTATCCCTATATTATTTTTATGGCCATCATGCAGATTTTTATCTCCTTTCCAACCTGATTTATGGTCTTCCCCTCCTTCCAATCCTGCTTTCCTTTTGTTTGTTGACAGGATGAATTTTGGTGCTTACTTCTCAAGTCACGTACCTCCCTTTTTTTTTTTTACCAGATGTGCAAAATGAATGTCCCTTCAAAAATATGTGGTCACATGACCGACTTCTTGTATGGGTTTCTAAATAACAGGGGTGGAACTACTTGCCCCTTGGCACAAATTACCTCTCTCTCCCCTATATGTCATTTATTCATCTATATATAGTCTTGACCAGTAGTTCTGGGTCCAATGCGAACCCCAGGCTTTCAGTGAGTCAGTCGCAGGGGTTCAGCAGAGGTCCAGACGCACATCTGTACACACACATGTACAATATGACTTGACCTGTCTAACGGAACATATGGTGTTCCACAGGGTTCAATTCTGGGGCCTCTGCTGTTTTCATTCTGTCTGTTGCCCCTGATTATATCTTAAGAAAACAGTGGGGGTTGTTTGAAAGTGCTCTATTGTTGAGTTGAGTGATTAGAGTCAGTGTCCTAACTGTATGATTTGCAATGCCAAGTTGAGCAATTCGAGTCCAGCACATCAAGCATAACATGGAAATGTAGAATACAAGAATACAAGACTTTCTGAATTCAAGGTGAAGAGAGCCAGATTGGATGAACAGCCGACTCTCCCTCTTAGTTTTGTCCACCAGCAAACCCGATACCTGTGTCTTGAATTCGGGGGGAAAAAACAAAATGTTTCAATAAATAATTGTTGGGTGAATGCACATGTCTGAAGCTGGTGTGGTTGCGTACTTCCAACAAGATTCAGAAGATGATGATTGGGATGATGTTGATAACAAAATAAGCAAAAACAAAAGCAGCACTCACTGCAATGTTGTGCACTTGTACACCACTGACCAAGCCAGTTTTTTTTGGCACATTTGATGCCTGGTGAAAAGAGAAACGAGTTTCCAGGCATAAACCTGTGATTACCCTCAGCCTAATGAAGGAACTCACGCAGACATGAATCATAATGTTGAGCAGTCGTAGTAATTATTTCGCATTGTTGTGACAATAAAGTTAAGAGTTGTGTGACAAATTGCACACCGCATCGACCTCAATGTCAGCGTTTACCCTGTTGTTGTCTTCCGTCACCACAGAAACGGTACGACGGGCGCCATGCGCCACAGAGCCCATCCCCCAGCACCCGCCGACCATTGAGCTGCGACACCGCTCCCGCTCGCCCCACCACCCGGCGCCGCCGCAACATTCTCCCCCCGCGCCAAACCACCAACGGGTCGCTGCCGAGGACCGCATCCAGCCCTTCACCCAGCTGCCAGACAGCAACCACCACTTGCCCGAGGACACGTACCCTCTACCCGTTTCCCCGGGCACCCCCAACGGACGCTGCGCGGCTGCCAAGGAGACGGCGTGCCTGGGCAGCCCAGGAGGCCAGGAGGTGGGCCCGCCGCGAGTCATCCAGCTCATGCCCGGCACCGTCATGAACCCTCTGTTCCCGAACACGAGCAGGAGTGGCGGCGGGACCAACTTGGACTTGGGGCATAGCCGCGCCGGGCATGCCGAGAATGGCCGCATGGTCAAAGTAGACAAGATGACGGCGGCCTACCAGCCCATGCAACATTATCTTCAGGAGGAGGCGCTCTACAGGAGTTACCTCATGCCCGTGTCTCCACCGGAGGACCACCAAATGCCCATGGGGCGGATAGCAGGTAATGGAATGTAAATGGGCGGACGCCGTCTGATTCATTTCTTAAAACCTTCCAGGAACTTCTAGTGAGGAAGTATTTTATAAATATTCCATGTTGGACACTTGCCATGGAATTGAACGAGGAAACATTTGTAAACTACACTTTATTTTGGGCTATTCCAGTAAACGATTATGAAAACTTATTGAAACCACCCCACCCCCCCCCCAAAAAAACCCACTTTAGTTCACATTTTAATGAACATACACAATTTTACAGTTTGTTTATCAATGTAAAATAGATGAGCATTCCCTCCAATGATATTCATATTGTATTTGATTAAAAATGTAATTTACAATTGAATGCTATTACAAGAGCACAGTCAAAAAATAATAATCGGTATCAGCCTGAAAGATCCATATCTGCCGGCCCAATTTTTTTTTCTATGTTCTTTTATCAAACACAAGCAATTAAATGTATCTATATTTAAGCATAGGCTACACAATGGCTTCAAAATTGTGACAATTCAAGGTCTCGCTCCTCTCAAAACACACCAAGTTTAAATATTTTTTAAAAACATAAAATAAAAAATTGCCATGTCACAGTCAGATTTAATTGGTTTGGATTATAAGGGGTCCTTGTAAAAATCCCAAAGGAACATGCAGATCATATTTTTTCTGATGTCATATTAAAATGTCCAAATTTGTGGGACAGAATTGTTTATTATTTTTTTGTGTGGTATTGTCCTGGCAGACTGCAGGCTGCTGTGGGACTACGTCTACCAGCTCCTGTCAGACAGCCGCTACGAGAACTACATCCGCTGGGAGGACCCGGAGAACAAAATCTTTCGCATCATGGACCCCAATGGCCTGGCCAGGCTGTGGGGCAACCACAAGGTAAAAGTGATGAGGAATTGGACTGTATGTGTCTGTTTTCTAACACTTTGCATTTCCATGACCTTACAGAACAGGACCAACATGACATATGAGAAGATGTCGCGAGCACTGAGACACTACTACAAACTCAACATAATCAGAAAAGAGCCCGGACAAAGACTTTTGTTCAGGTAAGGAGGATCCGCGCGCGCGTTCTGCACGCCTTTCTGGCAACCGTGACAACCACATAACAACAGATGCTTTCTTTGTTGGGCAGGTTCATGAAGACTCCAGATGAGATTGTGAACGGCCAGACGGACCGCCTGGAGCACCTGGAGTCCGACACATATGAACAAATTTACATCAAAGAGGAGTGCTGAGGAACTCTGGGAACTTTTACTACTGCAAAAGCCACCAATGCCTTTTACAAGCAGCTCGAACAATCAGCATCGAACCTCAAACGTCTCGGGCGATTGCTATTGGCAGTCACCAAGACAGAGATACGAAATATTTCCAAAAATGCCTTTGGTTCATTTACTGTAGTTTTAATTTGACTCATGGACAGCGCTGAATATATTTTTTGTCAACTGCAAAAGCAAGCCAATCACTTTGTGCTTCTTTTTTTTGTTGAGATCTTCATATGCATTGTGTGTGCGTGCGTGCGTGTATGTGTGTGTGTGTGCGCGTGTGTGTGCGTGCGCGTGTGTGTAGGATGATTTGACAATGGAATAAACATTTTGGATCAAACTGTTTTCTTTCCTTTTAGTGAGGTAGACTTGAAACGTTGAGTGGTGTAATTTACAGGATGCCCACTTGAGGACGCTAGTGTACAATTTAATGTGAAGCTGTTTTTAATACAGAACATAAACGCATACATGTTTGGGATAAAGTAAGAAAAATGCATTCAATTGTTGAAAAGTGCTAAACGATTGACGTTGAAATGCATGTTCCCCCCTTAACTGATTCTCACAACTGTTTAAGGTTGTTTCAAATATAACCATATCTAATGTCTTTATTAAAGCAATTATTTGCACAAGATTGACACCGGACCGTGACGTTGAGATCGGGGCGGGGAGACGCTTACGCGCGCTCATAAAAGTTAGTGCGCGCACAGTGGAGCTGTCAGACGCGGCAGAACCAACAAGAGGATTCCTTTGTGACGCACCAGAACCGAGGGGACCACGCACGCATCCAAAACCACTCGGGAAGTGTTCCAAAGACGCATGAGGATTTCTCCTACGCTAGTGGGATCTTTTCATCTGAGGAGAATCGAATGTTGGCGTTGGATGAGATGCCATCAGTGATGCGTTAAAGGACCAACAATCGGAGCTGATAATTGAAGCCGTTCCGAGCTTTTACGCACGTCTCCAGATTTGCAGCCCACCTGATGGTATAAAAGCGTGTCTTAATGCGTGGGAAGGGAGTGGGACACTTCCAGGTAAGAAACGTTCGTTCATCCATCAACATCGAATCAATACTGAAACAATTAGCAGCAAAATGAGCGTTTAACTGTCAAGCCACAGCGAGAAAACTCAATTATTCACTCATACCTGCAATTCATTAGTTGTGGGCAATGGACTTTCCCCCCCCCTCCCCCCCCCCCCCCCCGACAGATGAAGCAAACACCAGATTATTTATTTATGGCAAATCTCGCTCTCAAGTGTAGTTTGATTTGCATTGCAAGTGACAAGCTTACACTTTACTTGCTTCTACTCACAATGTAAAATAATTAATGCATAGCAAATGCAGCAGGTCTCGTATGGAAGAGCAGAAATTAAACAGCCTGCTCCACTGTGGACAAATGTCACCCTAAATAAAAGCGTATTCATAGTTGGGTTGAATAATCTTTCCTTGGGCTATTTATTTGTTAGGTGTTTCAGACTGATGGTGGCTGTAAATGTCACGACGTGGAAGTCCATTCAGTCCAATTGTGATTTACTGATCTCACCTCCAGTCCAGTGTTTGCTCGCCTGTAGCAAATAGGAATTCTCTGATGATGAAATGTAGTGGCGGAGGCGCGCCAGACTGCTGCAGCTGCTATACTTGGTGTCTGCCACACACATAATAGCCATGATAAATAACGAGAGAGAGAGAGAGAGAGAGAGAGAGAGAGAGAGAGAGAGAGAGAGAGAGAGAGAGAGAGAGAGAGAGAGAGAGAGAGAGAGAGAGAGAGAGAGAGAGAGAGAGAGAGAGAGAGAGAGAGAGAGAGAGAGAGAGAGGAAATAGGGACATGCATCCTATATAACTATAAAAGTGTATTAGTGAAGGTGCTTTAATTCTTTGCATCCAATCCAATTTTATTCTGTTGGCTATTAGTGAAGCTACTCTGAATGAAGAGCACATGAAAACCACTGTACTATTAATACTATTAATAATATAACTTTCACTTGATTGTTGATTGCTCTGACTTCATGCAGACCAATCTTTTGACTATACCCTGTGAAGAGAAAGCTTTTTTCTTAGCAATGAAATGTAGGCTACATGTAGTACTTCTCCCAGACTTCCTGCTGCAACTATATATTGTAGATGGTGGGAGAAAATAACGTGAAAACGTCACGGAGAAATCATTGTAGTTAAGTTAAGCAGCCTTAGTAAATGGCAACGTAAGGTGGCAGCCACGGGCTTAACTTCTCCCAACGGCGAGTAAGAGTCATGGGGTAGATGCCACAGACTTTCACACATCAGCGTCGTTTCCGGCCACTAATGGCCGCGTTCCAACACTTTTTTTGCTGATAAACTGTATGAACTGGTGTCTACAAATACGTGTCCTAGTCATGATTTTTACATTTTAGTACATGTTTGTTTAAAGCTTGATTTGGGGGCAAAAACTGTGTGCTTGGTGCCATCTTAAGTTTAAACAATGAGATAAACACAATTTGGCTGTTTGTTCTCTCATTACACAAAACGATACATACTACGTCACTTGTCCGCATGACGAAGTCGCCCCCACCACCCACCGGCTCATTCTCGTACACGCCTTCTTAAACGGGAAGACCGTTGCGTTTCCAAATGGGCAGAGGGTTGGGCGCGGTCTGTCTGTAATTGATAGCAGCAACCACAAAGAAGCTGTTTAAGGAGGCGCGTACGAGAATGAGCTGGTGGGTGACAGGGGCGACTACGTCATGCGGAACAACTGACGTAGTATGTATTGTCTCGTGTAATGAGGGGACAAATAGCCAAATTGAGTTTATCCCAATGTGATCCCTAAAGATGGCGCCAAACACACGGTTTTTGCCCCATATTTAAGCTTTCATGTAGACAGGATTTGACACCAGTTTATATAGTTTATCAGCAAAAAAAAGAAGTTTATTTAGTGTTGAGTTATCATTTAAGTACACAAGGTGTCATTCTATTTGTTTGATATGTTTAGTTTAACAGTAAACTTCAACTGGGAGTGGCAATAAACAGCTTGAAAACTCTTGGTGAAAAAAAAAAGTTTCTATCCAATGGCTGCTTGGTGTGAAGTGAGTCGAGTAGGTCAAACGACGGCTCATCTTGAAAATGACATCCTTTTTTTTTTTATGGCATTTTGGTTTGATAGGTTTGGAAACTACCCCTTACATCCATACAGAATGTGTGGGTAATTCCTAACTACAAATTTGAGGCAGTGTTCCAATCTTTTTATCCCATTTGGTGTCCGATTCTCAGAGAACTGGCAGTCCTGGCGAGCTCCAATTAGCTGGAAGCGCGGCATTAGTAACAGCTCCTTGACTTTGAATGATGACGGCTTGAGCGGCGCCGGCGGCTCAGTGCCTTGGGCGGGTCACGCTGGTCCTCCTCCAGCTGGACAACACCAGCCAATGTCACCTTTTTTGGCATGCCTTGCCAACCGCTCGTCATGTTTGCTTCGCCATCAATACAGGTGACGCCGGCGCGTTGTGGTCGGACACTCCAAGCCAACCGGACTGGAAAACGAAGCCTGGGAACAGCTGTGGCATGCAGCGCTCTTTACAATTTGTCCATTATGACCTCTGAAGGGCTGGAAAAAGTCTGCCATCTGGATGTTTACATTTGTGTTCATCCTACGGATAGTTATGTGTGGAAAAGACGAGGAAATTAGCAGTTGCTGCAATTCTGCGGCACTTTCAAAAGTCAATTCAATCATCTTTCTTAGTTTACACTCGCTTTGCAACCATTTTTCTGAATCAAGACCAGTCTAAACTGCTCATTTACAGTCTCAAATAAACCATCCAACATTTTACTTAAGATCAAATTTGCAGTAAGAGTATGAATGCCAGCTGTAAATTGCATGATGAAAACATGCACGCACGCGCGCGCACACACACACAAAGTTGACAGAGAAATGAGCCGTCGTTCAGCTGATTTTTCAACAGTGAACTTCATTCGCTTCACAACAAGCAGCAGCTTGGCAGATAGTGAACCATTCTTGAAAAATTAGTCTGTAAGCTGTTCATTGTCACTCCCAGTTGAAGTTGACAGTCAAACTAAATATGAAACATGAGTGTTACACCTTGTTTATTTAAAAAAAACAAATAGATTTGTGTTAGGAACCATCTTTGTTTATCTTAATGCTAACGAACAATGTCAAATGTAATAGACAGGCTAAAGAATAGCAACAGATATTTGAATACACACAGTAGAACACCACATATGTTCATAACATAAACGCTCACAGGCATATATTCTTGATCTTCTGCGAAAAATGAGTGTCTGACAGAGGAGTTTTAAATTTGCGCACACCAGCAGGAGCAGCACAATGTCCACTCATTTAGAGCAAAATGTGTTTTTGTCTTTTTCCCATTGCTTGAAATGAAGTGTACATGATTTGCAGCCAGTATAATAAATGATGTGTAGTAAACGAGCCTATTTATTCTGCCAGGACACACGCACGCACACTTTGATAGCGGTTGTTCAGCATCATCTCTAAGAACAAGAGTTGAATTTCGGTTTGCGATTGTCGCCCGCTGTGCATGTGTTTGATGCAAGAAGGGAAGCAAGGTCTCGGTCGCCCCCAACAATCCGCTCTCATCCACATTCCGTTTGATCTGGAGCGCGCTTCCATCTCCCTCGGTTTCATTCCGAGGAAAACTGAATTCACCAGCAGCTAAATAAACTTCAGCACAAAGTCCAACGACACTCTTGCGATCTTAAAAAAAAAGACAACATGACACGTGAGGGGAGGCAGGTTGACCTTGTATGTGAGCAGTGGAATGAGTTTTGGACGAGTGCTGAGAGCATATAAACAGGATTTTGAATCCCAGATGTTTTTTGGGGACTGGAAGGCTCACGGCTTCGCCCAAACTGCCACAGCCAGCAATGATTTGAAGAATTTATTTATTTTTTTTTAAGAAATGGGAATGCGTGTGAAGAGGAATGATGTGGCAGTGGAGTTTTCCTGCGTGACAGCTCCTCATTTATAAGACGCCTCGTGCATAAGAGATGGCCGATGTGAGGTGTAGAAGTCATCTTCTTCTTCTTTCTTCCTCCTTTTGCATTCAAATGAATCACTTGCAACTGCAGGAGTGACATCAGCGCAAGCAGTGTAGGATTATGGGATGGATACACAAAGAAGTTGGTTCATTCTGTAAACCTCCGTACGTGCAGTACATATATTTATTTAAAATGTATTTTAGGGCTGTCAAATGACTACATTTTTAAATCAGATTAATCACATTTTAGAATTTTGATTAATTATGATTAAATGTGGAATTAAATTGGCTTTTTTTATAAACATTTTTTGAGTGCCAAATTTAAAGAGCACCTGTTGTGTGTTAATTCTTTCGACATTTAATGTTATGAGGAAGTTTTTAACATTTTTTGATCCACTGCACCCGCTCATCCTCCTCTTTTTCTTATTTCTTATTGCATAATTTAAAATGGGGAAAAAATGACCCCAATAGTTTGACATGAACAAATATTCTGAATGTCATACACAAACATTTATTGAATGCTTTACTTTACTCAAATGTGTAAAAGACATGTCTGTGACATGCATTCGTTTTCCTAAATCAGCCAAAAAAACGCTCTGTTCAAAACAGCCTATTTTTGGGGTGTATCACTTTTATGTAAATAGCTACACCAGGCCACGCCTAGGCCATACCCTTCTCTCTAGAAGGGGCAGTGATTTCGGTCACGGTAGCCATGTGCTAATGTTGTGAATGGAAACAACTGGCCATGGGAGCAGAAGGAAAGAAAAATTCAGACCTGTCTTTTACACATTTGAGAACTATTTTAATATGTGGAAATGTGGCATAACGTTTTACCATAAGAAAAAGTAGCATAATGTTACTACAGAGACTATGTTGTAGCGTTAGTTTGTTATTGTTTAGGCAATGGTTATTTTGCAAATCTCCCGCAAACGTTATTTTGCCGTGATTGTCTCCGATTTACCGTGAATGCTTGTAGACATTTATAAGCGGTTATGAATAACACTAATGTGCACATTTAGGCCACTGCGTGGTCGCAACGTGCAAGCCGTCTCGTCGAGACCACTTAGCGGCCGGTAAGCATCACAAAGTCATGTCAACTTGGTGGCGATTTGCCAGTCACGGCAAATTAACCACCGCAGATTGTATCTTGACAAAACAATACGCAACCGCTTCATATTATCCAACCACCCTCTTGTAACGAATATTGCCCGTCACCCTCAATTTTTTCATTTTATTTGCCTTTTTAAACATTTCCCCCTGGGGAATGTGTGTGCATGTCTTAACTCTGTGTTTTCAGTTCAAAAGGGACTCTTTGAGTTTCCCTCCAGCAGGGTCTGGATTTCGTTTTATAACCCCCAGGAAACGCATATCACAGCTCCGACAGACCTGAAAGCCTGTCTGATAAGCAGTCCCTAGACCATCTTTTATGGTCTGGTCTTTCCACAGGAATTAGCCAAGTGTTTTTTTTTTAAACAAAACCCCTTGGAAGTTTTATGGTACATTGGTATATCGGTTATCCTCAAGAATCCTGTCGCTCCTAATTAATCTGAAGTCTACATAATTCGGGACATACACTGACTCTATGTACTGGACTGACATCAAGTGACTCCTGATGTTTATCTTTGTACACAACCTGTATGTCTATCTCAAATGAATGAGGTGTGTAATTTCTGTAGCCACCTAAGTTTAGCTAATTAGTAAGCTTAGCGGATTCAATAACTTTATGATCGCGGTAATGTTTGAAATGTGTTCAGAATGATAAGTAAAGCATCTGGCTTGTCAATTCTGAAGCTTGGTCTCAGTCGACTAAGCCTGCTTCATGCGCACGGAAGGGGCGGGACCACACTGCCGGCCCCCGTGGGACACAGTTTTAAAGCCAGCGCGCGAAGGAATCTTGTTCTCTTCTCCTGCTCTCTTCCCCTCTCCTTTGCCCTATGAACTGCTCAAGGACTCTCACTCTTTCCTGCAACTCTTCCGCCCTCTCTCCACCTCACGTCTGGCCCCATGAGCTCTTTTCCTGCAGCTCTTCTACCCTCTCTCCACCTTACGTCTGGCCCCATGAACTTTTCCTGATCATCACTAGAAACGTGGTCGCTGAGGGTGACCACGCGGCTTCTTCCTTTGAGCCCCGGACTTGAGCCACCACGCGCGCCCAAAGCACTCATTAGGCAAGTACTCGCAACCACCCTGCGCATCCCCAAGGCGCGCGTGTCTGTCCAGCCGTGAGCCCGAGGCGCCCCGCAGCGCCCACACCAACTGACTGCGGCATCTCAACTGCTCAAGCACATCACCAACAACCGGGAAGTGCGCCAGCCAAGGACCTGCCGCGACCTCCACGCCGCGCGTGCATCACCGACCAGCAGCCAGAGACTCCCGGGCAGCATTCCAGCTGGACGTGCGCCAGCCAAGGACCTGCCGCGGTCTCCACGCCGCGCGTGAACCTCGCCACCAGCCGGAGACCTGGTGCAGCATTCTAGCATTCAACCGAGGATCAACGCTTGAGTCTCTCTCTCTCTCTTCCGTGCGACTGAACCAGTCCGTGAGTGCGCTGTCATTGCAATCTGACCATATACTACTGGTGCAACGCTTTTATTCATACATAACATAAAATAATTGACAGGTCAAACGCTTCCATCTTTATCCCCTATCTACCTTTTTCATTCCCTTTTTATCTTAGTTACTTCGGTTGCATGTTTTCTTTTTATCTTTAATTCGCATTTTTATTCATTAATAATTTCATTAATATGTTAGGCTGTGACTGATATATATGTGTGTTTACTAAATAAATTTGTTGTTTAGAAATAACATTTTTGCAGAATCATTTGTGTTTACTGAGTGGATTAGTAATTCTCTTATGAAAGCAAATAACTCCATGATTAACTAAAGTAGCCACTTCAGATTATGAATACTTGATAATAGGATTTTTATCGTTTATTTTGCTCCTACAAACAAGCAAAGTCAACGTGGTGCCCCAGAGGTTGCTGAGGAAATTACAACTCCCCTCAGTACCGTCTAAATTTCTAATAAGCCATTACGGCAACCCAAATAATCGCTACACTCTGCTTTATCGTATCTGACCTCTTGTAACCAAAGACGGACATACGGGGCTGGCCCCGTAAATTTACCCCAAAGTTCCTGCGGTGGAAACGCAGCTATTGTTTTCCCTCTCCACGGAGCATTTGCGAGCAGGGAGAGAAAAAGAAAGAAGCAGCCAGCTTCTCGAATTTTAGTGGGCGTGACAAACCTTTACCAGAGGTGGTGCCGCAACCCGAGGGGGTTAGGTCGAATGCACTTCAGTGTCTTTTTGACGTCACAAAGTCACGGAAGTTTAATTTGCCCGTTTGAAGCACACATTTTAGAAAGTCGGAGAAAGCTTTTTTCATACCTGGTTGGATTGTAGACAGGCCGGGGATACATATTATTGATAGAAAACCCCACTAAAGTACATTTTCATACTATGGGACCTTTAATGCATGTAGTTACGTTTATTGCTCAAAAAGAACCTGTGCTACCTTTAACGTAACCATCCGCTGTCAGATAAACGATCATCTTCACTCAAAATTAGTGCGATTAATCTGCGTTAATAGTATACATGATTAATGCAGTATTTTTTAAACTTAATTAATTAGTTCATGTTTTAACCTTGACAGCACTATATGCTGCTTCTGACTGAATGCATTTTATTTTCTATTATGCATGTATTGTTTGTCATGTGTTTCTATTAAAAAAAAAAGATAAATGATATATTTCAATTAAATTTATAAGAACAACCTCTTTCATCAAAAACGGAACTTGCTGAAACGCACACAATCAGAATTGAACAACTACTGCCTTACATATATATATATATATATATATATATATATATATATATATGTATATATATATATATAGATATGACCCTTTAAGGCCACCTTGAAGTTCAAAAGGTGAAGTAACTTTTCGATAAGACAACGTCAAGTTTGCTCTACTGCAATACTGCATATATGCATGGTTTATATTTGATTTGATGTAATTATGTAACCAACCTTTATCTATGCGTCAGGTATTTATTTGCAATGCCGCAAAAAAAAAAGTTCAAAATAGCCGATATATTAAATTGGATAACTGTGATTGAATTACTACAATTCCATTACAAAGTTGTGTGAGTGACTTTTAATTTTTTACATTTGCATTTACAGGTTTCAGAATCCCTAAATGGAATTTGATGAGGTGTGTGCGTTACACCTGTCTGTGTGTACCCAGCTGGAAAAGCACTTTGATGTGAGCACCCCTGCAAAGAAGTCCTCGCTCATTAGAAGTTAACGAGGAATATTTGCTTTATTCTTCCCACTCGGAAGGAAATATATTTTTGAGGGCCTAGCTTGACAATCTTTATGTTTAAATATTAATCGGAGTGTGTTTGTGATGTGGAAAACATACAGCTTATGTATGTTTGCCCCTCTGGCGGGATTCTAAGCGTGTGTGATCCCGCTGAGCTGTGCAACTTGCTGGCTGTGCTCAGCCACCCCCCCCCCCCCGCAGGCCATTGGGGCGAGGGCGGTGGGGTCGCTAACCTAAAGACTTGATAGTGGCCGCCCGTGGCTTCCAGTATGACCACTCTCCCGCTCTTATCTGGAAAAGAAGCCATTTGAATTGTTTACACACGGAGCCCTTTCTGGCCATGTCGTGAGCGCAGCAATAAGGCGTATACCCAATCGGGCATTAGTAACAGGATGAGAGGACTGCAGAAAAAGAGAGCCGCAGGGGCCCCAGAGGAGCAGGAGTCAGGAAATATCCATAGCTGTCCTTTTCATTTCCAACCCGAGCTGCCATCTAGTTTACCGGCAGTTTTCCGTCCCCCTAAATTCAGCTACTTTTAATGACATCTTCACAAGGTGATGTGCCAACTCGAAGCGAACAAACTGGAACATTATGTAGGTTATTGAGCTGAAAATGACCCATCGAGAAAAATGTGTTCGCTATTAATCCTGAATCCTAATTAATCCCGCCACAGGGAAGGTGCCATGCTGACACTGAGGCAGAAATAAAACCGCAAGGACACACAACACATTTTCACACCGGATGACAATAAATGAGTCATTGTGTTATAGCAACGCTTGTGTAAAGTCAGTTAGCAGTTAGCAGGAGAACACAAATTGTGGAACTGTTCATCACACAATGGTGATGAATGTATTTTAACTAATTTGCTCCCAAAAACGTATAAATACATTCAATTTTAAATATTATAGTGCTCCCAAAAACGTATTTATATGTTTCTTTTTGTTTTGTTTTTATGTTAGGGCTTACAGAAGGCTTTGATGCAGCCTCTGAACTGAAGAGAAAGCTTAAAGCAATTGGTAGCTATTACAAAAATGGCCAGCAGGCGGCAGCAGAGTATAAGAGATCAACCAGGGCCATGTTGCAACAAAGCTCATTTAGCCACAGTTTTAAAACATCCATCCATCCATCCATCCATCCATCCATCCATCCATCCATCCATCCATCCATCATCTACCGCTTATCTGGGGTCAGGTCGCGGGGGCAGCAGCTTTAGCAGGGAAGCCCAGAAGCCCGCTCGCCTTCAAGCCCCACCTCCAGGCCTGGCTCCAGAGAGGGGCCCCGGTGACCCGCGTCCGGGCAAGGGAAACCACTAGGAAATCATTGGGGTCTTTTGAGCCATGCTTTGTCTGGTCCCTCACCTAGGACCTGTTTGCCATGGGTGACCCTACCAGGGGCATGCAGCCCCAGACAACATAGCTACCTAGGCTCATTGGCACACGCAAACCCCTCCATCACGATAAGGTGATGACTCACAGAGGAGAGTTTTAAAACAGATTTGTGAATAATGATGAAACTTAGCTATATTCTACTGCTAATTGCTGCAAAACGGAAACAGATAGAAATATGCTTTTTCTGATGAAAGAAGAGACTCTAATCTTCCTTTTGGTAGGTTCCATGTTTTTATATCAATAGAACACAATATTCTGTGGGCTTTGCAAAATCAGTCAAAATTCAGTAAAACAGACAACAACAGAAGGGGGTTGCTTTAGTGAAAATTAGTTAATGGCAAAAACACTTTTTTGGGCATCTATAAAGCTACACAATTCAGCGCAGAGCCAACTTAGTGTTGTCCAGTTTTGCTGGAGTGCCTGTAAAAGCCGCACGCTGGCATTTTAACATGATTTGAAGTCAACACGCGAGTCCCTGCAAAGATTTAGGGGACAGCTCACTGTGTATTGTTTTGACCCGTGCGGCTCGCATGAATAGCTAGTGAGCACAGTGGCTGAGTAAATGTCAGCTCCACTCAGCTTCTAATGAGACCAGAGACTAAGAAGAGCGCTGACACCATCATAGGCTCGGTGCTGAGAGGCTCATTTACATTCTGCCAGCCGACAGCCCGAGTTATGAAGGCGAGGTAGAGATGGGCTGCGAAAACACATTTGCTTCTGGCCTGCGGACGTTTTAGGTTTGCCTTTGTTAGACCTGCAGTGGTCAAAGCGGCGGCTTTGCGTATGGTTAAAGGGACGCTCATTGATATTCTTATATTGGCAACAGACACAAAAAAATATAAATAAGCTAACTTTGTTGGCTGTCATATTAGTGCCTTTCAACTGACTGTTTAACTACTACATGATAAGTGGTTGTTAAAAAAAAAAGTATACTCACCCCTGTTCAAATGCTGTTTTTTGTGACATAAAAAAGGGAACCAAGAAAAATCCATTCAAAACATTTGCTATCATTAACCTTCCCCTCCAACAAAAATATTTAAAAGGGGAAATATAAATAAATGACTGAAATGATATCTGGGATGTGGCTCTCTTCACAGTGAATGTTCTTCAAATGCTCTAGTAGGCTTTTCCCTTCATTTATTTTTTTTGCTTTCTAGCAGAACATTGACTGATATTTCAAACTGTTCATAGTTCCCTACTTTCTGAAGGTCCAACTGAATAAAAACAGCTCCAAAGCATGACACATCTTGCCTCACTGTAGATATGCAGATCTTTTGGTGAGCAGGGTTGTGTTTACAACAAAGAAACCTTTTGGAATGATGGTCAAAAGCGTCACCCTATACTTGTTCAGCTAGAATTATAGGGCCTTAGTCAAGAGGGAAAACATTTTGAACAGATCCAGCATTTAGCACAACAAAAAAAGTGTCAGTCTTCTGCTACAAAGCAAAAAAAAAAAAAAAAAGAAGAATAAAAATGAGGGGGAAAAAAGAAAGGGGAAACACATTAGAACACCCGAACTTTATTTGAGATTAATCAGAGGCACACTAACTACTGGCAGGTAAGTTTGAACCTCATTGGTTAAGTCTGAATGCAGCCACATCCTCAGTATAGGGTGTGCACACTTGTGCAACCACATTTCAGTTGATTATTTTTACTTCCCCTTTAAGAAAGATTAAAAAAAAAAAAATCGAATTCAGTCCTACATTAATGGTGGACATTTTGAAATTCTATACCACAGAGGGGTGTGTAGACTTTTCCTCATATACAATCCACTGTAGGCTCCACAAACATATGTTGGATTCCTGTCATTAGATCATTAGCTGACGGATGTGACTGCACGGACGGGCCATGCTATCTTTTATAGCACTTCGGCAGAGGACTTGCGAATATTTCATTTTCACTCTCTGTCAAGGGCGCTTGGCAAATCAGGTTCTGCGATCATCAACTTGAACGAGTTAAAGGCCGAGTCAGCAATTACGCTGCCAAGCTCAAGGTGCAGGCAGCTAATTACCAAAACCTCGAGTGAAGAAACGCTGGCATTGGGCAGAGCATCTCCTCCATCCATCGCAGTCGTCCGTGTGACTGTTAACGCCACAATTAAAAGATGCTTCTCAATGTGTGCCGCACTTGGTTCGACTTTTTAATATTGTTAGATTATTTCTATCTTTAGGTAGGGCTTCTTAGCTATCGAACAATTGCTCCGTACCAAAACAAAAGGGCACATCAATTGAGCCTTATTAGAGAACACTGGCCACATTATGTCCAAATATTCCTTTCAGGGAGGTAACAGCGCAAGTCTTCTCAAAGTGCACACTGCACAGTAATAAGGCATCATTCTGGAACACAATCATTTGTGGCCAAGCGGTTTGCATATAACATACTTCTAATTGTACTGTTCAACTTGTCGGTTTTTTCGGGGAGGGAAAGGGGCAGAATCAAGCATACTTCAAATTTTTTGTCTAAAGTTCAACTTTCTTGAGTTTTAAATTTTGGTTTGAAAATTAGCTAAAAAGTTTACCATTATCTGAACTTGAGGAGAACATTTTAAAGTGGTGGGAGAAAAGTTGATTATTGAAACCTGCTAGTTAGTTTGTAGGGTGACGTGGTATATACAAACGTCTTCTAATCTTAAGTAGGGGTGGGAATCGCAGTGTAACTCATATTTTGGTAGGGATAGTAACACAAGAAATCAATTGATAAGATAATCAATTAAAAATGGCATTAATGGGTTAACAAATAATATTAGTGTCAAGGTGTAAGGAATAGAAACCTCAACGAAAACACATGTAATATGCACAATTTCTTTATCCTCTACAAAATATTACTGAGCAGTTGTGACTGGTTCCTTTGTGTATTTGTCAGTGTGAATGATATTGCCCCTGGTGGCCAACGTGCACAAACCCCGAAAGGAGCAGCACAATGTCTGTTGAGCCGAACCAAAACTTTCTTTACATTCTATGCAATTATGAGATAAGTGTACAAAGTATAATATTATAGTGTTATCTTTCAACTTTAACTCAGTAAAACACAAGTCAGATTCCAGCAATAATGCAAACTAGTCTGTGGTTTTACCACTTAAACTTTTCATGTAACAATTAAAACGCAGACCAACCGAATTGAAGCAGTTTTTTTTTTTTCTGTATTAAAACAAAGTAAAAACAAGTGGTTGTTGTTGCGGCTGTCAAAATGAGGTTTGTCAAAGAAGTAAATGGAGAAAAGACCTGAAATCTCCACTCAGCAACTATTCAGCTCCGGAAGGCGTTTTGAAGGACGGCCATTTGACACTTGTTGATGTATTGTTGGCTTATGGAAGCTGATCCTGTTATCTACTTTGTGCAATGAGGCAGCAAAACCCTGCGCACACTGGCTTATACACACTTCCATCCATTTTGACTATAAAGGCAAGCGCAAGCAAGGTCTAAGGGTCACAGGGAAATGGAGCAGCTTTCCATGACCAGAGGAGAGGCCCTTTCTGGCTGGCACTTTTCAAACGCAGGAGCGCTGTTTCTTCCAGCTGAAGTGCTACCCGCTTCCACAATGCCACCTATTCCGCTCTTTGTGTAACCTCAAATTTACGACAATTATTTAACAGGCCGCTAAACCTTGGGGGATACAGGACCTTTATTGTCAACATTTCAAGGGACTGGGCGCTTGCAGTTTTAGCAAATACGAAGAGTCATATTTGCTGCAGAGCTTTTTAAGGGGAAACTCTGAGTGATAGTAATGAGCTCCAGGAGACAAGAGCGCAGTGGTTGGAGTCGGCATGCTGCCCAATTATCCGCCGGCACCTGTCGAAATGGCTGCCCGCGCGTGCCGTTCCAGCTCACCCTCGGTTCTCAACTGCACGTCCTCTGCCTTACTACAATGAGGGGGTGTCACTCTCTTCGTCCTGTTCCCATGAATGTATGTAGATTTTAGCTAAAGGAATCCTTAAGGAACACAAAGCAATATGCTGCTTTTTTTTTTTTTTTCAAAACTGCCTAAGGTGTGCTAACTTTCGTTTCCGTGCTTATTATGGAGCCTGTTGGACTGCACTGCATTATCCCGAGCGCCATTTTTCATTACCGTTGCCACCCCATTTGAGGTTTGAGTAATATTCCAGTATAAAATATTCCACACTCCATTTTATGAGCTCAATAACAAAGCCACAGCGCCGATTAACACTGAAAGGCTGTTGAACGAGAAGCTGCAATTGGATAACGTAAATGTCGACTTTTCAGAAAATGTCCATGGATGATGGCAGCAGTTTATATATTGTTCCACTGCAAGAGTTGCAAGGTCAAATACTACACCAAATTGCGATTCCTCAGGAAATAGTATAAAAGTTGTATCTCAGAAACAAAATTGCATCCATCTTCATTGGATATGGGCAAATTATGTTGGTTAAGTATACACTCATGAATACTTTATGTATGCACCAACAGGAGAGCCCATATCACGCCGATCTTGAAGTCACTGCATTGGCTCCCTGTTGCTTTTAGAATACATTTTAAAATCCTGGTCTTGACTTTCAGAGCTTTGCATGGACAGGCTCCATGCTACATTACTGGCCTAATCCAGCCATACACATGTGCACGGAGCCTGAGGTCTGCAATCCAGAACCTGCTCATGGTCCCTCGGACACGTTAAAAAATTCGAGGGGACAAATCTTTTAAAGCAGTAGCTCCATGTCTCTGCAATGAACTCCCTCTCCCTCTGCGTTTCCTTTTAAAAAACATTTAAAACCTTTCTTTTTTTAATCAGGTTTTCTAGAACTAATAGATTTTTTTTATTGCATTTTACTCTCTTTTTTGTTTTTGTTTTGTCTCACTGCTCTTATATTTATGTTGTATATACATACTATTTATATTTTACATGTTTTTCTATATCTACAGTATAAATATATGTTTTTGTTTTATGGCATTGTATTTTATATTGCTTTGTTCGAGGCTGTCCTCTTTTTGTGAAGCGCTTTGTGAATTCTGTCTGTGAAACGTGCTATAGAAATAAAGCTTATTTACTTACTATATTCAAATTGATAGTGCACCTAAATTTAGCCACACACATAGCCAAGCTAATATGCAATGTAATAAGCGACGTGAAAGGTAATAAAGTGTCTTTCCATGGCTCGGAAATGCAATAACATTGGAGCAAGCAATCAATTCTCAGGCATCACAATATTATATGATGCACTATTAAATCTGCATATTGCATACAGGCAAGAAAGTAATAGTAAGGTGAGCCATTAATACGGGCCAATAAAGTTAAATACCGTTTCTTTCCAAACAAGCCGGGACATTTGAGGTTGAACCCACAAATAATATTGAACAGAATCGGGACAAGTACTCATGCGTCATTTTCAGCACGCGGCATCTCATTATGCATTTAATTGGCATTTATACGCTGCTAATCGCAGCCTGAATCACCCGCAAAAGAGGAAGCATTTATTGTCATACATTACATTTCCTGGACAAAAGGCGGATGCACTGGGAAAAAAAATCCTTTGGATTTACTTAATTTGAATGCGTACATCGGTCCCACACAACCATTTTGTGTTTAGCTGACATGATTTTATCTCTTCCTCCTCGCTTGATTATTGCTTGTCACATCCAAACGTTTAAATTGTGTTCAGATTGTTTAAAAGATTCATGTTAATTTAACACATTTTTCATTTACTGCAACATCGATGTATTATGTGTGACCAAAGTGATTTCATCCCATCCACTGTAACTTTAACTTGATTTAATGTGTGTGCAAATTCAAAATCAATGTAGAAAAAATGCATAAAAAACACTAAATAGTCAGATGAAAGCAAACACATTTTTATTGAACTTTATTGAAAATGGCATTTTTCATACATTAAAGTGCAACATTGGAAAAAAAGACAAAGCTGCAGTGCCATAACTCGATTAATTAAAAATGTTCAACAATTAAATTGCTTCACAGTTGTAGTTCCAAAACAGGACAGAAAAGATCATTTGTACATAACACAACAATGAAAATGTTTGTTGCAGTGCCAAAATGGTATCAACATTATTTGTACACAAATGTCAACAATAACAATGGAAAAACTTAATTCAGTTGGAGAGGCCAAAATTGGACAGAAAATGCCATCAATAGTACACAATCTTCAACGATGAAAAAACGGCTTCACAGTTGCAGAGCCAAAACAGGAACGAAAATGGCCTTTTGTGCAACAATGCAATAAATACATTTTCAAACAGACAAAACAACAAACAGTTAATCATTAGCAGTGCAGCTTCTCTGCTCAAAGAGCCTGTTTTTCCATTTTTAAGTGAGACAGTTTACCTACATCCAGTTCTTTAACCGCTGCCGGAATGGTGAATTCTGTACCACTCGAAGCCAGGCACACACCACTTGCAGTATTTTTTCCACTTCTTCTTCTTGTCTTGTTTGGTAAACTATAGCGCCCCCCAAATTTCCGTTTGAAAGACAAAATATACATTACATTTGACAAAATCAATTAAATCATGTTCGTTCAACGCATAAGAAACACATACATTCAACATCCACCATAAACATTTTGACTTTAACTGATTAAATCATGTTGATTCACGGAACGTAAATGAATTGGGTAGCATCTACTAAATGTATTTTTGTAAATTCAAAGACCTGATATTTATAATTTTTTCAGTGTGGGGGCTAATGTGTTAATCTCTTAAATCCGCAGGCAATCTGGTTGAGCCATTTTAGCCAGGCCTGCGGATCCATTAGACCCGTCTCATTTGTGCATGGGGAGCGCTGCCAGCCCATTATTTGCAATATGCTCCGCTATATTTCCATGTCCTTTCATTTCAGCTACTTCGGCAAGAAAATGAAAAAAGTTGGGGATTCATTCCAATGAATCTCACATTTTTCTATTGTCTTTAATGACTAGTTGTGGTCTCTGACACCCTGAATGGTCATTAGCAATAGGTTGACTTTGGATAGCACACATGTGATTAAAGAAAGCAGCTCCAAAACACTCATACTTGGCTGAAGGGGGACGGCGCTCTGGATTTCCTTTTTCTCCCTCCACACAAACATACTTGGTTTTGATTTCTTGCTATTTATTTGATTGTTTTTGTCTCATCATGACTGTCCCGCCGTCTCCCTTTGATTGGTTGTCCCTTCTGCTGCCAAAGTGTTGTCTAATTCTCCCGACTGTTTACCTCCATTTAACTCCTCTCCCTGCTCACAAACACGGAGGTGGCGGCAGTTTCTCTTCCCACACCTTCAGATCAACTCTGTTTTCCTTGCTGCATCCCGCGAGAAGATCGAACTTGACGGTGGAAATATAGCCTCTGAGGAGGCTGCCCAACACCCTTGTCCTGCCTTTCCACTTCAGTCACGCCAAGTATGAATGTGACGGCTGAGGCAGAGCAGCCTTTTCATAGCGCTAATATCCGAAGCGGGCCCAGACGACCTCAATAAAAGCAATCTAATATCACAAATTAGCCTGTCACTTAGCCGGGATTATAACCCTGGTGGGGGCCACCGCTGAAATAACTTGAGCCTTGTTGCTCAGTCATGTAAAACAGACGAGAGGGATGCAATTGAATATTCAATCAAAGAAAACACAATGTCATTAAATGGATCCCCTCACTTTCGCAACCTCTTGTTGCAGCCACTTCGGCTCAGGAGCCTCGTGGGGGGAAAACTGTCATTGGTCGGCGTGATTGACAAGTGAGCGCAGATAAGAAGGACAGCAGGCGCGGATGATTTGCTCGTCGCATCGGCCGAGCTTGTCAGTCATGACAGTTGCTTGTATTGTACAACACAGACACTGATGTAAATACAATATTTGCACAAGTCAGTTCTGAACTGATCAGTTATGAACAAGCAGCAGGGTTGTTGCTCTTGCCACTGCCTTTAAACACTCACTTGTTTTTCTCTCGTGGTTTACACTTGGAAACACATTTAGCCACCTGCCGGTCCCTCAACAGGTCAGACTAAAAGTGTAGTTGAGTGCAGTTTGTCTATAGCCCAACTATGTTCACACTGCAGGCAAATCAGATTTTTCTAGCCCAAATTTGAAGTCTGAACGGCCAGGTCGTATATATCCTATGGATGACCAAACTGCCAAAATAAAAAAATAAATACATGACTAAATAAATAAATGAAAGTAAAAAAAAAAAAAAAACTGATGTAAAAAATATCATTCAAAAAATAAATAAATAATAATATTAATGGAAATAAAAACAACAATATATATATATATATATATATATATATATACTGTATATATAACCCTAAATAAATCAATAAAAGTACAAAAAAATAAAAAACAAGATTAAAAATATAAAACTAAACATACAAATAAATAAATGTCAAAATAAATACAAGAATGTATTGATTGATTGATTGCTTGATTGATTGGTTGGTTGATTGATTGGTTGGTTTATTGGTCCCCGTGGGGAAATTCCTTTTCACTAGACTGTAGATGGTAGACAATATACATGGCATATGACAGGGTGTCAGATTTGGATTGGTCAGCGGGGCCTGCTGTTTAGGGCGGCTATGGCTGCTGGTATCAGGCTTTTCCCAAATAAATAAATATAATTAAATATCTTTTTTTTTAAACGCTCTGCTCTAGCCTCTCACATTTATCTATTTCATGCTGCAGACGCTCTGTCAGGTCGAAATGTTATTCAAATGAGGGAATGGTCCTAAGCGTGTCTTGGGTTGGACTCCGCCGTTGCAAACTGCCTTTCATTGGTCGAGTGAGCGGGTCGGCGAATAAGAAGTCCATTGCTTGAGCTCTCCATGCAACTTGTTTTTCCTTGTTTGCCAACCCGCTCACTCTAGGCAGTTTACAACAGCGAAGTTTCCATTGATATTTATTTATTTTTATTATACATATTACATTTTTTGTAGTATATATCTGTTTTTATTTTCGCTTTCATTTCTTAGACATTTATTTATTTTTAATATCCTACCTACCGTATACGCGGGCGGGGGGAGTACTCGGGAGACGTACTTGAATCTTTTGAGTTTAATTTAATCCCATTTGAAACATGAAGCATAAAGTTGATATTTGTGGTGATATCTGTAATTTAGCCATGCAGACAGTTCACGACGTCATCTTTAGTAGACATCATCCATGAAAAGAGGAGATGGAAAAGGCTCGCCTGATTTTCAAAAAATATTATTTCTACCTCCTGCGGCATGGCTTCTCTGTAGATATGAGATGATAAAAAGATGAACCCTGACGACGGCCTTATAAAAGATGCCTCAATAGTTCCTGAGTTCAAATGAATGGGGCAATGCCCATTTTTGCCAAACCGCTGCTCCGATTGACCTAAAATTTGAGATGTAGTGTTGTGCCATCACTATCAACAAGTACACTAAGTTCCATTCAGGTCCAAATCTGCTTGGTTCAAATTCTCAGATTTTTTGGGTGGGTTATTTGGCATGGAACTGGCTGGCATGGCTGATTCTGAAGCAAAAACATCTGATGAATGAAAGAAATCAATGAAAACATACACTACCCATCATCGTAGCGTATTTGATTCACAATCAATTCCCCTTTCTTATATAGAGCAATCATCTGTGAGAAAGTTGAAAGACATTAACAATCACATGTGTGACATTTCAAGCAACTTTCAGTGAACTTTTCCGTTGAGCAGTTTTTTTGAAGAGGCGACGCACACACATTGACATTTCAACTTCCATTCTAAGCTCCTTAGCGATCCTTTAATTACTTGTGCAACTGCGACTGCCTGTTAGAAAATGTTCTCAGTGCAAAATTAAAGCAAGCACTGAGCACATACATTAGCTGTTATCTTCAAATCATCAATGAAACCGGACTTTGTCTCGCACTGAGGTGTTTTTCTGCTGTTGTGACAGTATACAGTAAATTGGCCCCTCTTTGTTTGTTTTTTATTTTGCTTTTTTTTAATTTAACCCCGCTTGTCTCTACAGCTCATGTCTTGGATCACTCTGTTTTTTTACTCTGAAGTTTACTCTGAAGCTGAAAAATATCCAGACAGAATGTCACAGTGTAGAAAGGAAACAAAGAATTCGTGTTGTCTCAAAAAGCATTTATGCCCATTTCCGGCGATGTTGTGTTCAGCTCAGGAATATGCATGCATGCATAAACTGTATGAGTGTACGTCCTTGTCAGAAGGAGCGGGCGGTAAGCATCAAACTTGGCATTTGGTGATGATAATTGGCTAACAGAGATAGCATAGCTTATGAGCTAATTACAGAACGTCATAATTGCCTGTCAACGCGTCTCGTGTTGTCGCCGTGGCACAGGGAGGTTTCACTGCACGCCTTAAAATAGATTTCCCTTGTGCCCCAACACCTCACGCTTCACCTTTTCTTCTCATCAACGCGTGTGACAGCCGGAGCTCGGCACCCCCTACAACCCCCCCCCCCCCCCCCCCCACACACACACTTATTGGATGCAGCAATCTGATATGGGAATTTTGGGCGTTGCGATCACACGGACTGAAAAGTTCACTCAGCCCTACAAAATATTATGAAGCACTACAACTATTGCCGTTTTTAAAATCGAAATATCCATAGCATTAAGACCTCAAACGTGGGGAAGATTCCAGGGAGACTTGTGTAAGATTGTCCCCACATGACAAACACAATGAAGCAACAATGTGAAGTGAGACTATTGCTCCCACAGGCTGCGAGACCACAGACTAAAAAAAATAAAATAAAAAAATCACACTAGATGGAGACAATGCCAATTGAACTGCAGTTACAGAGCCTGCTTGCTTACGTGGGACGTTAAAAAATGGAAATGTTTCAATCAAGTTTTCTCCAACAATCTTGATTTTCCTAAAGATTGCAAAGTATATAAAATAACATATATGGACTATGGCTCCTGGCTGACTGTTTCACAGCAGACTAAAAACAATTGCCCATTTATGTTGCATCCATCCATCTATTCATCCAACACTCCATTTATCAGAGGGACAAAGTGACAGCACAAAGAGTCTTTCTTTTTTACAGCGAGCTCTTTTGAACCTTGGTGCAGCTGGACTGATGTCCTTCACAGAAATGGTCATGAGAAGTTGACAACAGTATATTTCCGTGCTGTGGTTATCACATCTTGCTCTTCAAAAATCTGTCCTCCAAGGTGGCAGAGTTATACTTTTTCACTTTTATTTTGGAATATTTTGTACATTAACTTCAAGTTTAGCTGTATTTTTTTGTGACAAACAGCTGTCTTACGACTCGCTCAAGTCTTATAATTTCTGTAAAGATTTTAGGATTCCAGTGAAAACAAAGGTGGAGAGTGTTTGACTGCTGCGGTTTGGATGAGGGCGACCTCTCGGGTGGCGTCTCGCTGTTTTGTTTCGGAAGGTCGCCTTGGTGGTTAAACTCTCGGGCAGGGCACGCAGCGTCGGTGTCAGGTGACGGCTTCTCCGTCCAAATGGGATTGCAATAAATTTTCCTTTCATATGCGGCTCAGTGGATGGATGGGGGCACTGTCGCCGCACTACTTGATTGGTTCAGTTTAGCCACTTCTGTGTGGAGGTCCCAAAACATGCTTGACAGGCTAACTGAGAAAGGGAAATTATGGTTGTCTCTATGAGGAGTATATTTGTCATGACTCGCACCATTTACATAAAATGTTTTAACTAAAAATTCATGTAAAAAAAAAAAGCTGTGGCAGACAGCAGCTTCTGCATGAGTGTGCTAATTGTACTTCAAAACTACTGTTGCCCTGGCGTTCATTAAACAGCTGAAATTTGCAATGGTGACTGTTGCTATCCTTTTTCACGTAGAGCATATACCTGTAAAACTGGTCACGTAAAAATCTGCAAAAGGGGGGAAATAATAAACAGTGACATTTGGAATTTGGAGAGTGCACTTACGGGTGTACTTTCAGCAATTTATTGAACAGAATGAGGTGCCAAGCAAACCCATAGAATATATGCTAAATCTGTGTTCATAGGTTCTTCACAATATAATATCACCAACTACTGGCCTGGCATGCATATTACAATGTTTTGTTTTTTGCTGTCTGTAAGAACAGGGATCATTTTGGCTCTTTCAAAAATATTCTTCTCTCACATGATTATCAGAAGAGAAAATATCTCAACTCAAATGCCCAACTGCGAACTGTTAGAAAGTACAAAATGCTCGTCCTTGCAGCCGTCCATTCATTGATTTGCGACGATATGAACAGTCATCCAGAAATAATCCGATATGAACAGCAGATCACAAGTGAAGGCCCGAGGAGTGGAGTGAGCCTCTTTTGAGTCGGCGGTTGGCGAGTGTCGCTGGAGGCTGCTGTGTAATGATTTGATTAGCAAGCCATCAGAACAATGCACTAAAGCGTTGCTCCTTTTATAGACTGGAGGTCATGCTTGAGAAAGCGCCATGACAGCTGTCTAAGCTGGCGATCGCAGCCAGTCGACACAGATTTTGCAGCATCGGTCTACACGGAGGCGGGCGACAAAGCGCCGGCCGGGCCGTCGTCTGGAGTGACGGGGTAGAGCGCTTCTGTCCTCCTCTGTCAGATGGGAACATCTGTGTTTTGCCAAATGAGCCTGCATGTTTGTTCTCAGATGGAGCAAATCGGCTCCCCGCAGCCGTCCGAGGTGACAGTCTCAGTCACGCTCCGAGTAAAGAGTGAGATAGAAGACGGAAGGGAAGGAAGGGGAGGATAAATCCCTGTGTCGAATCTGGCTGCGGAAAGCGAGAAGGGAAAGTCCAGCTTTTTCGCCTTCTGCACCCGCCCTGCAATCTCGGGGATACTGCGGATTACCAACTTGCCTTGCGCATTTTCAGCGTTTCCATCTCTCCCCATTGAGAGGGAAAGCCAAAATTGAATCTTACACTTCTTAAAATGTTTACTGACTTGAGTCGAAAGCGCAAGAGGGTTTACTAGAAAAGCTGATTTGCAAGCAAGATATTTCCAGAAAGCGTGTCGTGCATGGGAGAAAATATCACAAAAAAAGAAGGGAGATCATTTGTAACACACTCGGTTTCATGAGTGGAGATGACACTCAGTCCATAGAAAGCAAAACTCGAAAACAAACCACTATTCACCAAAAAGATCTCCACCATTTGCAGAGGTTGGATGTAACGAGCAACTTTTCTTAATTACATTTACTCAAGTAACTTTTGGGATAAATTGCACTTGTCAGATTAGTTTTGATGCCACATACTTTTTACTTTTACTAGACCAGAATTTCTCAAACTTTACTTCTAACACTACACCAACTACCACCTCAAAAATTCTAACCCTTAAAATGTGGGTGCAAAGTGAGCCCAAGTGCTCATGTACAATGTGACCTACACACTGTTGAATGTACTCAGATGTGTCTTAAAACGTACCTTAATACTCATAAATATGTTGAAATACTCCTTAAAAGTAATCTAAATACGCTTAAATGTTCTCAAAATTCCCTAAAACCTAAAAACTCTATATCTACGAAACATTCAATAAACATTACCTAAATATACTCTTTAATCAATGGAGTCTTCCCTAAGTTAACTAAATACTAAATCTACTGGAATTCTCACCACAGGTTACTTGAATCTACTAAATAGTTGATCAAACATAGCTAACTATTCTTAAATCTGCAAAATACTTCCTAAAAGTTATCCAAATACTTGTAGATGTACTTACCTACATACCACTTTAGGTATGAGCCCGCATGACACCAGTGGCATTCGTACCACATTTTAAGAATCACTCTTATTGTTATTTCATCAACGGGCATTTATTGTCACTTGTGTGATCTATTTTGAATTGTATCACATGACTCTGTTTTAGCAATCCAACATAACTACAAGTGAAAGTTGACGTCATTTAACCAATCAAATGGAGGCTGGCAGTCATGCGCTGTCATCTGTGGGTGCCAACAATGTTGACATTGCAGCCTACAAGAACTCCACTTGATTTGAGTATCATGCAAGAGGTTGTCACTGTCTACATTTGCAAAATATTTTGCAAAGTATAGACAGTGGCATATGAATGCAAATGGCAGTTTGTCAGCTCTATTTTTTGCTGGTGAAAAGGTTGTTGGCATTCAAAAGGAGCCGTAAGGAAAAGCTATCTTCAATGTATGCACAGTACTGAAGCTCGTTTTTATCCATCTCACGGGGCGGCCATGTTGCCGCTTGCTGTCGACTGAAAATGACATCACAGCGCCCAAGGGCTCAGGGAACAACCAATCATGGCTACCCTGTTTTCTGGGTTTGATCATGTGATGTCCGCAAGCTGAGCTGACCTGACTTCTTTAAGAAAGAATCAATCAGAGGTTTTCATTGGTTACTCAGTACTTGAGTAGTTTGTTTCAGTGTATACATACAGTACTGACTAATTCAAGTAATTATACGGAGGACGACTTTTTACTTTTATATACAGTATTGTTCTAAAGTAACAGTTTGGGCTTGGGCTTAACACATCTCTGCTATTTGTGAAGTTCCTGAACATCCTAATAAATATCTATAATAAGATCTCTAAAATGCAAAAACATTGACCAAATGTGCATTCCAGCCGCGTCTTTTAAAATAGCTACAAATGACTTACATCATGGATAAACAAAATAATAATAATAAAAAAAAAAAAGCAAGGTAAAGGAATGAAATTTCCTCAGCCCTCACAAACATCTACTATTAATAGGCCAAGGTCAAAAGAGTCAGTTTCTGGCTAATGAAAAACGTCAGCGAAGGAAAATGTGTGACACAAATGGGACAACAACGAGAAAAGAGGTCACTCCTCCCAATTCGCTTTGTTCGTCCTAACCAAATCGCTTCAACTCACTTCATCCTTAATGGCACACACATTCTCATTAATGTTGTAGTCTTCAGTAGTGATTGTACCAGCTTTTCTCCTAATAACAGTGGGGATGTGTTTTTTTTATTCCACCAATGTCAAATGATATGACAACTAAGCGTTGTTCTTCTGCCTCAAGTCTGAGAGCAGACAAACATGAAAGAAGACGATGACAGTGTCGATCAGACACTGGAATGTTTTTTGCTTCATTCTGCATGAACCACATCACATCTCCGTCATGTTGAAAAGAAAGACGCCATCTACAACACAGCTAATCTGTGACAAAAGGATACAAGTCCAATCGCCACATAAATGTACCGGCACTACAGAAGCAGTAGCAATAATAATTTAAAAAGAGAAAAGAAGAAAAGTTATTCTCTATGGAGGTGACGATTTGCATTTGAGCGTTCCCTCACAATATAGTGCAAAGGGGAAAATGTGCTTCTGCTGGCAGCAAGAGGAATAAAACACTTATGATAATTACTCTTTTCATAGAATTTATTGCAGGTAATTTTATCATTTGGTTCCCTTTGTATTTTTGTCAATCAATTCACACATTATGCCTAATGGTATATATAAATGAATGGTGTTGTTTTCCTGTTATTTCATCCTGTTGGCAAACAACATCAAAACCCTCCAGTATCCATACATCCATTTTCCGTACCTCTTGTACAATTGAGTAAAAAGAAAAGGAACTCACAAAGCAATAAAGATGCTTTTTTTCAATACGAACATCAGCAGAACGGATTACTGTCATGTGTGTAATAACAAACATGTAGTTTAGCGAATTCATATTGATTGGCCTTGCAATGTATCCTATGTTCTGTTAGATCAGTGGTGGGCAAACTCGGTCCTCAAGGATGTCATGTCTGGGAAGATCTGGTTTTGGTTGAGGGTCCCGATTGGTCCTGAGTGGGTTCCAGCCCTTCCGCGGGTTGACCAATCCGGGCCCTCAGCCACTTGTGCCTGGCCCCAGGTGTGGCTAGTTACCCAATTAGTGTGGGTGTATTTAGTTCCCGGGTGGTGATCAGTCGGCGTGGGATCATTGCCGCTTGTCACGATCAACACCGGAGTTCTGTCTGTCATTTTGATTTTGTAGCTTTTCAGTTTGTTATTTAGTTAGCATTAACCAGTACCCTGGTTAGTGTTTTCTGTAAAAATAAAGCACGGCAGTTTCGCCCGCACTACTGCTGTGGTTCTCCTGCCTCCCTGCATTTTGGGTCCTCCACTTCACACGCCGACAGACACCACGCCGCTCCGTGACCACAACGTAACAAAGGGCCGGCGTCCTGCAGGTTTTGGAGGTTTCCCTGCTGCAAAGCAGCTGATTCCAATCAACAGGATCATTACCAAGCTTATGCAGAGCTTGCTGATGAGCTGATCATATATCAGCTGTGTTGCCCACCCCTGTTTTAGATGGACCAATTTAACTCAAGGAGATCAGTGAGTCATCAAAACTCAAATCAATTTCATAGTTGCGGGTGTGACGTTTATTTATTTTTATTTTTATTTTTATTAATTTTTTTATGGAATAGTTCTGTGCAGAGGACGTGAGATCGAGTCCGGGCTTCGGCCTTCCTGGGTGGTTAGCATGTTCTCCCCGTGCTTGCGTGGGTTTTCTCCAGGTACTCCGGTTTCCTCCCACATTCAAGAGACATGCATGACAGGTTAATCAAACACTCCAAATTGTCCATAGGTGTGAGTGTGGATGGTTGTTCGTCTCTGTGTGCCCTGTGATTGGCTGGCAACCAGTTCAGGGTGTACCCTGCCTACTGCCCGCAGCCAGCTGGGATAGGCTCCAGCGCCCCCCGCGACCTTTGTGAGGAGAAGCGGTTAAGAAAATGGATGGATGGATGGATAGTTCTGTGCAGCTGTCTTTTAAGAACACTAATATATCCTGTTTTTGGGTTCAAGCATCAAAGCGCTTAAAGCTCAAACAAATCCATAGTGAGTGGCTGATGCCACCAATGACAAAGCAAAACATTCAGGGACAATGTGAAGCCATTTGTACAACTGCAGCCTTACTGTTAAACGATGCGGCGGCGCGCAGGCCTGTACTTTGTCACCGATGACCATTTTTTCACACGCGCTCTCATTGACCGAACGCCAAGCTGCATAATACCGGCTATAAATCTGTACATGTGAAGGGGAATGTCAGCAGCCAACCTGCTGCAAAGTCGCTATCGGCTGTAGGTGGCCAATGGGAATCTATTTGTGCAAACACCATTATTATTATTATTATTGTTGTTGTTGTTGTTGTTGTTGTTGTTATTATTATTATTATTATTATCCAACTTTACATACGACTTTAATTAAGGGAAAGGTCTGCTCAGATAGCAGGGGCAGTAATGTGCACAGTATTGGGGTGTGAGGGAGAAGCGATACATTTTTAATCTCGGAAAAAATTAACTGCGGCCAACCTCTGGTAAATGTCGCTGTGCAGTCCCAATGACGGATATTTTGCCTTCCGCTTTGGAAAGCACTCCTATTCAGTACTATTTTGACACAGCCTTGGATCTGGCGTCCAGTGAGACGCATCAAAAATCAGGGCTCAATTACTGGTCCAAAATAACTGTAATTAGCTACAGTATGCAAATAACATGAGAATCCCTGAGAGGTTCAGACAATCTATACGTCAATGAGCACGACGAGATAAGAGGCAGGAGGCGGTAAGTAAGGCATAAACGCAGCTTGTAACTTTGCACGCTCGCACCATTTGATACCGAGCCTCTTCCAGTAATTACTGTGCTGTTGCTGTATCCCGTTTTTTTTGGAAACATGATCGCTGTCTTACACATGCCATGCCAGATGGTTTATGCGCAGCGAACCAACTACTACTCCACATTTTGGAGGACAAAGGTGCTGTTGCGAGTCGGATGAAGCCTTTTGAACACTTTACCTTCTGTTCATCTTTGTTTGGTCACCACAATTAATCGAATTTAATCCAAATGATTAATTTTTTTTGGCTTCTCGGGAGCATAAGGCCCCTGAATGCAGCAAGCGTTTGACGTATGTTTGCGTATGATCTTCTACCTTCTCTGATCGTCCTATAAGCTGTTTATTGACATCCCACTTGGAGTTTACTACAATTCTAAACACACATCAAAACAATTACACACATTGCATGTTTAAATATAAGAAACCGTTTGTTTTACACTCTAAAAATGGATTGTTAAAAAAAAAAAAACTTTACCAATCTTGTAGGTTAAGCTCATATTGGCTTGATTAACCAATAGATTGGTCAGACATTGACCATTCCGGGTGGTTACGGGCATACCAATTTTTGGGGTTAGCCAAACAATGAATGGAATTGGTTACAATAGAAAGCAAGTCTTGATAGATCACTTGAAAATATATTTATTGTATAAATTTATTGTGCAACCAGTTCAGCTGCCCGAAGCCAGCTGGGAGAGGTTCCAGCGGCCCCCGCGACCCTTGTGAGGACAAGCGGTTTCGAAAATGGATGGATGGATATCAATTTATTGTATTTTAAATGTATTTATTATGATTACAATATATTATAATATATCATAAATCATTAGGCCTGACAAGCTCAATCCTGGGCCGGCTCATACCAAAAGATATAAAAATGGGGCCCATTTGCCTCCCTGCTTGACACTCAGTATTATGGGTTGGAATTTGGGGGTTAAATCACCAAATGATTCCCGAGTGCTGCCGCTGCTGCTGCTCACTGCTCCCTCGGGGGATGGGTCAAATGCAGAGAATGTGTTTCACTCCACTTTTTTTCAGGATTCCCATGACCCGCGTGATTCCTGAAAAAAATGTCAGCCTCTAACACAGATTAACCAATATCTTAGTCAGAATGACCAATTTGTATCGGTTGGCCCAATCACCAATATATATTGGTTGAAAACATCTACCATTCTAGAGTGGTTGTTTTAACCAAAGGATCTGTCGAACACATAACTACCAGCTAGATTGGTCAAATTTAACCTTTTTTTTGGTCAATTTACCCAATCTGTTTTCAGGGTGTAGCTACATTGCCATCTTAAAAGGAACCCCGACAAGTAATGACAAGTTTGCTACATATTATTTATTTGGTTGTTATTAACATGTTACTAAAGAAACAACATGCGATTGGGAAAATCACCCTCCCTCATGCTGTGCTCTTGTCATTCACCAGACGCATTCAAGAGATTTGATCGTCCCTTTAGGAAAGCTACTGAGACTTGCTTTGCTTTCTTTATAGACGTTTCACATAGCTCGGCAGAGAGCCAGCCGACATTCTACGTCACTACGAACTGAATGCGTCCAAATAAAGTTTCTACAAAAGTATTAAACTGGAAATGATGTTTGAAAAATGAAGCTCATAGTTATGTTATTATCAACCAAATAAATAACAAAAGCAAACTTGTCATTACAGTCGGGGTTCCTTTTAAAAGTAGCGCTCATTAGAAAAACCAATTGATCGGCTAGCAAAAACTAGCATTAGCCATCATGAGAGGGTTTTATATTCAAACAAAACATATTCACAGACGAGCGTAACAATACTCACAGGTATACATTCTTACTAACGTGCGGGAAAACCCCCCACCAAATGCTTTTCACTAATGTTCGATACTTTCTTCTTCTACTCTTTATGAATGTCTCATCATTGCCCCTAAGAGGCCAAAACGTACACTGCAAAAATGTATTAAGTTTGAGTTATGGTATAAATGCAAATGTTTTAAATGAATGAGTGATTGTGTTTACTAATCATGATTTCAATTAGGGGTGTGAATTGCATAGTACCTGGCGATTTGATCCGTATCACAATTCATAGGTCACGATTCGATACCGATTAATCCCGATACAAATCTATAAATTGATTACTGCCCAAAAAAAATTAACTCAAATTTAGAAAAGACTAATCAATAAACTTGTACATGTACACTGTAAGATTTGTATGAACATTTATTTATTTATCTAAAACTTCAGGCTTATAACTGTGAGCCACTGTATTTAACAAACAATTTGTTGCAATCTGTTTCATGTTTGAACAGCATTGAACTAAAAATATTAAGGCTTAATGTTTCATTATTATAACATTTTTAAATGCTTAACGTGTGAACCCTTACCCTAAGTAAGACATTTTGTTGAATATTTCCATTTAAAAAAAATATGTTTAAACATCGATTCGGCCACATATTGAATTGATTCGAGAATTGCGCGCTGTAATATCGTGATATGTTGCCGAATTTTTTTCAACACCCCTAATTATAATATCAATCAAAATGATATTATTACTTAATACTATATATATTTATAATTATAATTATGAGTGCTAGTAAACAATGCTGAAGTAACTTTTTGGAAAATGTCCTGTGGGATACATCGTTAGTAGTATGTTAATGTATAGGTTATAGTTTTGGTGTTCTAGGTGTGAGTCACTGATTGTAATTTGATGATGAACAATTTTGCTATTTAGAGTCAATAAGGCACCATTTCCATTTTCCAGGATGAGTGAGCGACACGTGCAGGTTGGAAGCAAAGCGCTTTTACTCGTCATGGTGCTCGCCGTCAGCCTCTGGGACATGTCCGTGGGCTCCACAGGTGAGTGCACTTGCCATTTTCCTTCTCGACACATCACCGTGGAAAACATACAATCTCATTGGACTTAACAAACAACCATGTCTCAAATTGGAGAAAAGCTGCCTGTAACTTCTCCATGTAACAAATGTACGAACGCAACATTATGGTAATCCTAAATATAGTTTTGGTCGTCAAATCCTGGTGAAGTGGCTCTGAGTGTGTCCATTGTTAAACATTAATTTAAAAAGCATCACCGAGTCACACTATTGAGCAGGGTGACTTTGCCCTTAATGATTATAGAAGACAAGGGCACTTGAGAATATTTTCAATCAGTCTCACATATACTGAGATTAGACACAGCAGAGTTGCAAAATTGGGACTCATCTAAACGTAGTACCAACAAAAGGAACGTAGGCCCTATTTTGTTTAAAAAGTGTAAGCACACGTAACATTTTAACCACAAACAAAGACATAAAAACATTCATGGTGCATGCTTGAAGATTAGCAGGAAGCAATTCAGCCTCAGGGCTAGTCGTTGGTTTTCCTTTTTGGATGATGTGGTGCTCACATTACTATCATCCTGGCGGACTCCACTTACAGGGCTTTGACTGATTTGGTAATAATGAGACTGGATATGATCTACAAGTTATGTTTGGAGTGTAGAGGCCACCGCAGGAAGCGGCCTCCAATTATTACACTTTGTTTGCCTAATAGCAATTGCCTAAGTCTTTTTTTTTTTCATTGTGACTACTGTATATAACATTTCTGTTAGGTTTCCGGTACAACCGGAGAGTGGATCCCAGAATCACAGAACACAGAGGAAGGATGCGAGTGGTTTATTCACCAAAACACGTGAATACAAATACAAAGCGCTGGTCGAAAGCCATTACAAAAGGTTAACAAAAAGTGCTTGCAAATGCAAGTAGGGAAATTAACACAAACACAAAAATGCCCAAAGGCTACAAACCGCAAACACAAGAAATCAACACAAGTACTATAGCTATGAAAACGCACCATTCAAAGGTGAGAACAAAGGCTACGTTCACACTGCAGGCAAATGCGACCCAGATCGGATTTTTTTTGCCCAAATGCGACCTGTATCTGACTTTTTTTATGTCAGTCTGAACGGCTCAATTCCGATTTTTTCGTATCCGACATGGGTCACTTTTATATGTGGTTCTAGATCGGATACATATCCGAATTTTTGCAATGCGACCGCAGTCTGAACGGCCAGGTCACATATATCCGACCTTGTCGTCATCAAAAGTCCAAAATGCGCTCCGCGCGGGCGGGGGCGTTATAAGCTTGATTTATGCTTGACACATCCACGAGGTTGGCACGGCTCGGAAGACGTCACATACGTGAATCGGCAAAGTTGTTTCGAGATGGTAAAAATATGAGCCCCAACGACGGACTTGACAGAGGCCCTGACATGCTGAACCATACGTATTTACTTCCGCAACCACAGCATTGTGGGTGACGTTGTATATTCTTCTGCGCATGCGGGTCACAGCAGACTGAGGTCGCAAATAATAGGTAATGTGAACGCTTACTCCAAAAACTCTGATTTTTGAATTTCACGCAAAAGGAAGTGAGCATTAAGACCTGCAGTGTGAACGTAGCCACACAAAAAAACACTTACATGTACCCAAAACGAGAGCTTTAGAATTGAACTAGTAGCGAGAACCAAAAAACACTAGGATGTGGCTGTGGCTGTGGCTGTGGCTGTGGCTGTGGCTGTGGCTGTGGCTGTGGCTGTGGCTGTGGCTGTGGCTGTGGCTGTGGCTGTGGCTGTGGCTGTGGCTGTGGCTGTGGCTGTGAGCAAATGGAGTAACAATCCGACAGTGGAAGCTTGGAATCCCAGTCCTCTTATAGTCCTAATGGCTGATGCGAAACAGGTGGGCGCAAGGGGACACGCCTCCCTCGTTAACCAGGCACTGCAAGACATAGAAAAAAACACTAAGAGCCCAACAACATGACAATTTCAATCAGAGGTCATGAAGGTTGTGTTTTCTCTTATTTTCTGAAAGCTTGAAACTTGGCAGCTATGCTATTATTAGGCTAACTATTGGATGCAAAATTTACATTTGTGATTAAATCAGAAGACAGAATGGCAACTCAGTTAAAAAATAGTTGACAACTTCAACATCTAATTTTATCCCTTCTTTTAAACAACATCCCAAAAGACAGCTGCGCTACGTTAGCTTCACAGTTTAGCTGAACATTAGCTTGTTAAACTATAACTAAGTTCATTATTGTCAGTTATGGGTTGAACTGAAAAGACAATACATTAAATAGACAATACAGAGATGGATCTGGGAACTGTGATGTTACTGGGAAATTAAGACTTACACTCCCACCTCTAATGATGGGTATAAAGAAACTCTTCATTACTTCACCTCTTTAGTTAGCATCCAAGAATAAACACAAACAATGAGCAGATTTTAAATACACATTCATCTTCATCTTCATTCATGTTCAAAGACAAGGTCAAACATAAAACACACTTGAGGGAGCTTGTTGAGTTGTCGTCCATCTGCTCTGTTTACCAAGCGACTCGATGTGAACACATTTTGAACACACGAGTGGTGATTTACAAAACACAAAGAAATACCCCCCTTCAGTAATTTCAGCTAATTGTATTGAGTCCAATTCCACTAAATCCCTTCCTCATTAAAAGTGTTTTCAAGCTTTGTAAACCCGGCGAGATCAATTACGGCAAGTTGCTAACACTACAAGTGGAGGCCAAGCCACATGTTTGATCACTCCGTCGCCGCTACCACCGCACTGACAACACACGGCCGCGTGTAATTGGTGGCGTGCAGGCCTCGCTCCTACTGGACAGGATGTCCATTTGTGAGCATGATAGATATGCACCTCTCTTCCCTTTGTCAACCAATTAGGCGCTCGCCTTTGACTGGCAGGGATGCATACTCGAGGCGCTCATCATTTTAGCAGGAAGTGGATGCGAATAATCTCACATCCTATTTCTTTCTGATAACCATCGCGGCCCTCTAATTTCCCCAGTGCGTTGTGTCTGTGCCTGTAAACCTGTTGTAATTCAGGGCATGAAATCAGACCAGCGCAAATCCAAAACACGCCAAATTCATTTGTTCCCCGAGAATAAATAAATAAATAAATAAATGAAGATTTCCCCTTCTCGGAAAAATCAGTTCAATGCATCTCTAACTGAAATGCTTGGAAATGTATACATACATATGTAAAGGATGGGATTTTTACAACCAACATATTTGGATCTGTTGTTAATACCTCTGTCAAGAAGGTTTTGTTTATCTATTTGTGTGGATTGATACTACAACTGCAACTCAACTTCCTCCTACCCCTTTTGAACTCTTTTCTTTCTTCCTATTTTTGTTTTCTTTCTTGCTACAATTTATATTTTAGACTTGTAATGTGTTTTATTTGTGTTTATATGTTCAATAAAAAACCAAACTCATCACATTGTAACAGATTACAAAAAATAAATAAATAAATAAAATCTATAGTTTTAAATCAGCCCTTAAAGTCGAGCAACAGTCCACATAAAAAAAAAGTTTTTATAACAATTTAAATTGTTTGTCAAGCAAATCTACTTGAAACATGAAAAATGCCATATAAATACAATTCCAGTGCCATAAATTGAGAATACTGGAATAAAAACATTCATTTACAACAGGATACAAATAAAACAGAGGGATTTTAATTAAGCATGTGACAAATGTTTAAGCCTTGAAAGTGATCTGCGCTGTCGCACTGTTTTCATAAGAATCTGAATTCCACATTTCCTACCATTCTTTAATATCATCATAACATTTAATATAAACTTTGTCACCTCCAAAGCAACACTTAACAATATTTGTTCAATATTAGCATACATCTACATGCTTTTGTGAATTATTCATAGCACCATGCGATGTGAGTTGTAAATGGCACAACAGTCTTTATGATTCCATTATCATTCCCATCAGTCCCTGTGAACAATGCTAAATTCTCATCATTTGCAGTTTCCTCGCCTTCTCCTGGGACCAAACCGCACATACGCCCAGTATTGCCAGCCCCGCCTGCCTAAAAAGGAAAAAGTCCCACCACGTCTCAATGAAAGCAATCTGAGTTCAAGGGATTCACTGAGACATCTTCCTTCGTGAAAAAAACAAATACGTTCACAATGGGTATCGAGTTCACACTGTGGTATTTCTCGGGATCTGATCAAATGTTGAGTGAGTGTAGGTAAAAATAAAAATAAACGAGGTGAAAAATGAGTCATAGTGACTCAGTGAGGCATTTGAATTTCACTGTGACAGAAATTAAAGCTGAGGAATGCTTCATTTAGACTTCTAAATAAGAACACACTAAAAGAGGATGAGGAGAAACTCAAATCCTCACGTCAAAATGAATATTTTACATTGCCAGCACACAAGGCGTCCGTCTATTATGGACGCAATTTTTTAGCCTGCGGTGCTGTACTTGTGTAATAATGTGACTTGCTTACTGTTTGCATCATTACATCATGATATCAATAGTAAAGCTGCCTCTTTGTTGTTAGGTAGTTTTACCCTGTCTAGCAAGTATTCAAAGGTTTTCAACGATGAGCATGACAAGCCAAGCTCGCTAACTCTCCTCTACATCAAACTTGTGGCAGGTGGTCTTCCCAAAGTTGCAAAATGCTTATTCACGCTGTGCCCGCGAGGCGTGAAAGTTAAACGCACCCGGAGCAAGTCAAGCGGCTTAAATGTTTGCTCGACAAGTATTGCCAGGTGAAGGCACGCTGAGAGGTTCCTCATTGGATATGGGAGCTCCTCTTGGATTGCCCACTCAGCTTTTCTCCACTAATAGATGCAGAGAAAAGCATCTCATTCTGTATTTGGCAAACCCAGTTTGAAAGCCAGATGAAAATTCATGGACAATCCTTAAGAAATGCAAATGTTAAAGTACCCACACATTTTTTAGATTGTAAGAAGGCAATATTTAAGCAGACTTTATTAGAGGATGAAAAAAAAGTAGACCTATTTCCTGTCTGTCTCAGATAACATAGTATTTATTGATATAGAGTTGAGATAAATTATAAATTAATTAATTAAATTAATAAATTCAGCGCTTAAGAGGTAGTCCACACATATACAAGTTTAATGAGAACTTGTGATAAATCATGCACAGATCTGTATGCTCTTTTGTTGTAATCTGATTTATGACTTACTGACTTGTGTTCACATCACACTTGTTTGGTCAAATTTTGAGAAGTTGTTGTAATGAACACTTAAAAGACTGGAAGTCAAAATGTTCAGTAAGTTAACAACTCCAAATGAATTTTATCAATGATTTTGTTATACAGACTAAATGATTGCTTGTGTTTGCACGAATTTTTTTTTTTAAACAGGGCCTTGAAAAAATGATCATATATTAAACTGTCATCACAATATTGAATTAATTAAAAAAAAATCTTTCAGTCCTGTACGGATGTGTGTATTTATAAGTCCCCCCTATTTATTTTTTTAATGCACCACATACACTCACTGACATGCCTGGGAGGCGGGTGGATCGGAGCGTGGGGATATCATTTCCCTCTGCTCCGGTTCACCTGCTCCCAATTTTAATGCACCACACACACACACTTGTATATACATTGGGTGGGGTGACATTCAAGGTTTAGGGGTAGAGTTCGCCAGTCGGCGAGCTGGCGGACTCAGTAACAGGGGTTAGCTTTCACTAAGAACGCTGGAGTGACGACCGGGGCCTTTCCCCGCTGGGCCTGGGGTTCGGGGTTGCCGGCCGTCCTCCGGTGCCCCCATCTCCCCTTCTGCCCCCGGTGTTCCATCCCTCCACGCGGCGGGGGGTGGGGTGGGCGCGGGTGCCCTCTCCACTCCGCTGTCCGGCCCCTCTTCGGCGCCGATGCCTGGGTGCGGGGGGTCCCCGGGGGCTGAGGGTCGGGGGCCGGGGGGATGCCGGTTGGTCGGGTTGGGGACGGGGGGGGGGGGCGGCTTTGTTGGGGGGGTTGGGGGTGGCGGGGGGTGTCTGGTGGCCTGGGGGCGGCTGGGGCTGGGTTGGGGTGGATGGCGGGGGCGGGGGGGGGAGAGCGGGGGCTGTGGACCGGTGGGGTGCCTGGCGGGCCTGCAGTGCCCCGTCCTGCTGCGTTGGGTTGGGGGCGCGGGCCGTGTTGGGGTGGGGGGCGATCCCCCTCCTGGGTTTGCTCTCCGGCCGGTGGCCCTGGCAGGGCCCGGGGGTCGTCCTTTGGCGCTGTCGCGGCCTGGGGGGCCCTGAGGTGTTGCGCTTGCTCTGTCCTGGCAGGGGTCGACGGCTCCCCTCTTTGGTGGAGATTTTCATGCATGCCAGATCCACCACACCAGCATCTATCGAAACTCAGACGCAATCTGCTTCTTCCTCAGGTCAATGAATCGGTGGAGGCTGGTGTCTGTGGATCTCACTCTGCTTCGTTTGTCCTTCCTTCCTTTCCTCAGTCTCTCCTTTGGTCTCTTGAGGTCTCCCTGATTTTTTGGATTTGTTGGAATTTAGATGTTTCTGGGGTTGGTGAAGAACTCTGGTTGGTGGCCCGGTGGGTGGTGTCTGGTCAGTGCTGGATTTCACCTTCCTTTGTTTTCTTTGGTCCTTCCTCGGGTCTCCTGACGGCGGTGTTCGGTTTAGGTGAACGGTATGGGATTTTTTTAATAGGTTTTTGGTGAACTAACGAATACACACACACACGCACGCACGCACGCATGCACGCACATACACATACACATACACATACACATACTCACCCACATACAAAAAAAAAAAAAGTTCACCTAATATATTGCAGTGCTTCTCAATTATTTTTTGTTACGCCAACGCTAGAGGCAGCCATTTGATTGTTATGTAATCATGCAATAATGAAATAAAATAATAATAATAATAATCATAATAATAATAATAATAATTGTTAGAAAGGTTCGAAATATTTATAGTCATCGTTATTATATTTGTCTATTTTCCATATTCTATGTTAAAAATAGAGTGACGTCATTATATTTACTTCTGTGCCGATTTGATTGACAGCTCGTTGAGTACCTCTTCGAAGTTCGCTACGTAACTAATTAAGTGTCTTAAACACCATTTAACTACATAAATGTGTTCTCTTCTGTGTGTTAGACATTAGTAGATAAGTGCACTAACGTTTTGTGTTCTTATTTGCATGTTTTGTCCCACTTTGCACGTATTGTCTGCCGTCAGTTTGGGACATTATGCTCTCAATGCGCAGCGCCATTACGCAACGTCCACGGCTGTAGTCAGCCACAATAATGTTTAGTGATGTAGTTTCGTTACGTGCGTCATACTTTTGAGTTATTAGCTCATGTTTAGTATGTTGTACAACTTTTGTGTGTGTTGTTAGAAATCGTTTATTTGATTTCCTGCGTGTTCAAATAAAACTCAAAGTTAAGATCTCGTGAAGAAGTTTTCTGGACAGCTTTTTTTATTCAGAAATTTCCGAGCCACTTTGGATCCTTGCTCAATCAGCAGTGACCACAAAGTGTGCCTCTCGCTCTCTGCTCCTCCACACTTATACAAAAACAGTGATTAGGAAGAATACTCCCCCCCTGTCATCTTGTCCTGTCAGCAGAGTGAAATACACAACTTAGAATCCTACACCAGTTCCTATCTCAGTCCACTCCAGATGTGGGTAAACAATTGGATCCCCGGCACCTCCTTGCACCAGGAAATTTATGGACAGACCTCTGCTTGCACTTTCAAACATCCCCTCATTTAGATAAATCAGAAACCTTACTTTCCCAGGGAAGAGAACACAGACTATAGATTGACTAACATATGAATTAACTGTTGTCTTATTATTACACAGCTCTAACTAATATCAAAAACGGTTAAAATATAAATTGAAACAGAAAAACAATGTTAATAATCTAACAGTGTTTATAGTCATTCATGTGCACAGCTAACATAGTGCTTGTTCATGTGAATTAGTAATGTTGCAGCCCAGTTATTTAGCCAATCAGTGTGAGCTATTAAGCAATGCAATACTGTATTTGTGTTTATTAGGAGTATTCACACTCATACGCTGTATTGTTTTATGTTTATTGCAGAACCACACATTGAACTACACGTTCATTGAACCACACACATTCACGCTTCCACATGCTTTCACACACACAAACGCGCATAAAAGACCAGACCATGCATACACAGGACTTCAGGATTACAAGCATCCATAGTTCGCCACAGTGCCTGCATCATAGCAGCCCAAGCTTGTATGCCTGTATCCCTCTACACTAAAGTACAACTACTGTAACCGCCTCTTGCTGATGTTCCTGGATTAAAGCTGCCAATCCACATCTTCGCTCCACTGTTCCTTTGTGTTCTGACCGACACACCGAGTGCGAAAAGAGAAATACTTACTCTATTTGAATCAAACCTATACAGTCCAAACCTAGCCTCTCCAACAATAATAATAATATATTTATTCATAGTATGAATCATCTCCATGCATGCTAGTTTTGATTGCATCTCTCATTAGTCTCAAGTGCTTGTCCTGTCTCCTGTCTTCTAAGGGGTTAACATTTTTTCTGATGTTGGAGAATACATTGAGACGAGATCATCATTAGTTTTATCATATTGTATGAAAATTATTAAAAAAAAAAAAAGCTTAGGGAAGACTGTAAGCGAATACTATAAAGTTCCATTTAAAAGACCTACGAAACGCAGCAGACAATTAGGATGGCTTTCGGAATCTTCAGTTTATCGTGGCGGAAGTATCTGAAGAAGGACGCCTCATGAAAATGTCACAAGCAGTTAATAGAGGAAGGAGCCATTGAGGCTCTAAATAATTCAGACATTGGAGCGTGATCTGGAAATTGGCTCCAAGTTTTGCAGCGCTGCACTTTTGCCGTCCGCATATCAGGCTGCTGCTCGGGCAGAATTGCTTCTGTTCCATAGTTATTGACTAGATTAAAAAAAATTAATGAATACAATTATTTGTGCAACAATGATTGATCACATCAATTACAGTTACTTAAAGAGCTACAAAGGTCATAGAGTCAGACTGAGCTAAAGCAGCAGTTTGCTACTCATAATCAGGACTGGAAAAAACAAAAAACAAATATGTGTACATAAAACGCCTAATCTGGAAAAATTTGATTTTACTAGATTTTTTTTTTACGCAAAAATACGTACTTAAGCATTTAGTCTGCACTGTAAGTATAAAGTACGTTTGTCATCTCTGCTCATAATTAATGGGACCTTGTTAGCATAGCATTGGCCAAGCTGCTCACCCTCCGTATTTACAAACCAGCACACCATCCAAAGCCCTTTGAATGACTCCATTGACTTGATTGCATAATGTAGATTTAAAAGGCACAGATGAACTGCTCGACTTCTCCGCTAAAGGCCTGATCATCTGTCAGTCAGAAAGATGCGCAAGTATTACGGGAATAAGAGCTGCTCGCCATTTTTATTGAATGATGCGTACAAGAAAACGAGGCCTAGTACAAGAGGAGAGTCCTTAAAAGAAAATGGGTTGTCTCATTTACTGAGTATTAGCACTGAGAGAGATGAAAGAGGTGTTGTAAAGGCCCCAGAGAGTTTCTCTTATGGGACTCAATCCAAGGCCACGAGTGGAGGGTAATAACTACAGAGCGTAGGATTAAACACTGATTGTTCCTTCCCTCCTACTCCCTCCCCATTTTTTCCCCATCTCCATGTCATGTGTGTAGCAGCGCAGCATGTTCCCACGGGCACCTGCGAGGTGGTCGCCTTGCATCGCTGTTGCAACAAGAACAAAATCGAGGAGCGCTCGCAAACCGTCAAGTGCTCCTGCTTTCCGGGCCAAGTGGCCGGCACCACCAGAGCTGCCCCCTCCTGTGTAGATGGTAAGATTTGTCTACGCTTATATTTTGTTGTTGAGATGTGATCCTGAATATTATCCACAATAATCACGTGAATGCAATCTCAAGGACAAGAGCTATCAAATTATTTTACAATCAAGTATTCTATCAATTATCTTATCGATTCATTGAGCAACCACCAGCGCATTAGACACTATAATCTTAGTATGTCAGGTGCAGGTATTATTTCTGTCCACTTGGAGTTGCCTCCTCACATTCTACTGGTTTGGTGAGTGACATGGGTGTCAGAGAATGAGAGTGTTGAGTTGATTGGCTGTTTATCATGCATTTCTTATCTGACTGTCTATTCAATAATATAACTGGCTGACATTGATACATTGGTGACATTATGTTGGTAGGATTAACATTAGTCTGAACAAAACAATCCTTGCAAAGCTTTTAGGCTTAAATTTTGCTTCAACCACATTTTTTTTTGTAATTGACGTATTTGATTATTTGTTGCAGCTCTAGTTATTGTCATATGAAAGAGGCTAGTTTGCTTTTTTTCCCCTTTTTTATTTTTAAAGTTTTTATTTTTATCACCTGGTAGTTAGTTTGACTGACATTGGGGCCAGTACACTATGGCTCATCAAATGTAGCAGATAGAACTAGCGTAAAGAAAGAAAGAAATGCAATGCACAACTTAAAGGACTGATATCAGCTTTAATGGTTTACTTTAATGACAACTTGTGTCTCTTAACATGCTAATTTGTCCTACCTCAAACTCAGCACAAACGGCAAGTGACTTTGCTTTAGTTGAGCTTTCTTTCTAAAGTACTGGATCCAATCGTGTCTGACCTATTCCTTGACATTTTAGTATTGACATTTTCTGCAAATTAGAGCTGCGAGACACCGGCATCAGTTTAGCGCTCGACGGGTGTTCTCAGCAAAAGTGACCAGCACTTAACCTTTTAATTATTCCTTTTTTCTCCAAAATGGAATTACCTTTTACTGCGCTCTGTGTGAGACAGCCTCCTCCTGATAATTCATCACATGAGAGGACTTGCGCGGATTTGAATAATGCTTTGAAAATAGTGATTTGACTTCCTTACATTGTGAAAACAATTCAAAAGAATCAAAATTACTAACATATCCAAACCGCATTAGCTGTGTTTCTAAATCCAAATGGGCCAACTTGCAAACAAAAAATTTCAACTCAATGATCCACCGCTCATTACACAATGTGCATCTTGTTAATGAATGAGTTGAAGGTCAAAGCCATTCTTGGGCTTCTCTAACGGCCACAGTGAAAATAAATGAATCAACAACACACTTCCAGATGTTTCCAGTCATCATATTCACATCATTGAACATTAACTGACACACATGCAATGGGCTCTTTGTAGTTACCATTCGACAATGAACCCTTTTTTAATAGCCATCTGCCCTCCCGCCATTGAGCCTGTGTACATTTTCCACTATACAGCGCTGCTACGTAAGCTATAAAATGTGTGTGATACAAATTGATTTCAGTATCATTTCAGTGCAATTGACTCTATTGAGGTTGTGGTGTTATGTGCAGATTACAGCAACCATCATTATTCGCTAATGCTAAATGAAGGGGATGTGTAATATAGATAATGGCCTGTGTAATAGGCCACATCGCCACTGGACCAGCAGCTTCACACTGCGGCTGCACATCCTATTGGATTGTGTGATTGTTGCGAGCTGCGAGTAAGTTATTTATGTACAACCACGTTTCAAAGAGCAAAGCTGCAAAAACGGCATTTAATTTGTAGAGTAGACTGTGACGGAATCGTACTTTTCCGCAGGACAAAAGTTCATCTAAATAAATACTGGCTTATTTCAAACCATTGGTGAAGTATGTATAGAAGCGACAATCGTCATTTAAAAAAAGATACGTTGGATTTTTGGTTTAATGTCATCACTTGTTTCAGCATGGTTGTGTTTAAACACATTTCTTTCCAACAACTTTCCTGAAGCAAAATGGTCACCACAAAGTCACAAAGTATCCTCTTGGGCAGGCGTTCTTAAACCTTTTAAATATTGAGCGCTCCAAGTGCTATTGCTAGTCACTGTAACAATAAATAATAAATACATATAAATACCAAATATATGAAAAATGAAATAGAACTGAATGGATGCAAATGAGCCTATGTCTACCCGGTGTGGTGTGTTTACATGCATGAGTCCCATGTGATAGTGGTTCGTGTGCCATTGTTCTGATTTTGAATCTTGCCAAACTTTGCATGTTCTCAAAATGGGTATAATGTGAACATATCCAAATATCAATTATATCAATACCAATGTTGGCCTTGCTTTTGATCGATATCATTGTCATGAGATGGTTACTTGCAGTGATGTTTCTGTTCCTGTGCTGTATGCACTGCTACCTTACGCCTTGACATTTATCCTACAGAAATATGTCATTAGTAGTAGTAACGGTCATGCAAAGTCATTTTGATTTATTAATTTAATGATGTATCAACGTTAATTAGTAAAAAAATTAAATAAAATACCAGCGTAAATATCGGCCTGATATTCACCCTAAAACCCGCAAGCCTAAAACTGAAGTCAAGTCTAAGGTGTCTTGCAGCCTCCATTGTGGCGCAGAAGTGGTGGTGTCAAATGCACCCGTGCCTTGACGGCGAGGAATGCAAAGTCCTTCCTGATCTGAAGGGCTGGAGCTGTGCTACAGGGAACAAAATCAAAACCACAAAGGTAAGAATTTGGAGTCTGTTGAACGGCAATTCACTTGTCGAATGTGACCTTAGGCGCTTGGTCAAAGTCAACAAGCTTCTCTTGTGTTTCTGTGGGTTGAAAATGTTTGCAGGCGGGCCTCCGGGGGCGTCTAATCAATCGGCTGCCACGTCTTCTTAGCACTTTCAAGACACTTTGATCACCCAAACTGACCAATTACTCACTCAAATGAGCTGCTTTTAACGTTGTTACATGATCCTTCAGTGTGTTATGATGACCCATAGACTTGGCTTCTGCCTCTCTCCATGTACTTAATTATTTAAACTGTCCACACCACACCTGCCTGGAGCTGGAAGCCTGGAGCCTGGGGCTATTGATTCAGGGACTTGTCGGGACCTAAAAATGGCATATATATTTATTTTAGGCTTGTCACAGTGAATGCACAAACAAGATTTGCAATTGTACTGCACTGATGATCAAATCTGAATGATTTATTTATTTATTTATCTTGTTTTTTACATGGATGATGGGGAAGATTTCTGCAGATAGGGACCAACTTTGGTAACATCACATACTTCACCAGGTGAGAAATGTTATTGGCTCATTGACACCCCAGTAATATTTATAATGACACTTCACAGTTCCATTTTAAAAAGGTGTTAATACAGCAAGTGAGAAGAAACACTGCTATCAGATTTTCCTACCTTGTTACCTTGAATAATTCATTTAAAAATGCAAATATGATCAGGACATATATGCTACAATATCCATTGGATTAGTCGACCATATTTAACATCCAAAGTTGACTAATCGCTAATCGTGTGCTTTTTGACAACTCGTTTACCAATCAGCCAATAAAGAGGAATTTTGTCCGCTGCCATAGATGGGCTAAAGAGGAGCTCTGAAATATCTATATGTCCCTATCTATATTCCAATGTTTTGGTTTTACAGGTTAGGCTTAAAGGCAAATGAATCATGAATTAATATGAAATACTTTTTTTTATTTTTTTTTTACATTTGGCCCACAGACTATTGTGTTCTATTGCTATAAAAACATGGAACCTACCAAAAGAAAGATTAGGGTCTCTTCTTTCATCAGGAAAAAAGTATATTTCTATCCGTTTCTGCTTTGCAGCCATTAGCATTAGAATATAGCTAAGTTTCATCATTCACAAACCTGTTTAAAACAATGGGGGAAAAGAGCGTTTTTGCAACATGCCCCTGGTCGATCTCTTATACTCTGCTGCCACCTGCTGGCCGTTTTTGTACCATTGTATTAAGCGTCCTCTTCGGAACAGAGGCTGCATCAAAGCCTTCTGTATGCTCTAGCATAAAAAAATAAAACATTTAAAAACACATACGTTTTTTTATTTAAAACAGAACATTTATATGTTTTGGGGAGCAAATGAGTTAATCTACTCAATTAGAGTAGTAAACATACTAAATTGTCAACTTCACAAAATTCTACCAAGCAAGTGTGGCACAATCATATTCAAAGTCAGTCAGTCAGTCATGAATCAGATAATACAAATAATGCAAATTAATCTGTGGCTTTATCACTTCATCTTGTTTCATGTAAACACATTTACTGTATTTAGACACAATAAAATTCAATACAATAAATATAAATAAACTGACCAAAATGAAGCAGATCATTTTTCAAATGACAGACTTTGCAATTTGAAAATTGTATTCGATAACATTGTGTTGACAATCCCAATTCAATGAATTGTTCAGCACTAATCCTCATCCACCACCATCCGAACTTCAAGCTCTCAAACCTGCACGTTTGATAATTCTGTCATTACATTTAAAATCATTTGTTTCTATTTTTCTCGATGCCTGTCCATCATCTTAGTGAAACGGTCGTGTCAACAAAAAATGGTTATTCTGTCGACTGCATATCTGAATCGCTCACATCATCCATTAAATGTTTACAGACACATGATGGGGAGAGCGGTTTGGCAGCTTTCCCTTTTCTTGCTGATATTGCAGGTGTATTATGGTCTAATAAATCCAGCACATTATCATAAACCTATTAAACGACATAAACACACGCTGCACACCTGCTCTGTTAAATCTTGCAGCCAGCCCTACTACACGACACAGTGTGGAAAATAATCCTTTACTAGCACTTAAACTAGCACTTGTCAGACACCAATTAAGACCCTGCAAAGTGTTTTTCTCTCTGTATTTTTACTGTTTTCTAAACAATCACACAAGGACTGTCATAATCATTTGCACCCATCCTGACACAACGCCGCACAGCCACTACGGAAATATTAGCCTCTCATTTATATTATGCGCAAGATTTAACTCATTCACTGCCAATGATGGCTGTAGAAGTCAAAGATCCATTTTAACTGGGTGGGCGGTGAAAGAGTTTATGCTCGCTGGCCAGCTCCATGCTGCAACGGCCTACTTTTAGTTTCGAGCCATGGATCTGCTCCATTTTATGGAGGACCAAAAATGCCAAATAAATAAAAGTGAAAATAAAAACTGATACAAAATTTTCATTTAAAAATTAAAATACAAAAAAGTAAAAGTAATTTAAAGCTATATATAAATAAATTTGACTTAACATTAACTACTGAAAACTATGAAATATGAGTGCAAAAACTAAACTATTTTATATATCAGTTTTTCAAAATCAAGCATGAATTATTTTAATAAATGGCACTTCATTTATATAGCGCTTCTCCACCTTAAAATGTGCTTTACATTCAACGACTCATTCACCTACTGATGACGCAGCATCAGGAGCAACTGGGGTTTCAGTATCTTGTTCAAGGATACTTCAACATGGTCACAATGGCATGGGATCGAACCCACAACTTATGGGTTGGGAGCTGACCACTCTACCACTGAGCCACGCCGCCCCCAAGGTATAGGTATTTTTTTTAATTACATTTTATTAAATTAATTATGAATAAGTTATTTGATCATTAAAATATGATAAATATATTTTTTTCTACAAAAGACCTGCCTGATCTGTCCCCTTTAAATATGAAATGTGGCTCTTGCACACAAAATTTTGTGCAGCTCTGGTGCACGTATTTTATGTGTGGGTTATCTGTGTATCATCGGTCCGATGAACCAGTCAAGTCATTTCAAGCAAATGGTTGTGTAGGTTGCTATTCTGCGTAGAAACGGAAACAAGATATTCTCACTAGGCAGACCAAATACCCCCCCCCCCCACCCAAAAAAAAGCAAAACAAAAACATCCAAACGCAATGTTGTGCATAAATAACAAATCGGACAATGGCTTCTTGGAGTCGGTCAATTGTTCATGGCAGCTGACAGGTTTGAATCGATGGGGGTGGATCAATCACAAAAGGTTGCTCGGTTGCACGCTCCCCTCCCCTTGAATGTTCTTTTGCAGCGAGAGCAAAGGAGCTGCCAGTCAACTGACTTAGGCGGCATGACAGGCAATTTCATCTGCACAACTTCAAGTCAGAGGCGCACCGGTCCAACTTAGCAGCATCTTTATCCCAAGCGCCAAAAACATTCCCACCTTAGAAACAGGATCCGTTAAGTTCACCCCTGCTGATGCTGCTGATCCTCTTTAAATTCAAAACCAAAGCACAAAAGGAAAATGAGAATTCCAATCAGGTGGCTGTTTGTTTCACCTTCTACTCAGACGATGCTCTCTTCTTACTATAGTGCACATGAAAAAGTCAACTGCAAGAATATTAAATGGCCTCAAGAGTTAAATCATGTTTATTTTTCTCCTGCTTTGCCAACATTTTGTCAGGAAGCGTGGGCTGGGGTCTCACGGCTTCCTCTTGGATGTTGTTTTAGAAAAGTTGAATATTAACTCTGCATTGCTCCTCATGTTCTTTATCACGACTCATTCTGTAAACTTTCTGCTAGATCAGGGGTTCACTATTTCTTTAGGTCCACCAACATCATAATACTAAATACCAAGTGTACTGAAAGAATGCCAATAGATGTATGAAGTTGCCTACTAGAATCTGGGGTAGGGGGGATTGATTGGGGTTAGGACAAGTATGTTGAGAATGGGGCTCATGCTAATCCCTATGGTATATGATCATTTTATTTTTGTAGACATCTTGTCTTCTCATTGTTAACTTTTAATGTTTAATGAAAACATTTCATGTTTTCAATCGCAGGTGAATGAAAGCAGAAGAAGCTGATGCAATGAACTTTTCTGTAAATAGACTGCAGTGAATCCTTGGAAAAGCGAATCCCTCATGAACTGGATTGGACATCCAATCAGAAAAGTGGATTTAAATAAGAGGACTCATGAAAGAAGCCTTTGCAGACGACAGGATTTGTTCTCTTATACCATACTGCTTGTAGTGGATTACAATGGTGAACTTTGCCTAAATGTTGAATTCTTCGAGTCATTCGTCCTTGACAGGCTTCGTTTCTTCGGCTGGACGACGGCAAGCATCGTTGCTGACGAACACAGTAGCGTGATGAAAAAGATGTATTGTAGCTGAGTAGCACATATTCAGGGGGATTTTCAAACAAGTACACAACCACACTGACGCGTCTCTGGTTTGATGTCATTATGCAACATGTTTCCTTTCTACATTTTAAAGTAACTTGACAGAGGGAATTGCAAACAAATGCACATTGCCGCAGTAAAAGCTGCATCTGCAATCTTTAAAACCAGCAAGCAGAAAGTAATTTTTTGTCCATAGTATCTGGAAAATCAATTTTCTGGCGGTTCTTGCTATTTCTTCACCCTATATCAGATCCCGGGGTTCAAGTCTGTCTATCCAGACATTAAATAAAATCCACATGACCGTTTTCAACCCAATTATGACATTGTCTGAGTAAGTGATGACATCATTAATAAATTGTGGTTGTGTCATTGATGATTTGTCTTATTGAGTATTGATATTTGACATTGAGTTGAACATAACCTATAGATACAAGTCTTATTTATGGTTACTGTTGGTTAAAAAAGAATTGTAACTATTTATATTTACTAAAAATTATTTCAATGCCAAGTTCCATCCATTTTCTTAACCGCTAATTCCTCACCAGGGTCGCGGGGGGCACTGGAGCCTATCACATCTGGCTTCGGGCAGTTGGCGGGGTACACCCTGAACTGGTTGCCAGCCAATCACAGGGCACACAGAGACGAACAGCCATTCACACTAACAATCACACCTAGGGACAATTTTAGAGTGTTCAATTAACCTGCCATGCATGTCTTTGGAACGTGGGAGGAAACCAGAGTACCCGGAGAAAACCCACACAGGCATGGGGAGAACATGCAAACTTCACCTAGGAAGGCCGAAGCCCGGACTCAATCTCACGTCCTCTGCACTGGGAGGGGGATGTGCTAACCAGTCAGTTAATGCTAACATTCACCTTCAAAATCCAAATACCCACAAAAAAAAATCATAAGCAACCTTACAGTAAAAACATTTCAGTATGTCAATGTTTGCTCTCTATTAATAGGCAAAACTTCAAATAATCTTTCCAGCATCGTTAAGACTGACGCACTAAAACTAGAAATGTTGACAAAACAGCTATAAAAATTTTTATAAAAAGGGAAAAAAACAAATTCAATGGGGAGACATTTCAGGCCTCTATTTTCCCAAAATAATGATGCTATGTGTTTTAACCAATTAAACTAATTTATGATGAAACAAGAGAATTGGCGTGTCCATTTTAGAGTGCCTCATTGTGAGCCACGTGTATACGTCTATCGCACAGAGAAAGATGGAAGACGGAGGAGGAGGAAATTTGACCCCCCCCCCCCCCACCCCTCAAAAAGAGTCACTTGACAACCAGTGTATAGAGCTGGGCTTCGGTCTGGCATGTCCATGTAGAGTGCCTCATTGTCAGCCATGAGTGTGCACACATCACACAGAAAGGAGGAAGATAGAGTAGGAAATTTGAGAAAAAAACAAAAACTGTCTGATTTGATGGCCAGTGTGTATTGACTGTTTTAGAGTGCCTCATTGTAGCAGCGAAGAGAACGTGATTTTTCATGATTTGCAAAGCCTAATTTTTAGCCAATATTTTTTAGAATAAAAATTCTGTGAGTTTATTCAAAACAAACTTCTCTGCAGTGTGCTAAATTTGCAAGAGGTTTATATTCACTTTCAAGTCATTTTCATCACATATCCAATTTACGGCTATATTTGTTCCACTGAACCTAATTTTCTGCGGCGTTTGCCAATTGCTATATAAATGCTACATTTCAAAATAGCGCACACGCCCGCTTGTGAAATTGAAAGTCACATGCACAACTTTTAGACTCTTGACAGCGGCAGAAGAATCCCAGAGAATTATGCCTTTGACTTCAATCAGCTGCATTGCTGTCACGGCAAACACCACGAGCTTTGCCAGCTTGCCACCTCAGAGGGGACAGCCATGAGGTTTGCAGCTCTTCAGGAAGAAAAAACAAATTGTGCCGCTGCCGCCACCGCGATGGGAGTGAGTCGATTTAAAATGCACACACCGTCATCGCCGCTGCATCCGAGTTGCTCCAGAGGAAATTGTCCGCCTTCCACCATCCTGCCTGTGTCACATTGACCTCCTGTGAGCCCAATATTTTCTTTAAAAATGAATCAATCCTTTGAAAAATGACTTGATTTTTGGTTTGTCCCCAGAGGGCACATTGATCCTCCTGAAAAGCGCGCTCCGAAATAACTTGCTGATGAAGCGGTGAAAGGGCTTCATTTTGAAAACAAATGGCTTTCCAGCAGGTTGTTTTGCCTGCAGCTGCATCACATGTTGGGAGTGTGGGCTGTCTTCTTTTCAATCAAACGCTAAATTAACAGCAACCTCCATCAGTTCAAAAGCACACAAATTGTTATTAGTTGAGGTTGATGATTTATTTTACAACAATTCTGTAATCCTCCATCCCTCCTGGCTAGTTTGACTTCTCTTATTTTCACACAATCTTCCATGACAAAGACAACAATACCTTATCTACACTACTCAGAAAAGGTTACGGAGATTCAGCTTTCCAGGGTGAAATTAATCTGAAAACCCTTTACAGGTGAAATTTCGATAAAAGGACAAATTGCATCTAGAGGTTGAAGGCGACTATCACTGACCTGAGTAGTTTATATTAGGCTGTATTAATATCAGTATCATTACAGAACCTCAATTTAACGGATCTGGAATCAATGCACAGAAAAAGTTCAATATAACAGTGGACCTCTTACTCCAAATTACCGTTCCTCTGTATTAAGTAGAAATTGTATCAATATATCAAATGTTTATTATATAATTCCACTCATGTGCCTCTACAGACACTTTTGTTAAGACAGTACAGTGACATCAATATTTTTTTATTCCCTTTGAGTGACATGTTAATATTAGTCATAATTCTGCTGAAAAGTATAGTTCATATATTATTGTAGTACTAAAGGGACATGCAGTAATTACAATCTTTTTGAACTTGCAAATACAGTAAGCAGACATTTTCTTCGTGCCAATTGGCTGTATGTACAAAAAGTATTGTTGCACATGAGAAGCTTTGGTTCTCCGTTAATCTTGAAACATGTTGGCCTATTGCATGCGAGCAGCTCAAGAAAGTGGGAGTGTGTTCTAAATTACAGGGAACTTTGACATTTCATGAAAGACATCCAAATTTAGTAAAGGCAAGCAATTATGGCATTTTTTTTAATCCCCTGTGCAGTCAAAAGAATTTCCTCTCTTAACAAATGTTGTGTGATGCTATAATCTAATGAGGCTTTCGTGTTTGCAAAGTCTAGCAAGGGAGGGGAGCTCATCGATTCTCTGGGAAAAGAAATTTCATTACAGACACGCCATAGAGCTCCGTAGTTTAATTTCAGCATAATTTCAACATATTTCATTCAAATAGATACAGATTTTGTATTGATCTTATACGACTGCTGTATACATGACTGTCATGACCGTGGAGGATGTTATATTTGGTTATTGGGAATTTGATAAGCAACAGATATCCGAGAGGCACACTGACCATAGCGGAGCTGATCAAGCCCTTTTGGCGCGATCCGAGCGACATGTCTCTAATTAGCACACACATGGATTATTTGACACGTTGAGTTGTGACTGTAGTGAACCATTCGTCACCTTGCAGGCTTGAATTACGTGTACATCAAACAAATGGAGGACAGATTCAGACTGCTTGGACATATGACATTGGAGACCCTTTATCTCCATGCCATGCCTTACCATTTCCTTTTCTTCCTTCAACTAAACATCACAACACCCAGCGGGACTGCTCAATAAATAAAGGCTTGTAATTGCAGGATAACGTTACTGCCATTAAGCGGCTGATATGAAAACACAGTCCAATTCAATTGGGAGAGACAATAAAGCTCGTATTAAAGGTGCCCGGTGGTGGGTTACTGTAAACAAACTGAATTGCACTAATGCTGACTGTTCAATTAATTGTATTTGGTGTCATACATTTGCAAAGGTTTACTGTTGAAGTGTAAATAACATCGCCTGCAACCATTTTAAAATCAGTGTCTTGCTCAAAGGCATGCTAATTTTGCATGCATGTTTACGACAGACAACCCGTTCCAATTTCCATATTTTAAGTCTGCCTTCTGCTCCCTGAGCTAAATCTCGACACGCTGCTATTGACTTCAAAATAATAATAATAAATGACAGGGCTGCATATCACATCAAAAATGTGAACATGCAAGATAATAATAAAGGTCAAACAGAATTTAAAAAAATGCTCTGGGTCACATCACATTTTATTGGCGAGATGAAATATTGCACTTGAGGTGCTCTCAGGACAGCATAACATCTGTTTTTGTGTTTAGCACACAAAAAAAAGAGATAAAGCTCTACAAAAATTACAGTAAGTACTATATTAGTGAGCACCAGAGTAAGAAACAATGTAGAAGACAGAAATTTTATGTGTCCAAGTTTGGTCAAGTTAATTTTTTTATATGAATACTATTGGTCAGTTTGGCTATTTTTACAAATTAATAACCAACCTAAAGTGGTACAAGTGTCAGACACGTCAACTGTCTTCCTCATACTGTGGGAGCATTGCAGCATTTTATCGCCTAAATATTGAAAGTTGCAACAACAACAAAAAATCATTGATAGACAGTAACAAATGAAAATAAATTACTACATTTCACCAGGCCTGGTTAGGCAAGACTCAAAATATGTCACGCTTTCCTCTGTCAGCCACAAAGGTATTTTTGTAATTTGTGTGAAGATTACATCCCCCCTATTCAACTCAGCAATATTTTACAGTCGGAAATTTTCACGGCACACTTCCAAACAAAAATCTCACCAAAAGTATGAATACTGAAATAATGATGATCTCACACCAATTATTAGTAATTAGCCATAGTTATTTATTTCCTCAGTTTGAAATTTGGGCCTGTTTAGTGTAACACTCAGCTATTTATTTTGTTGTATCAATACCAATGGGTGGATACATAGGTTAATTTACTTGTACCATCTACCATTTAGTAGAAGAGCATTTAATTGTTCTTCCTGCCACTACATGTCTACAAAACACTTTTTGGACCGATTAAGGGAAATCGGGCCATTTCGCCACCGTTACAGTATGCACATTTTGAGGTGGTTCTGATATTTGGCAGTATAAAAGTCTGATAACTGATTAATCATTATTTAAGAAATAGATAATGAATACAATTAATTATTTTTTGGTGTCTTTATGTTTATAACAAAACAAAAAAAGATTTACGGGCAAAGAAAAATCGGACAGAAATTGGCTGTTTGTTTTGTTTTGTTTTTTAACTATTTTGGGGGGGATGTTTGAATGTGATCATCTTTGTTTTATCTTGTAATTTGATCATGTGGGAACACCCCCCAAAACATTTTTTAAAGATATTTTATTGATCAATTACATTGGCCAGCCGAGTAATTACACACACGATATACCTGGTTGGTAATCCCTGCTAAAAAATTAAGAGTTTGTCTTGGTCCACTCTTTGCAGCAGCTGTCACAGCCAAATTTTCCAAACTGAGTCGGACAAACATCTCAAGCACTTGCCTCATTAAAATATCTTCACACACATTCTTGTTGGGCGCCACATGAAATCCCAGGCTGACAACAAGATGGCCGCTTTAGTATGCTGGCGAGCTTGTGATTATTTTGTGCCCAGTTTGATGACACATTGCGTCTATCTGACTATGATGGCAGCGATTGTGAAAAGCAGATTAGAGGGTAAAAAGAACAATTTATCCCACATTAATTCTTCTCAAATCTTAGCTTTCAGTCAAGTGAACAGCTTTGCATTATGTTTTGGGAGGTTTAGCAACCGGCAGCAAAGCGTCACTCGCACAATGAACCCACAGGCATTATGCCGGCAAAAATCATTTCGCCCATCAAAGCCGTGTTGTCATTGTCCACCCCGCCGACACACATTTCTCATCCTATTGTGATGTATAAAGTTGAGCTGGAGCGGCTAAAAGAGAGAGCAAATGAGATGCCGCCGAGCATTCCATCTAGCGCCACAAAGCATCCACAACTACCTGGGAGACGTATAGAAGGGCTGCCAGATGCTAGATTACGCACAGGCTGTGTCATTTGCTTTGCTATTGTGCCGAGCCGGCGACAATTTGATTATCAGGCCAACCTGGGATGGATCGACTGAGATGAAAGAAAAGCTCTCACAATAAGCAAATAATATGAAAGAGGAAACAGGCTTTCCCATGAAAGACAGTCATTTGAATAACTGGCACATTTGTCAAGGCACATCACAAATGAACAAATGTCTTTTATTACTTTTGTTAGTCTTTTTGTTGCCTGACAGCGTCTTTATCGGATTGATCCAAACGCGGTGCAAAAATTGTGCCTGCGAGGTGACTAGCTTTTGTGCTTTGCTTCTTCTCATCCAATTGGGACAAATGAAGCACATTGCACCCACCTAACTTGAATACAATACAGCACAATAACGCAAATGAAAGTTGGCATGTAATTTTTTTTTTTTAATGCACGTGAACAACAGATCACTCAGCGAATCTTAATTTGTGGTGGATTTTTTTTAATTAAATGTACATTTTCTTCTTTCTGGACACTTTTCATGGTACATTAAGACATTTTGCATTTCAATAGAACACACTGGACACTTTATATATATTATATTATATACTATATTAGAGAACAAAAATGTACATTTTGTCTTCTGGTATCTCCACATATAATTATTAGTGGATTGATTTACTTACATGTTAAACTTTAACAATACAGTCTGCTGTGTAAGATAAGACAAGAATGACAACAAACCTGCCATATGAAGAAAAAAATGCTGCCTGTAATTCCAGCTTGGGAAATTCCAAGTAAACTGAAGGAAAATATAAACACAACACTTGTGTTTTTGTTCCCATTTTTTCATGAGGATTTAAGACTTTCTATGCACAAAAAAGGCCAGTTTTGCTCAAATGTTCACAAATCTGTATTAGTGAGCACTTCTCCTTTGCCGACATTATCCATCCATCTCACAGGTAAGGCATATCATTATGCATTATAAAGACAGCCTCATTATGGCAGCCACACCAAATTCTGACCGCTCCAAAACAGTAAAAAAAAAGAAAACTTTTTTTTTTCAAGTGGCCTTTTGTTGTGGGCAGCATAACCACCAAAATCATGGAGGTAAAAGCATTTGTTGCATGCATTGTATTTTTTTGTTCAAATACTATCCATCCATCCATTTTCTTAACCGCTTGTCCTCACAAGGGTCGCGAGGGGCGCTGGAGCCTATCCCAGCTGGCTTTGGGCAGTAGGCGGGGTACACCCTGAACTGGTTGCCAGCCATTCGAAGACATTTTCATTTTACACTTTTACACGCACGTTAATAATCCAACTACAGGTGACGTGTTGGGAAACGTCACGTATTTAGCACAAAGAGAAAAGCGACTGTTAAAAGGTATACGAGGAAGAAAAGCTATCCCCGGTGTAACCCCAAGTTTGCAGCAATAGACCCCGTTTCATCTAGGCTGTGCTTTTAACAAGATAAATCCTCTACTGACAGTGACCCGAGATGAAAGTAGGAGACACAAAGCCGAGGAGAGTTCAGGGAAAGTTCTCCGATGCCCCACCTACCCGCCCACTCAAACCCCCCTTGCAAACCCACAGCTGATGAGTGGAAAAGTTCTCCAGCCTCCATTCCAACTTTGTGGTTGATCCCACGTGCAGGCCTCGCTTGTACGCTGAAAGACGTCAGGAAAGACAGCTCTAATCTCTCAGATTCTCTTAATCTCGCTTTGACTTGAACTCTTCTTTTGTTTCTTAGGCCGCGGAATCTTCCACATCTCAATTCGGATGACACCCGGCTGCTTACTGTGTGTCTCTCTGTCTCAGTCTCAGTCTCTGCCCCCCGGCTATAGGTTCAACTGATGCCAGTTGCAGATTTGGTCAAATCCAAGAAATGAAAGTATCATCATATCACATTACAACAAATCTCAAACCAGCGGTGGGTCTCATCAAGGAATTGTTTTTACCAGTGTGATGCAATTAACAGCCTGCAGCGTCAAGATGGCGACGGAAGTGGCAATTTAGGCACTGATACGCCAAAAACATCTGGACACATTTGTTTCTGCTTGCATTTGCACTTTTAGTATTTGTACTAGTAAGGTGATCTAAGAGTTGTTGATTTCATAGTTCGGAGCTCAGAATCGTCGCAAGACACGAGTCCACGGCGCAATGTGTGTTTCCTAGTTCCTACATCACGAAAGCACCCTGAGTGTACTTTAAAGGGATACTTGACTCATCTAGGCATTTTCAGCAGTAAGAAGTTCATATTTGGTCTACAATTCATTTGATAACTTGATTATTTTTCAACCTTTAAAAATAAATTTTTCCACTTGCTGTCGACTGAAGATGACATCACAGGTGCTCAGGAAACAGGCAACAACCAGTCACAGCTCACCTGTTTTCTGGGTTTGCTTATGCGACATTAACAAACTGAGCCGTGATTGGTCATTAGTACCCGTTGCCCGAGCACGCGTGCTGTCATTTACAGTCGACAGCAAGTGGAAAAATGTATTTTTAAAGTTTGAAAAATAATCATGATTTTAAATGTATTTATAGTACATGAAAAATAATGAAGCTATCACATTAATTCTAGATGGAACATCTTCTTACAACTGAAAATTGTCAAGTATGGCTTTAACTTGATGGTGATGACCCATTTAGTACTGTAAAACAAAACACACAACAAAAACAATTATATACATCGTGTATATATATAAATACAAGACACACTGTTTTTGTTGGAGAGGCTAGGTTTGGACTGTATAGGTTTGATTCAAATAGAGTATTTCTCTTTTCGCCCTCGGGGTGTTGGTCAGAACACAAAGGAACAGTGGAGCGAAGATGTGGATTGGCAGCTTTAATCCAGGAACATCAGCAAGAGGCGGTTACAGTAGTTGCACTTTAGTGTAGAGGGATACAGGCATACAAGCTTGGGCTGCTATGATGCAGGCACTGTGGCTAACTATGGATGCTCGTAATCCTGAAGTCCTGTGTATGCATGGTCTGATCATCTATGTGTGTGTGAATGTATGTATGGTTCAATGTGTGCTTCTGCAATAAACAGAAAAACAATACAGCGTATAAGTGTGAATACTTGACTCCTAATAAACACAAATACAGTATTGCATTACTTAACAGCACACATTGATTGGCTAAATAACTGGGCTGCAACATTACCAATTTTACATGAACAAGCACTATGTTAGCTGTGCACATGAATGGGTATAAACACACATAAAAGTTGTACAACATACTAAACATGAGCAAATTACTCAAAAGTATGACGCACGTAACGAAATTACATCACTAAACATTATTGTGGCCGACTACGGCCGTGGACGTCGCGTAATGGCCCAAACTGACGGCAGACATTACGTGCAAAGTGGGACAAAACATGCAAATAAGTACACAAAACGTTAGTGCACTTCTCTACTAATGTCTAACACACAGAAGAGAACATATTTATGTAGTTAAATGGTGTTTAAGACACTTAATTAGTTACGTAGCGAACTTCAAAGAGGTACTCAACAAGCTGTCAATCAAATCGGCGTCGGAGCTTAATAAGGCACACAAGACACACGGTAGTGCGACAAATAAACACGATACAAATAAACTAAAACACTACTTAGTGTACTCACTTTTGGTCAAAGACGCACACGATCACCACAGCTCGCAACACATTCTGTCATGGTGGCGTCCAACTGCACAATAACCACTGCGCAACGAGTAATGGACCCAGAATGCAATGCGCGAATCACAGAAGTAAATATAATGACGTCACTCTATTCTTCACGTGGAATATGGAAAATAGACAAATATAATAATTAATATTTATTAATTTAATTAATATTTGGGACCTTTCTAACAGTTTTAGAAACATTCCCAATTCTAATGCTAGCTAAAATCCCGATTGATATGCTAATGGTAGTTTGCATCGAGTCCTGTGTAGGAACACATGCATAAAGGTAATATAATAATAATCAAAGGAATACATTCTTCCTAACTTGTGAAAAATGAGATATTAATAAAGCTGAATCGCACCTTTCTTCCTCTACTCTTATCTAAAAGTATGTCCTCATACATGCATGCACACGGCACCACACTGCCTGTAAGAGGCCAAGATGCGCAAAGCAAGAACAGTCCTTTTTTATTTGTATTGTTTTTTTCCCCATTGCTTTATTTTTAGTATATTATTATTTGACCATTACTAATGTATTTTGGGGTTGTTTTATCCAGTTATATTTCAAGTTGACTTTTGGTTGTTGAATAATAAGTTTTGAAATCAATGAATAATTGTGTTTGCAAATGTTGATTTAAAAAAAATAATAATAATAATAATAATTGGGATTTTTTTTTTATCCTAATGGCCCAGTCCTTTAGGAAACTTTATAAATATAGCAGATCTCAAACGGTCCTTTCCAATGTGACTGCCAAAAACGCACGCGCTTGCATCCAGGCTGAGCTTCTTGATGCCCTTGGCAAACACGGCAATATTCAGAGGACGGATTGCTTTGACTCGCACAGTCAGTCGGATCTTTGGAAGACTTGGTGCGCGAGTGCTTTGTGTGATCCGAGCGTCGGTGCCAGGCAACAGGAAGATTCCGAGGCTCTCACAGATGGCGTTTTGAGCCGCTGGCGCTCTGGAGTCAGTGAGTTTCTCTCAGGTCTGACCGCTGTCTATATTTTGAGTGAAGGCTGAGCAAGACGTCATTACAGGGAACAGCACGCGTTTCAGAGCACCTGGCTTTAATTGTCTGGTGTCGGATGGGGTTGAGATATCAGGGCTTGCTGCTTTTCAAGGACAATTGTTCCATGATGTGACTTTCAGGATGTTAGAAACAAGGAAAGGCAATGACAGTAAAACACAAGGAAGGAGGAGATTCCCTTATGCCTTTATCATACATGCTGCCACATCATGGGACACAGAGTCAAGAGGGTTCAATAAGTATGGCGGCACCTCACGGTAACCAATTATTCACAGGCTCCTGAGCCTTCATTTCTATGCGGCAGCTTTGATATTCCATGATGAATTACCATGACCAAAATGAGAACGGAAGAAAGGTGGGGGGCTTGCAATAAAGCGAGAGACTAAGAGAGAACATTCCAGGAGAATTCTGTGCCTCAACTCCCTCGGGGTGATCCGTGTGTTGGTGGAGCACCGTATTTTGCTGGCGAACGTTTCGCCTTCTCTTCTTCCGCCCACGGCAGGCTCCCGAAACCAATCAAGTCCCCGCGGAGGAGTTCCTTCATACAGCCAGAGCGCGTGTGCTCGTGTCTTGCACACCTCCTCTTAATTAAACAGTGGCAGTCAGTGAAAACATTGTTTGACAGAGGCTGAGGAAATGAGCTTTGTCTGTGCACAACGGGGGCATGCAAATCTCACAGGAGGTGACGACTGTTAAGACTAAACAAGCGCTTACTTGCTGTCAAGATTAGTTGGTTGGTTCCATTGATTGGATTGTAATTTAACATATTTTTATATAGAGCCAGTATTCTGTATAGAGTGGATATAGAAGGCCTGCACACCCCTGCTCATATGCCAGGTTTGTGTAATATAAAAAAAATTAAACCAACATACATTAGTTCCAAACTTTCCACCATTGTTGTGGGTTACAGTATATTACCAACAAATACCAGTTACAAGTACTGTTAGCCAATTAAAAGCAAAAAAACAAAAACAAATACAAAATCAGGAAAAGCCTACTAGAACATCTGAACTTTATTTGGGGTTAATCCGATGCAACATTAGTTTGAATGTAATACTGTAGGTCATTTCTGAACATTGTCCCGTCCTTAGTTATGAAAGGGTGTGCACACTTATGCAACCACATTCTCTCAGTTGTTTACTTTTCCTTTCCATCTCAGAAAGATTTTTATTTTTTTTTCCTCAAACGAGTTGTACATATAGGTCACATTAAAGGTGGGAAATGGTTACATAACCTGGCATTTGGACAGGGGTGTGTAGACTTTTTATATCCACTGTACATGATCATTCGGAGCAGAAATGTCATTTTCCAAAGAACATTTTTGCATAAAGCATCTGGAAAAGACTACAATGAGTTGCGCTAATAGTGAATCTTAATCAAACTCACACACGCACACATATTTTATTTCTTGTTATTTTTGTGAGTAGAGATTTTGTGTGCTTTGCGAGATGGCCTCAAATCCCAACAAAAGTTGTCTCAATGCCAAAGCCTAATACACTTCCAATGAACCTTTTACAGCACTGAAGTAAAAACAACCCTGTAACAAGAAAAAAAAAGCATGAAACACAGCTGGATAGAACACAAAGGCTCGCTGAAGGCTGGCAAACGAGGCTACGACATCAACAATTTTGTTAAAAATACACAAACAAAAATAAAATAAGGTAATTACAACATGATGCAAATATTGGTGATTTTTTTTGTTGTTCTTCTTATTTATGCTACTTCTTAAAAATGATGAGAATTTTGTAACACGCACACAGCGGCCAAGCTGCATCATTTAATGATCCACAAATGGATGACAACAATCGTGAGCACAAATTTTGCCAATTGCTTTCATTGTAAACTTGACCAATTAGCATGGAGTCTCTGTGTTGCACTTGCAGTGGCGCAAGCAAAAGCTTTGACAATCCAAGAAGGCCAAAAATTGTTTGGCATACTGTCCAATTAGTGGACTTGAAAGTGCTGCTCACAATGTTGTGCTGCACTAATGAACACATGAAGCTCATTTGTGGAAGGCTCGGAGAAGTTAGCGTCGCTAAGGTTTTATGACGAGTGCTCAGACAACAGACCCCAGCGGGTAGGTTATTACCAGTATTGCTATTTCCACAATTACATCTTGTATTATTATTATTATTTTGGATTTTTACTTACCCCTTTAACCTCTTCTGGTAGATTTTTACCACCATTGTTGCAAATGTGATTTATGCTCCCAAAGCGATAATGAACCTAAAACAACTAAGTAAAAACACATTTTACTTTTATAAAACTAATGTATAACTACCTATAATTTTAGTGAGAATTCCCATAATTTTTATTCATACAGAGGAAGGATGTTTAAACAGTTGTTTGGGAATTGTATTTTTTTTTTTACGTTTATAATTACTTACCTTTTTTTTCCACTGAAGAAATAGTCACCACATAAAATAACAAAAACTAATTCTAAAACTAATACAATTAATACTAAAGCTAAACGTTTTAGAAAAAATTTAGCTAGAATTAATTGATTAATCAACAACTAATCAATTATCAAATTGACAACTATTTTAATACACGAGCAATTGTTTCATCCATCCATCCATCCATCCAATCACAGGGCACACAGAGACAAACAACCACTCACAATCACACCTAGGGACAATTTAGAGTGTTCAATCAACCTGCCAAATATATCTTTGGAATGTGGGAGGAAACCGGAGTACCCGGAGAAAACCCAGAGAACATGCAAACTCCATCCAGGAAAGCCGAAGCCCGGACTCGATTTCACGCACTCTGCACTGGGAGGCGAATGTGCGCCACCCAATTGTTTAGATTGCAAAAAAAATTCAAAATCCTCCAATTTCAGCCTCTCAACTAATAACAGGACAAGCTGCAAAACAACCCAAGAAATTAAGATTTATGTCTGAGCAGATAAAAAAAAAAAGGAGCCTACCTGGATAAAAGCACAGTACAGGATTCATATTGGCTGCGCTTTCACTCACTGGCGTGCGGTCAAAGACGAGGGGAATTTCCTACCGACGCTGCCTTTGCAGGGCTCGGCTCTTTTCCCGCTGGCTTAGTAGGCAACTTTTCATGCTCAAATCAAACTGACTATGCTAATGTCGGAAATTTGCGTGGTAGTTACTAATAGCCATCACGATCTAGGTTGTTCTTTACGAAGTGATTGTGAATGCATCGCGGAAGTGGGGTGGGAGCGTATGGAGTTTAAATCATGCCAAAACCTCACAAACACACAAAACGTGATCTACGCACACAAAACATCATTCACAAACTAATGCATTTTGTTCTACAGACACAAAGAAGCATATCTTCATCCATCCATCCATTTTCTTAACCACTTGTCCTCATAAGGGTCAATACACCCTGAACTGGTTGCCAGCCAATCGCAGGGCACACATAGACAAACAACCATCCACATTCACAATCACACCTATGGGCAATTTGGAGTGCTCAATTAACCTGCCATGCATGTCTTTGGAATGTGGGAGGAACCCTGAGAAATCCCACGCAAGCACGGGGAGAACCTGCAAACTCCACCCAGGAAGGCCGAAGCCCAGACTTGATCTCACGTCCTCTGCACTGGGAGGCGGACGTGCTAACCAGTCATCCACCGTGCCGCAGCTTATCTTCAATTGCAAAAAAAAATCTTTCAAGTGCAAAATAAAATCCTTCACGTACATAAAAAGCAATTCTACAACTACAGAAAACAGTCACGTGACTTTTGGCACCGAGCAGATCTACGTGCCCAAACTCCAAGATTCACATACGCATTGACAGTAAACTTTACATCAGTGGGCGCCGTTGAATCAGTGCCGACCGTAAATAGAGAGAGTTTGGCCAACTTGTTTCAGAACTACTACGCTGTGATTGGTCAAATGCTGGTCACATGACATATGGATGCCTTTTTTTTCTTCTTTTTTTTGCATCCACTCACACAAACACGCACACATACAAACATGGTGTCCCAGGCGGGGAAGCGAACCTACCTGCATCGTAGGTAAGTGACGGTACCACTCCGTCACCTGGAGCCCTGACATATAGATGCCTTGTTGTTACCCTGCCGCTGCGATTACATAATGTATTGCAATAGGAGTTTCCAAAGCCGTGAGTATTTCTATTGTTGTTGTCACTTACATATTGCAGTTATGCCTTGTTGCTCAGCATGGCGTTGGTCACAATCACAACGACAAGGCAGTAGCATAAGAGTTAGGGTTAAATAAAGTAAGTAAAATAACACAGTTTGATGTAGGTGGGACTGCACAATGCAGCTTTCTACCTCGTCAAATGAGTGGAGTGCAGAATATTAGTGCCAAAAGTCACGTGACTGCTGTCCATAGTTGTATAATTGCTTTTTACGTACGCGAAGGATTTTTTTGCACTTGAAGGATATTTTTTCATACTTGAAAGATTTTAGTTTGCGCTTGAAATATATTTTTTTGTAATTGAAGATATGCTTCTTTGTGTGTGTAAAACAAAATGCATTAGTTTGTTAATGACGTTTTGTGTGTGTAGATCACGTTTTGTGTGCGTGGATCACGTTTTGTGTGTTTGCAGGGTTTTGGCATGATTTGAACTCCATAGGAGCGCTAATTGAAAAACTTTACGGTACTGTATCAAGAAAAAATATGTAAAATAGATTAATTACCTAATCACTATACATCCTTCACACAGCCACTGCAAACAGAAATGTATTTCAATCCAACTCCAGGCTACTATGCACTAGTCCTTTTGGGAAATGTGGTCTTCATTCAAGGCAAAACACTACCGGTTTTGTCCATATGGTGGCCCATAATCAACGAAAACTGAATGCTGCTAAGCCTTGCCTTAATTGTTAAGTCTTTTTTGTAAATTACTCAACAATACTAATTAAACAGTTATAAAACAGTGATTGGGGGGAATGTTTTGTAATACATGTTAGAATAATATTGTATCCAATTAATCAATTTAATTATAGAGTGTAATATAATAATCAAAATGCAAAACTATCATAGCCCTGATGACAGCAGTATGCTGTGTGCAACCATCTTAAACCGTTGAAGGGACAACAAAATATTAAGCTAACAAACAAGTCAGGATGTTACATTTCATGTAACATGCCCACTGCCCAAACCGAATTTCAAGACTTTCATACATCTTATTGTTTTGCTTCCACTTTTATTTTGTCCTATCGTGAAATTAAATCTCAAAGTAAGGGCATGTTGGATGGACCAATTCATTTCAAGGCAGTGAAATCTGTTTACGCTTTTCTTTTTCTCAAGCTCTATCACCTTGTATACAGCTTTAGCTTTTCAATTCTGGTTTATTCTTCAACAAAGGTCACAGACTAAAATATAAGATATTACACACATGAATGATCAAACTTGCATCTTATGGCAAATGAAGACAGGCCTGAAAACAAACCATAAAATAGTGAGAAAGCAAATGAGAGCCGACTGATGGTAAAATGTCATTTCTACGAAGAAAATTATGTCATGTTTTTGTCTGCATCGGGCCTCCTGAGAGTCGCGGTGTACCCTCACCTGATTGTTTTTCACCTTGTTTATGGCTGGCCCGGCCTCCTTCTCCCAGCCTGGATGGACCTGTCTCATTACGTCCATCTCAACCAGTCACTCAGCTGAAATCTGGAGTGGGGGGGGGCATGCGTAAAAGGTGCAGGGTAGGTTATCCAAGGACAGGTACGGAAAGACGATACGAAATAAATGAATTTGGTATGGCGACACGGTGTAAATCCATCCAGACAAGAGACGAGAAATAGTGCGGAAATCACAGGTGGCATGTCAATTCATCTGAAGCGGGACAGGCAGGGGAAGGGCAAAGTAACATCTGACAAAGTGAAATCAAGACTGATGCCTTGCTAGAGAGCAAACTGTTTTGACAGCGTAAGTAAGTAACCCCATTTGTGCCGCTCCACGGCCGAAATATGGCTCGTGTTGAGTTTAAAAAGCTTGGCAGCGGAAGTCCGAGACAACGGAGGAGCGGGGAGGTGCAATTCGAGGGCCCGTGCCCTCCGTAGCCGTGCCCCCTGAGGCTGGCTGAGGGAAACTACACAGCGTGTCTTGCAAACGCTTGGAAAATGCACAAGTAATCCAGTGAAGGGGAAAAGGCACAACAAAAGCCCCCAAAGCTAAACCAGACAAACGCAAGCTCGCTCTCCTTCAAGGCCACCCAAAAAAAAAAATCCCCCCAAAAATCAGTTTGTCTTCTGTTAGGAAATAATCTGAAAGAGCCAACTTCATATAGCGTCTACTTTTTACTCATGTCATGTGGTTTTCATCTGGATTAGTCCACTTCATCCTCAAGGCTAAAACGTTTTGCTAGATTTCTCTACTTTATACTTAAGGATTGCTTTAGTATTAGCTATGTAACGAAAACCAATATGAATCATTCAAAAATAGCCACTCATCAAGTGAGCAAAAGTATCGGGGTAAGATCTGGTGATTGACTCTGTCCTTTGTTGTATTATCAGTTGAGCTTCTGATCTTGTTGCAAAATGAGGCTTGTCCCGATGAGTTGAGATGCCCATTTTGCCAGTCGAACACCCTTGTAATATTTCCCCTTCACACACATATGGAGGCATGATGTCAACAGTGTGACACCACATCAGTGTAGTCCTGACCTTTATCAACGAGCAAGTGTTTATCAACACGTAACACGTGCAGGACGGACGTTGATGATCTGACAGAGGCGACGCGGGTTATCTCCCTCAAAATAATACCACCGACCGCCTTCACTTGATCGCATCATTAGACACTGCTCCATTTGTCCTTAGTGCCGCCTGACTCCATGCGTCATGTCCACGTTGTTTTTGGACGGCGCCGTGCATCAGCTGCCGTTTCCGGGCCCGCAGATCATTGATCCGTCCTTTGGGTTCCTCGGAGGCCTTCGCTCAGCCCCGACACACCTGCGATTAGCTCGTCACTCTCCACATTTCTGGAGCAGAACTAATCAGGCTGCGGAGGACAGTTGAAACCGCCCGCCCGCCCGCCCGCCCGCCCGCCCGCCCGCCTCTTTACATGCGTGACTCGTCTTTTCAATGTAAGCAAGAGATTAACGCGGTCCCAGTATCCATCCAGAATTTATTTTAAAAATTTCAAATGTACTTTTGGGGATCATCTGTTTTGCAATCGATCACGGAGAGTTGAATAATAAGTCATTCAATGATAATTATTCAGCAATAAACCTGTTTAGACAGGTGCAAACATGTAGCTAGATAGCATGGAGGAAAATGGTCTTCTTCCTTTGATTTTTCTGTCTAATCACACAAAATTAAATTGAATAGACTGCTTGGGAGGGGGGGGGGGGGGCTTGAACACCGAAATCTGGTCATGATAAACTTGCTTTGATACTGGCTACTGCAATGCGCATATATAGACAGTGGAGCCGATTAATCAGCCGGACGATTTAATCTGCCGATAATAGTTCTTATAAAATAGGCAAAAATGTATAGTTATTTTTTTTAACACAATAATACATTACAAGAAACAACAAAGATAATGATTTTCAAACGTTCCCCCCCAAAAGTAAATTAAACAATCAAACACTAGGGCACAAATTATTGTAAAACAGTCAAATGTTGTGGCTGTAATTCATATCTTTATTGTTGTAAGTATTAGTGATCAAAAGTATTCATTATTTTTAATTAATCTGCAGATTATTTAGTTATCTAGACTTTTATTCTGCCAAATATCAGAATTGTCATCGGGCCCTACGCAAAACATTCAAATACAGTTTTCCCACTAGAATGGTTGAAAATGCTATTAACCGATCCCAAAAAAACATATTTGTATAATGTTTAAAACAAAAAAAATAAAATAAAAGTAAACTAGCACTGTATACCTTTGTAAAAACATACATTGATGGATTGTAAAGAATTGAAAATCTTGTCTATCATGATTCATTCATTGTGATGTGTAGCTTCTTGGAGTGTGCAAGCCTTGGCCACCAGGGGGCAGTAGAATATAGACATATATGTCTATACATTGAGGCGACGGTCACAACATCTCAGTCAGCTGTAGTGGTATTTTTTTGGTCTTTTGTTTTTTTGTGACAATATTCACGTGCGAGTATTGTAATATTGTCTGGCTAGCCCATCTTTGTATCATGTGTTAGCATTAATCTAAGTAGCTTTTCCTAGAGCAAACCTACGTGATTGTTTGAAATACAAAATTCTTTGTTGCATGTTTAATTTGACAATAAATCTCAATTAAGAGTAGCAACAAACACAATTTAAAATAATTGTTTAATTTATTTAGCATATGGAGAAAATGTGAAGCAATACAACAGCCTTTTGTCTTATAGAGAAACTTTTGTTTTGATGATAGCAACAGCAGCTGTTATAATTATGTATGTGTCACACTGACACTGAAGCAATCTGGGTTGCATATATAAATTCAAAATTCACCTCCTTGCTGGCTTGGCTCCTAATGCATTTTATGCCATGCAAACATTTTCTTTTGGAATCAATTCATATATGGCTGAATGAAATATTAACTGAATTTAAATATTTTACAACAAATAATGAGCGCTTTTGACCTCTGTATTTAAATTTAATTTAGCACATGCACAATTGATTAGCTGCATTTCTCCCTTGTCTGTCTTGGAAAGTCTCGTGGTGATTTTTAAAAAAAAAGTGAGAGTGATGATGACTGGCCTCCCGTAATCGATGGACATATGTGAGAAATCAGAAGGCAGAGTGCTCCTAAAGTCTTTGGGGGGATCCATGTAAATAAAGACTTTCTACAAATGTGATGGCTTTTCCATCAGAACATTTAATCATATTTAGATTGTTGCGAAACAAACAATAAGGCCAAGCGTGAAGCGTCTGACAGCCCCATCAGCGCTTGAAGGTCGACCACATTGCCAAATGCCGTCTCCATCGTTCGATTTGTCTACATTATTTGCCTTTGCTCAGAAAAGTCATTTGGCTGCTGCTTGTCATCCTCAGTCCCAGCTGATATCAAAGCGGACATGCGGCCACCGGTCGAGCGCTTATCATCCACAACCACGATCAAGTTCAATGCATTATGCAAGAAAATGGAAAATTTAAGCAAAGCTAATATAGTTGCCACGATAAAAACAAACATTTTTCCTTCCACCGTCATTGTGACAGGTGACACCGTGGCAGGTAATTCTTGATTCCGCGGCAAAAGCCAGAAAGCTATAATAGGGACCGCTGACAATGAGATAAAGAATAAAAAAGTTCAGACATCTGGCTGCAATACACACACACGCGCGCACACACAAAAAAGATCATTGACTGAATAAATTCAGGTCAAATACTCAACTGTGCACAAAAATGCAGTCCAGCGGAGAAAGTGACAAAAATATTCTTGTTTGTTATGTATATTTATGATGACAAAGCAAATATATGCAAATTCCTCAACTTCTTCTTTGTGATGATTAATGCAACATCTCTAGCTTGTCCGTCTTGAGCCTTTTGCAGCTAAATAAACTGCATTAGGCAAACTAAGCCCGAGTCATCACTTTTACACAACATCTTGCACAAAATGAGGTAATCCTTCACAATAAACTAAGAGTTTGTTTTGATTCTTATTTGATTCTTAGTTGGAAAGTATGACTGTGCCGTATTTTGATGCAGCACATAAAGTTATTTGGAAATGAACATATTACATAATACTCAAACTGCTTCAGATCAATTTAAATTACACAAGGAGAAGTCATTTGCTTTTCAAATCAATTCATTTTAACTCTTCCTGTGTTTGGTCAGGCAAGTGTTTCATTACAGGTGCTCTCTACCAGTTTCCCATGCGCATTCATGAAACCCTTCTTTACTGAAAATGGAAACAAATATATATATGTATATATATATATATATATATATTTTTTTTTTCAATTCAACTCAACTCTAGATTTGTACAGCATTTTCAAACAACCTCCACTGTATTCTTAAGATGGAAGCCAATGAAAACAGCAGAGGCCCCAGAATGAAACCCTGTGGAACACCATTCATTCTGTTATATACACGTGAATTCATATTGCATATATTCGTACCACCACTTTACTTTCTTTGCTTGACGTAGTTAATATGAAGTCACAAGTCGACTACTGAGCTGCAGCACAGATGCCAAGCAACGTAGCGTGATCACCTGCAGCCAATGACGGCCAAGCGGGGCATATCATCTCAAATCATTTGAGTCGGGTGTATGTCTTGACCTCCACCAAAGCCCTGAGACTGACTCAACTCCAATCCAGGTTAAGAACCACACATCTAAAACATTCAATGAAGCTCTTTCCTCGTTCGTTCCATCACGAAAATGACCTTGCAACAATGTGAACGTCAAGTCAGGATCACGTTTGTGGCAAACAAACAGCAACGCATGCAAATGGATGTCCATCCATCCATTTTCTTAACCGCTTGTCCTCACAAGGGTCCCGGGGGCGCTGGAGCCTATCCCAGCTGCCTACGAGCAGTAGGCCGGGTACACCCTGAACTGGTTGCCAGCCAATCGATGACAATCGATGTATTAGTATAAAATTGATGCTTCTGAGAACTGAAAAAAACAGGGCGGGGGGTTGGGGTGGTGGGGTAATGCTAAACCATTTTAGCATCTCGGTAAACATTGTTAGAGCACTTTTAGCGCAATGAGAACGAACGGCAAACGAACGGCAAAGGAGTGCAAAATAACTCAATAATGAGGTTTAATCAAAGTTTGAATGTCAAATTTCTAATTACTGTATTATGTTTGCCACTTCCCTTCTTGGGAAGGAATAATAACACTCATATTGCTTTATTAAATCCCATATTTGACTTGGCACTGGCGCAAACAACGATGAGAACACAAATCAGGGAAAGCTCAACTATGTTGAATATTTAACCGTTTTTTACTTACTGTAAAGGTTGACATATTCTCTTTTATGATGCTGGATTGTCCTTTTGAAAAACTATGTAATTGTTTTTTCGCCTTGATTGATAATTTTTTTTTTTTTTTATGTTTTACAAACAAGCAATAAATTATTCAGTATTACAATAAACAATTTAAGATTTAATTCAATTAATTCTTCTTCACCACTGCATTACTCTTGTAGAAATATTAAACTTAACATTTTTAAAATTCAGTGATTGTTATGTTTTGATTTTCAGCTGTTTCTGATTTCTCCCTTGCAGTTGCTGGGGAAACAGCTGGAGGGCGGATCCTGCCGACACACCTGCTGCCCATTATGTCATCAGGCCGAAATAAAAGCCTGGCAGCAACAGAGAGGAGTGTTGGGTTATTGTAGTGATGGCAAAATGAAGCTTCATGAAGCATTTGTGATATTTTTTGACTCCTCTAGATGGTGCTCTTGGTTTAAAGATAAAGGCAAGTGCAATGAAAATGGATTACATTTGCATTGCATCTTTGAATCATGAGTGCCATCATGAGGAGTCAAAAAATATCGCAAATGCTTCATGAAGCTTCATTTTGCCATCACTAGGTTATTGCTCCGTGACGCTACTCACCATACCTGACGTTTTGATACTGCTACCTTTCTAGCGGCAATCTTTCTTGGTGTTGTGGACACCACTAGTAATTAGACTAGTAGTGTTTTTCTTTAATCAACTTTGTATGCTACACTCCTCTCTGTTTTAACTAAGGAATATTGACATTGATATTGAAAGTGACGATGTAATTTGTACATTTGGATTAATTGTTTTTGCTGAAATTATTTCCTGACAAGCCCCGGTGAAGGTAAAATCGTATTTTTCGCCGATACCACAGTCAGCCATGCGAGGGGGAGAGATTATGTAACTGACTGATGACACTGGGGTGGGGGGGGGGGGGGGGTTGGGTATTGCTGCTGGTGGTGGGGTTTGTTATAAAGCAGAAGTGTGAATATCATCTGAATAACAAATCTCAACAAGTTCAAGCGGACACCGTTCCGCCTGTCCTAAACTCATTTCCATCTCAATCGGCGTGACCTCGGGCCTCACATTTCTAATCCATGGCTTCGGAATGCAAAAATAGACGTGATGGAGTGGGAGGGGGGGATTGGGTGGATGAAGTTGTATGAGAACTACTGCAGGAGACACAAGCGTAGATTAGTTTGCTTTTAAAGGGATGCACGCACGAGGAATTTATTCAGGATGTCTGGACTGTCTGTCGCATTTGCTGTCATGACATTAAATGCAAGCGCCCTTTTGAAGAAAAAAAAAGATTGTAAGCAAATGTAAGTGCAGTTCAGGTGTGTGTATGTACTGTATTGCTCCTCTGCGCTGCTCACATGCCAACCTCCGACCTCAAGAGGTCAGCCATGCGGGAATCCTGTGCTTCCGGTCTGTCAAATCTAGCATCCACTCAAGCGTGCTGCAGCAAGCGGCAGGGGAAAAGAGCAACGCACGTTCAAACTACAAAAGCTCCCCAAAAGCATCAGCGTTATTTGCAATCCCAAGCCAAGGTTCTCCCCCTCCTGGCAGCCGTTTACTGGGGTTAAACTGATACTCTCCAACGAGGCCAGGCAAGGCGAGGGGGCCCCAACTGGCGGGAAGCAACCAGAGTTTCAGGGGATGCAATTAATCTCGCTCAAAATTCCCCTTTTAGCTGTGAGTAGAAATGAGCCGTTAAACCTGGGAGGCAGAGGAGGCAGATCATTTGTCCCACAAACAACCATGTAACAATATTGATTAGGATGCAAAACATACAGCACCGCTCAAACATTTTTCTAGCGTAAATCATAATTAGGGCCCCACCAATATGATTTTTTTTAAAGCCGATGTCGATTCCAATATTTGTCAGAAGGAAATTCTGATAACCGATTCATCAGCCAATTACTTGAAAAAATATATACAACAAATAAACCTCTTTTTCTGGTCCCAAAATGAATTACAGGCAGTACATTTGACTGTTTTACGATACTTTGTCCTTTAGTGTTTGACTAACTTCACAACAGAGTGAACAATCAGCAAAGATCATCTGATTTTTTGTGTGCCTATTTTGAGAGTGAGAGGAGTTTGAATGCTGCTGTCTTTAATTTGTGTTGTAATACGTAAAAAAATATTTAAAAAACTGGCAAAAATAACCAACAAAAAAATAAATCCAATTTGAAAAGAGCTGGCCGATTAATCGGTCAGGTCCTAATATAATCAAGGCTGACAGTCCAATATCCTAACTTGGACAGTTTCTGCTAACCAGCACCGTTTTGTGTTTGCTTGTTTTTTTGACAAAATTTAAAATAAATACTAAAATGATCTGATCTGGTGGGGGGGTTCAACCTCCGACTGAAGTGAACCATCACAAAAAACATTACAGCTGCTGACGCTGCATTGAAAACGATGAATGTATTGTACTGTATTGTTTTTTATTGAACCGGAAAAACATGGCGTGATTGTCAAGGAAGAAGGGCATAAATCTGCATAAGTGGAGTATAAATGATCACAGGCCTATGTGACTATGACTCCAAATGAAGAAGCCAACGTGTCGCCATTAACGTCATCATCAACATAAAGATGTTTGTTTTACTTCATTTTTGTCCCAAGCGGCACGCTGATATCCTTGCTCGCTAGCAGTCGCCTCTTGCCGCTATAATATTATGTTGTCGTTTCCCCTCATGCCAAATAGCATCACTGTTACTTGTGCAGCAGCCCAATGCCCCTACAGGGATCAATACACTTTTATAGCATCCAATGTTGTGTTTGGATAATTGATTCAGCACAGCAGAAGTGGCGGGAAGAGGCTCGGGTTGCTCCGGCATTATGACTGGGAATCTGCGATAAAGGGCCAAGCCGAAGCCTCCACTCACATGAAGTTGTGCCCTCGGCTGAGCCACGTATGACTTGCAAATGAAAATGAGCGCGGGACGGTTTCAGCCATGAATAGGACATTTTGTATCATGAGCGTTAAGAATCCATTTGAGAGGGACGGAAGAGGTGATTTCAATGCAAAAAGAGCCTTCGGCCTTTTATCATCAACCTAAACGTTCATCATTTCACTGTCAGTGTTGTTGATGTTACATCTCAGGCCTTCTAGTGACTTCATAACACGAAATGTATTGATTCCTTTCACCTTTTTAAGAAACAAGATATAGGATATCACACAGTCAGTTTGCAATTCCAGTTTTTTTTTCTTCTCTTTTTTGTTAGATTCCACGGGGGAGTCTACACAAGGAAATAAAATATTTTGGGGGTTTAAATTCAGATTTTGAGACATTTGTGCAGTTGCAATTGCAAATTGTTCAGAGATGGATTATCTAAGGGTACAGACACAAATATTTGGTCTTAAAATATGCAAGATGTGACGATATACCTGACCTCATACCATGATAAATATCCCCAACCAAACTTCATGTATAACTGAAGGTTACGGTGTTCCACATGGCTCAATTCTGGGGCCAATTCTGGGGATCATTAGATCTGCTGACCCTGGCTTCCATCTTAAGAAAACAGCAGTGGTTCTTTGAAAGTGCTTTGTAAATATTGTAAATATATTTTTATAACTAAAAACTGCAAGATGTTCTCTTCTCCACTTGTAGCTTTTTGAGATCTTGCGAGGTAAAGGGCGTTATAAATAAAATGCATTATTATAAGTATTGTTATATTGAGATAAATTGAGTGATGGGAATCCCTAACATGCATGATTTTCAACGCCAAGTTGAGCAATTCTAATCCAGCAGAGTTAAAGGATCACTTCCTTCATCTTAATGGAGATGGAGAATACAAACAAGCGTTTTCGGAATTGTGGTGTGTGTGTGCGTACGTGTGTGTGTGCGTGCGTGCGTGCGTGTGTGTGTGGGGGGGGGGGGAGTGGGTGTGTGCGTGTGAGCGCGCGTGCATGTTTGTGTGTGTGTGTACATTTTACGACGCCTGGATTCTGCTGCCAATAATTGTGGATCAATTCTGGAGATATTCCCGTGTGAGGGACATGCGTGCTGAATTGTTTGTGTCCCTTTAAACACCATATGTTGCAATTTATTCGTCATGTTAATTAACCTTAACCTGTTCTTGGATCTCTGTGAAATCTTCGACAGATGTCAGTACTACTACCTATTGGCGGTCGGGTTCACCTATACTTTGTTGTGGAATCTATCTATCTATCCATTTGCTGAAAAACTCTTATTTGTGGAATTTTACTATATTTTTGGAGCTCCCTTTGTAACACTTTGACAGATGGCACCAAGGCCCTGGAAAGTAGTAAGATGATTTTTTTTACAGATTGTTGACCAATCTAATGTGTTGAAAATGGCTTGCTCTCTTGCATGATGTAATATTAATGGTTGAAGGTTTTTGGGCTCTCCTGAAAAATAGCCATTTTGGAGGTACACAGTTTCAGCCCGACACCAGTGATATGGTACTATTTGGGCTATTTTCTGACAAATCTAAAGTCCGGAAAGTAGGTCAAATATTGTTTCAATTGCCTATTCATGTTTGCGGCAGTAAAAACAGCCCCACATAATAAAACACAGTTAATTAAAACCTTGGATAAACTACCTTAACAACTACAGTGTACTGTAGTCTTAAAATATTAAATGCAAACATTCTATTTATAGTCATTCCAATTGTCTAGCTGTGATTTGTCCTGCACACATTATACCCAACAAATGTTACATTCTTTATTTATTTTTTACTTTTACTAGACCTTGAACCACCTGATGTGTACGTGGCAACAGCCGGGTGCATTACTTTCCATGACAAGATCAATGGGCCGGGCCAGACGAGGCAAACGGTGGAGGCCGAGTCCAGCCGGAGACGCCTGCTGTTGAAAGGAGACCCGATCCCGACAAACGTATTCCTGTCAACATCGCACCCACGTCTGTTAAATTCAGGCACGAAGAGGCCAGAGTTAAACTCCATCCGTCTGCACTGAAGAAGAGACGTGACAGGGGCCTAATGCAGGTCTGGGACCGTCACGCAGGGCCGGGACAAGCTGTGACATGTCTTTCCTCTTCTAGATGTATTCATTTTTATTTTTAATTATTCCTGCATGGGTGATTAAAGCCAAGCTAGCCTCACAGGCCATGACATGAAGTTTTACACAATTTTATGAAATGACCTTCTTTCATTACACGAAAGGGACAAAACATATGCAAACTCAAGCGACACCACAAAACTGAATTGGGGTTGTTGCAACTTTGGCAGATTTATTTGCTTATTTTTGAAAGCCGCTGTTGGGCAGAAAGTGTTCATTCTCTGACTACAACACAGCTGTCATGTTATTTTTCAGACTGCTAATTATTCGCCAAGTACAGTCACTGTCTCCTGAGGCTCTCTGTTTTGCAAAGTTGAAATGACGCAGTCCCAAATTGCCTAATTAGTTCAAATATGATCCAGTATCTCAAGCAACTAAGTTTTAAGATCCGGTTTAACATAGAAAAAAAAAAAAAACTTTCCCTGTGCAGTATTCCTCCAAAAGCAATCCAGGTTAGAAGAATGGCATTAATACATCATGTCTCTTTTCAACAAATGATATGCTGACAAATCATGTACACAATGCCAATGCATTTACATAGAAATGAAAGCCGCAACTGATGCATTAGGGGGGAATATGTTAGGTTAATGACTGTACAGCAATGAATGCTGATGTTTTTAGGACAGTGAGATTGCTGATAAACGGCATCAAACTAAATAGTGAGCTCTTGTGGAACTTTTTTGGCCAAGGTCAAGACATACACTCCAATCCAATGATTCATGATGATACATTTATGGTGTTCCACAGGGTTCAATTCTGGGGGCCCTGCTATCTTCATTGGCTGCAAACTTAAGAAAACGGAGCTGCATGTTTTCAAGTGCCCTATAGATGGAGTTGATTGATGGGAGTCAGCGTCCTAACTGCATAGTTTGCAATTTCAAGTTGAGCAATTCTAGTCCAGCACAACTAGCAAAACTAAATGATCACTTCCTTAAGTTGTATAGTGATGTGGAATACAAGTAGACAAGGCTTTCTGAATTCAGGTGAAGAGAGCCAGATTGAACGAAAAGGATTCTCTCCTTGTTAATTTTGTTCACCAGTAAACTACAGTTTGTCTTAAATTTGTGTTGGAAATTTTTTATAATAAGTTATCACATGAATAAGCACTTTACTATTTGCTGCAATTTAAAAGCTACACACACACACACCAGATGCAGAGCAAAAGGCGGTACTAAACTCTATGAGTTTAGTACCGCCTTTTGCCTTTTGCTCTGCCTTCTAAACTTTGTGAATAAATATGCAGAACAAAGAAGTGGGAGCCAGGAAGTCCTTTGGTGCTGAGAGCATGCACTTCCTCCTTTCTGTAGGAAGACAAACTTGGGCGTGGTCCTTGAATCCTTTCTCATGGAGTTGCATGATTTGAGGATTATTTGAGAATAACCCTGACAATTTGAAAACATCATATTTGATTTTTTAATAAAATAATAATAATAATAAAAAAAGGGATTGGTGAATGCACATGGGAAACTGGTGGAGTTCAGGACCTAGTTTAAGAAGCACCACTATATTAAATCAGTTTACAGTAGAGTAGAGATGGCATAAGAACTTCCAATCTGTACTGAAGTCGATTTAGAGATCAACTGCACTTTGAACAATTCTCATATATACTGTACAGCATGGCTCATGATTTGATTGGCTCTTTCAAAGGATTTCCCGCCTACTCCCCATCAATTGCACCTTCCATCACTTTGTTTAATGTTGGTCTCGCATCTATTGTTGTTGCTTTCTGTACAGTTCCAAAGCGTCGAGTTTTCCTCGAGAAATGAAATACACGCCGCAACAGTATGACTAAAGTGTGGGCTGTGTCGTCACGTCAGTAAAAAGGGATCAAACCGCACGGCCCACACACTTGCAATCACGCACATTCGCTTCAGCTCGCCAAAGGCGGCTCGACTCGTTATGAGGACCAAATTGGCAGAGTGAGGATGAACATTATTCCGCATTCAGATCTAAGACCACTTCAGGTGATGCAGCCATTGGTATGCTCAAGCTCAGAAGAGAAAATAGCAGGCAGGGATGCAAAATGTGACAACAACTGTAAGACGAATGTGCTAACCGCTCAGCCATCCATTTTTAAAACAAAATTTTAAATCAACAAGGATAATGTGCGAGAATGTTTTGGTGATATTCCATCTGGTCCACTCACATTTATAGACTGCTGACTCATCGATAAAGTCTCTAGTCGCATCTTTCTTTTGTTTCACTTTTGCTGTAAACCCTCCACGGGACCTTCACATGGCCACCAAAGGCAATCGTTAAGAGCCAGTTTTGTTTTTGTTTTTTTGCTCTCCATTAAGGTCTAATATATCAGCTGTGCAGTCAATTGTACTTGACAGGCAGCTTCTTGAACTTGAACTCGGCCACCCGGTAACAGATAACGCGGCCTGTTTGTTCAATTTCCTCCCCCGAAATGCTATCGCTCCACAGTGAGTTATTATAAATCACTGCGGATGCGTTCATCATGTAACTTGTCAGGGCGGCGGCGGCGAATCTAAAATGGACAGTAAGGACAGAAACAAGAGGACAAAAAGGACGAGCAATAACTTTAGCAAGAGTCTACACCTTGTTTTTTGATGATCCTGTTCACTTCAATATGACAGGTGTTTTGGATTTTGATGACATTATCCAAATCACTTGTACCACATTCCACGCGTATGTCATCATGTGTCTGCCTAAAAATGTCAGCATTTCAGCCTACAAGATCTCCATTTGGTATTTGAGAAAGATACAGGGGGTTGGCTGCTTAGTTGTCTCCATGGAATAAAGCCAGCAAGTCAAACACAACCAGCTAGATGAAGTTCATGTAGCACTCAACGAACTTCTGACAAAATAAATAAAATAAAAAATCACTGGTGAAAACAGGCTTCTGACCTCTACTGTATATTGGGAATTTTGGCTTACCTGAAGATTAAGATGCAAGTTGGCAGAACTCTGAAGGAATGAACGAGCCCGTCCAGACCTCAGCATCGATGAAAATAAATATGTATAATCAATATTTGACTTGTTCTGTTTAATTTGACTTATATGATGACAGTTTTTGGATCCTTTACCCATCTCCGGTCATAGAAAAAGCTCAAGCTCCCATCACCACATGACACCCATTAAAAGGTCAATGAGCTTTAATGCAGCAGTAATGAAGACATAACCGCGTACCTGCCTACTGGATGTAATGATATGTTCATTTTTAGCAACACTACAGGGAACAAGCACATCCCTCGACTATCATATTAGACATGAGGAGAAAAATGACAAATAAGGTAAGTGAAGCTAGTTTGGCTGTTAAGTGATCATGTTGCAGTGTGAGTGCGACCTGTCCATCACGGCAGGCCCGGAGTGAGCGAGACGCCGATTTGTCTTGACATGTTAAGTGCAGGCTCGATCCGATTACAGTCATTAAGGGAGAGTTTGTCTCACCACACCAAAGTCTGGCATTTGTTAGCCCAAAAGAAAGAAAGAAAAGACTGTGACCTTGACGTAGTCAATCCTAAAACTGTTGAAAAGCTTTATCGCAAAGAGGAAAACGTAAACGGCTTTTCACTTGTATGGTGCTTTTTAACCTATGAAGGCACTCAAAGTGACAGTCGCTGACACCGACTGTTGGCACAGCATCACGAGCGACTGGGGTTTCCGTAACTTGCTCAAGGACACTTCTTAATCATATTGACGCCATCAACACATACGTGACCTTTTTATACATGGGCAAATGTGATTGGACGGTTGTCCTGTCAGTCATGTCCATAAGAGGCCACTTCAACAAGTACTTTTCAAATGTGACATTTACACATTTACACTGACACATATTACAAAATAATAGTACTTGTTAAATAGTAGCCATGTCATACAGATACTAATTTCAGTCACAAATTGCAGCCATGAACACAGACAAACAAATATTATGTGGCAGGTATGTCTTTAAACCTTTGACAACGGCGTCAGTGAATATTATTCTCACCATCAAGATAGGCAATCCTTGCCAAAGTGTAAATGGTAGAAAAGGTAAAGGGGGGCGGCGTGGCTCAGTGGTCGTCTCCCAATCCAGTGGTTGTGGGTTCAATCCCATGCCATTGTGACCATGTTGAAGTATCCTTGAGCAAGATACTGAAACCCCAGTTGCTCCTGATGCTGCGTCATCAGTAGGTGAATGGGTAGTCGAATGTAAAGTGCTATATAAATGAAGGACCTTTTCTACGTAAAAAACATCAAATGACAACGAGCCAAAGTCCTATGCCTTTCAATGAGCGGAGAGCGTTTCGCAGAGGAAAAATGCTGCATTCGAGGAAAGTGGGAAATCAGAATCTGCTCACTCAGATTGCATCAGTTCCAAGCTCAAAGCGTTCGAGGCAAATGTAAATACAAGATATAAGTTCACGTGACACAACGTGATTTCGAAGGACTGCGTTAACCAGAACAACAAACAATTTATCGGAATCGGCCAAATTTGCCGTTTACTTTAGCCTCAAATGGTTTGATGGCGGAACTGAGATACTCCAAATGGGATAAATCCGACCTCAAACGCTCATCGAATGTAGCATAAGACTGCTATTTTTGCAAGGGAGGTTACACATGCTCTAGATTTCTAAACAAGATAGAACTAAATATTACAATATAGCCCTATCTTCTAAGGTGATGTTCACACACAGCCGTTTTAGGACCAATCAGCTCTGTATGTCAGGAAATAATTATTTGACTTTTGGATTCGTTTGTTTGCTTTGTTCAAGTAATTTGGAACATTTATTGACATAATACTCACCTCACTAGAATAATAAATATATTGGTACTTGAATCATAATAATTTACAAATAAAATACATAAAATAATTGTTTTAAATATTTGTGACCTTTTGGGGTCCACACCTCTGCAAGTTGACATTCACTAAGGAGCCATCGATTATTTTCCCACATTACTCATGTTTGCAGTATTAAAAAAAAGAGAGACAGACAGACAGAGAGAGAGAGTTCACACAAACAGCTTGCTAGGAAAACAAACTTTATTCACATGGAACATTAGACGCAATGCAATGAAGGGTAAAATGTGAGCAAGGCACAAACGTTGGGAATAAACAACATTGGCGTGAATAAGCTCAGACATGATTTATTGCACAGTTGCACATTTGTCAGTTTTTACCAAGAAACAAAGCAGTTATACTTAAATTATTCACACACTATAATAACAGAGGTTGAGGTGCAGATGAGAAGAATATTTTGTTCAAAGGGAATTTTTCAGTCGGATGGAAAATGTCAGTTCAAGTAAGGAAAGTAAAATTCCACCTTGAATTATTTTGTGGACTAGTGAGTCCTTTTGCCTTGGCTCGCTTCAGGGATCCTGTTTGTAGTGCAATGTTTTTCTAGCTCCTGGACATGTCTCATTCCACCACAGTAACAACCAAATAAATAAATAAATAGTTGTTGTTGTTGTTGTTGTTTTTGTTGTTGTTGTGTGTGCGTGTGCATGTGTGCGTGCGTGCGTGCGTACGTGCGGCAAAGGAGATGCCTTCAAACGGCACATGCAATGTCTCCTCTGTCCGTCTGTACATTTCTGCAAGGCTTCTTTCTTGAGTTTGTACCGAGTCTGCGGGCAACTGCAATAATTAGACTGCCAGCACAAGTGTCGAGTCACACTGTATTCTTCTCTGCTGTAATGCAATTAACGGGTTCATACCCACCAATCGCAATGTGAGGAGGAGGTTCAACACCTAATTAAATCGTGCAATGTCAAACCAACACTCATATATATCAATATGAAAAGGTTCATACTCTCAAAAATCGTGTCAACATGAACGATTTCCGAATCAATTCAAATGAGTTACTTGTACTTTTGCCGAAAAAAACAAAAAAACACATCACAGTCCAAACTGTGAAAATCAAATGTAATCAAAAATGGTAAATGGAGTGCAGCGCTTTATCTCCACCATACGTTGTCCAAAGCGTTTTGTTGGAAAATGGATCTTTAGTGGACATCAGCATCATCTTACAGAAAGGTTTTCCTTTTTAGTTTAAAAGAACTTACTCTTCTTAAATCCATGTGTGCTGTCGACTCGTAGGTCCAGCATCAAAGTTTGCAAACCTTCACACTGTTGAGGGCCTTCATTCAGATTCAAAGCCCAAACCTCAGAACTTCAAAGCAGACATACAAACCACTAGCACACCGTGCTGGCATGTTAAACAGATGTGACTTTTTTAATGAATGAATAGCTGTCCGTGTCACTATCACATGATGGCGTTTTGTTTTCGTGTCAATGAAGAAGATATGCTGATAGGTTACTTCTCTCAGGCAGTCAGGACTAATATTGCCATGATGGAACAAACACATTCACAAAAGTACCCACAATGCAATAGCTACATTTCCCCTCAAATCTCCCATCATGTTGTATCATCGCACCTTTTCCTTAGTCACTTCCTGTTGATGCCACTTGATACTACCCACCCCCAAGCCGGATGTCATTCTCGGCTTTTCCGCCCTTGCCGGCTTTGGAAGCCATCCGAGGGTAAACAACACGTTCAGTTGGCGCGAGTCGCCCAAGTACAGTTGAGGCCGCCCTGTGAGCGGCAGCTGCCTTGTCTTCTCCTTGGTCACTGGTGTGAACACTAGATGCTCCTCTTGCAAGGCAACATTGCGGCGCTAACATGCTGGAATCCAAAACTTGTTGTTTCGAGACATGGAAAGCCACAAGAATAGAAATAATTGGAGCATGATGGTGCAAATGCAATTGAGCCATAGTAGGTGAAATTGGAAGGAAATATGGTTGGTTTCCTCTTTTGCAACTACACCAGCTTGCTCTCTTCTGGGAAGACTTTCTACATGATGTGTTATGTACTTTATCAGCTCCTTCCCAATTAGCCTCAGTAGGCTGTTATTGTGCATTTGAAACTCAAAATGTGCATAAAGTGAAAAAAATATGTATTTAATAAGTCTGTTGGATGTTTTTAAATATCTTTTATGAACCACTTCCCCCAAACTAGCCCTGAATAAATAAAATGAACAAATAAATGTAATTAAATCGGCCTTGGTAGACTGTTATTGAATATTTGACAATCAAAATGTGCATTTCTTTCTCTACCTGACACACACAGTTGCAATAGAAAAGGGTCTCAAAAGGCTGTTATTGTCCATTTTAAATGCCCATAAAGTGTTTTCCAATGCATTTTTATGGTCTTGGTTTTCCACACACTTTCCCCCTAAACTTGGAAAAAGTTATTAATCCTACTATGGAGACCGGGGCTAATTGTATCACTTTTTATACATATATAAACAAAATGTATACCAGAAGAAAGACCAACATCTTAGGTATATTTTTTGTATTCATGTCAGTTTCATTCTTTGTGCCAGTGCAGAGTTATAAGCCATGAAATAGAGGGAGTGAACATGTGACATGTTGCCCCACCAATGGGTAAGTTGTCACACTATATGCGGTAAGATGTCACACTAGATTTTGCAACTAATAAAATAAAACAAGGACAAAATGATAAATGTTCTCCTGTTTTTGTGTGTGTGTGTGTGTTTTAGTGTTATTTACAGCTAAAAAAATTGTTTGTCATTGATCTTGAAAATTTACTATAGTCATCGAGCAAACTTTACCATAAAATATTATGAAATAGATTAAAGTCCTTAGGAACTGCTGCCATGTATAAAGCATTTCGGTTAATGGATGGATGGTTCATCATGAAACTTAAACCGGTCCTGACGTGGGCATACTGTAGTTCCAACAACTGGAAAATCAATTTTTAAACAATGGAACAAAACCTGGCAAACGAATCCTCACTTTTCAGACTCATCATCTGAAGGATCATTTTGGCATACGTAAACAGAGTTGCCAGAGGTGCATTTTTTATTGGCCCGTTCTTTGCATTTGTGACAACAAACCCCAAAATAACTGAGACAAGTTGCGCCAAACTACAATGTTGGCTAATAACTTGCTCTAGTTTAAAGTTAGCTTAAAAAAGAGCAGTGACTGAGGCATGACAAGATACCTGAATCTCTCCCCTGACGAGTCCACAAGATTTGCTGCTAGAAATTTGACTATCTATAACACCTGTTTCAAAATATATGAAGTTTAAAATGTTTACTGTGGGTTGTACAAAACAGATAACTGGCCCTCATCTCAGCTGACAATGTGCTATTCTCTTCTCAGACAGTACACAACCCCTGACCATTTATACGAAGAAAACTAGAATTCCACTTTTTCGTGCGCCCTCTGATGGAGAAGAAAATTGCAATGTGTTAACTTACCCCTGATACAACGAGCCCCGGTCTCCCCTGTCTTTGCGGTCAATTTGACCCCATTCAATGTCGCTCAATATGATTGACACATATTGCATGACACACTTTGTACTGTAGAGCTTTCGTTTCACATTACCAAGCCCAAAGTTCTAATAAATAAACTTCAATTACATTAACTTGCCTCAATCTGCTGTTATTGTTTGGAACTTACAAAGTCCATAATAGGCTTTTATTTTGAAATAATTTTATAGATCTTGCACTGACCACTTCAAACTAAATAGCATTAACATAAATTTGTCTCAATCAGCTGTTGCTGTGCATTTGAAATTGGCAATCTACATAATGTGCTTTGATGAAATGCTAAAGTTCACAGTAAAATGGAAGTTATTACAACAAAACTGTTTCGCGAGCTACTTTAACATTATGCATCTTGAACATTAATGTTGCACTTAAGTATAGGAAAATGAAAAAAATATAAATGTATTGCACACTAAAGTCTTATAAGTTAAATGCAACTGAAGTGTACTTGCAATGGTTTCACCACTAAAGGGAAACTTTGGGAATCAGTGCCAGATCCATCAAGATTGTTCAATATGCCGAATTCCAAATGTTAATGTGTACAGTTCACTATACAGATATACAGTCTGAGTGAGTGCCCAGCCCGGTGACATTTGAACCCCACGTCCTGGCATGAAAGACGCAACCTGCCACTGGATGAATCCTGCGTAACCTCGGCTCACAGACAGGACACGTCTGCCGGCAGCGGGAGAGGTCGGAGGCGGTTTTGGTTTTCTCTTGAGCAAAAAGTCATGCTGAATTCATTGCCAGCGCACGGTCACGAGTCAGCGTATGCTGATGCGAGCTGACGTTAAGTGAAAAGCTGGAGGTTTTAAGGTAGAAAGAAAACGATGGCAAACACGAAGGCAGGCAGGCAGCTGAGCCTAAAGTGAACTCGGACGACGCTTCTGATACACACTTCAGATTTCACTTTGCTTAACTAGGAGCTACCATCATTCATACACCTCGGGGCGGATTTAAGAAAGTTGGGGCCCTAGGCAAAGGTAGGCATGGGGCCCTTTCGAATGAGAAGACTGATACATATATTTTATATAGGGATGTTCTGTTGAGTAGTCACAGATACTGATACCAGATACGATACACGAGTACATAAAAATTCCCTACCCCCAAAAAGACCGATCATTTTAAAGGGAGACCTATAAATCCCAATATAGTACTTTTCCTTAAAATCGCATGACATCATTTTGTAACTCTCACAGCACATCCCTGTTTCATTCTGAAACAAACACGCACAACACTGTGTAAGGCTCCTTTTTCAGTGGTATACTCAAGTGCTAATGTAGAAATTTGAGGATTTTGTCTGCTCCGCTGTACCTCTGAGGCAAATACTGCACTCTCTACTCCACTATTGTACAGTGCACAGCATAAATGAGTACACCCCCTTTGAAAAATAACACTTTGAACAATGTCAATTAACACAAAAACAATTTCCAAAATGATGACAAGACTAAATTTATATAACATCTGTTTGACTTATAACATGAAAGTAAGGTAAATAATATGAATTAGTGAACAGAATTTTCAGTTTTACTCAAACAAGGGTGTTGCAAAAATGAGTACACCCTACAGAACGTCTCTGGAGCAAAGCCCAAATTTTAGACTCCAAGCGTCTACAGGTGAGTCTCATTATCCATTACACAGGTATCAAAAAGACAGTTGATTATAAATGGGTGTTACTTAAAGAAAACACTTTCCCATTTGTTTTTGTATTCATTGAGATATTGTTTAAAATGTTACTTTTCAAAGGGGATGTACTCTTTTTTTTTTTTACGCTGAGCACTGTACATTATGTTGCTGGATACATATTAACCCTTCCACCTCAGCGAAAACCATATACCCCGCAAAATGATGATTTAAAGTGAAAAATGCATCATGTCGAGCCTAAAAACAGACTGGCTGCAACTCACAGGAGTAACAAGTGATGCTACAAAATATATGAACATTGTTTAAACTGTCCAACAGCACATGAATTCATTTAAAATGAGCTTAAAAATGTCATGGAGTCAGGGTAGTTACGTACATGTCCTAAATGTTCGAAAAATGGCAACCGTCATGCGGGGTGGTAAGCTGCAACGATAACGGGCCCTCTCCCAAGTTCAATGAGGCGAAGTAATACTTATCAATACAGGGGAAATGTCACCAGCTGAACAGTTACTCACTACTTTTGCGTCCCCAACAGGCGTCGATCTTGTTGTTGCTGCTGCAGGCTGTATGTTGCCGTAGACGCAGTGAAAATATTTGTCATTTTTTGTAACTTGGCAATAAACGTTTTGCTTTCCTCATTCTTTTTGGCCCCACTGGGATAACTTTGTTAAATTTTTTACATTTCTTCTCAGTCTCGCTAACTGCTGTCACTTCACGCCCCTCCGCTCTGTTTTTGTGCATGCACATGCGCACTTAGCGCAGTAAGATGGACTGATCCATTAGTGGAAATTGAGGGGGGGTCCCCAAGAGACATACGATACAAGAAGCCTTCTGCTGGCATTTTAGCAAAATGATTTGGATCAAAAAGATAATTAATGTGCGTAAATAAGTAAAAACTATATTGCCTATTAGTGTATGAAGAATTATATGGGGCCCTCTTGTAAAGTGAGGCTCTAGGCAAGTGCCTAGGTTTGCCTATTAGTAAGTCCGCCTCTGCATACACCTCAAAAACAGTTGTTCCAAAAATAACCCAATTATGGATCAAAAAGGCACTGGCTCACACTCACCTTTTGGGTTATTAATATAACCCAAGAAGTTGGGTCAGATGATTTACCTACAAAAAGGGCTGGGTCAAAAAGAAGATTAAAAATTGGACTGACTGCATAAACGCGGGTCAATTTGTCCCCTTTTGACCCATAAATGTGTTCTTTTTGACTGAAACTTTCAGGTGATTTTCATTACCTTATCATATTCATTGGTGGGACAAAATATTTTATAATTACTTTAATATAGTAATAATTTCATATCATCAGAAGCCTACCTCAGTATCACATCCAACTTAATGACATAATTCAAAATCCCTTATAAATCACTTCAACTAGTGGCATATAACTGCAGTAGATTTTTTACAAAAAATGTATATAAAAATTGTACTTAATTTGCTAGAGTCCTGTTTGAGTTGTACAAGTCCACATACCAAAAATACAGGCACAATTCATGGGCACAAAGCACTACTTTTCTCAAAATGTAGTTCCTCAACATAGTATAATAATAATATGGCACCAAAGTCAAGCTTTTATGGCTTTGGCCTGAGTACAAACAACAAATAGGTGAGAGGATAGAAAAAGATACAGCGACTCACAGTACCAACGTTTTAAACCTTCAAACTTTTGTGGTTATATAATGATATGCTGAAAATATATAACTTGTTTGGAAGATGCTCCAGTCAGTCTACTAAAAAGACCAAAATGAATCACATAATAAATTTTGACTCCTACTCACTCACAATTTCAAGTCTGACTACAAATAGCAGCCTACTTTTTTACAGGTCAATCTGAACCCTCCATCAAAATGAACAAATATTTTAGAAACTACTTAAACTTCATCTTTCCCTAATTACCTCTATGGAACTTCCTCGTTTGTGGAGCATGTCAGTCCCTATAAATAGCATCCCAGTGGTGCTAGGGCAAGGAAAACTCGAGGTAAGGTAAGAGTGCCCTCTATGTGCAGTTTTTGCACCTTGCTGGAAAACGTCCTGCAAAACAAATAAACAAGCTCTCCAATTAAAGAGCAGAGGTCAGCAGCCTCCAAAGTTGTAATCGTGAATTTATGACTAAGGTCCCCACTCCAGAAGACAACAGATGAAAGACAGAGAGCCGATCTGTGCCGTCTAACTGGTTTCGAGCTCAGATGCTTTACAAGCATTTTTTCTTCTTCTGCTAATTCCGGATGACGGTACAATCAGCAGTCACGCTCACGTGGGCCAAATGAGAAGCGCTCCGTTTGAAGTCCTGTTCAGTTAATAAGTCCATTACAGAGCATAAAACCCGCAATTAGATGGAAAATCTGCAGTTAGAGTAAAAAAAAAAAAGAAAAAAAGAAAAATGAAAATCCCTGATGTTTCGCCATGCACTGCAAGACAACCATATTAGTCCATCACCTGCACTGAAGTAATTAAGAGTCCAAATCAAATGACGCCGTGTACATCACTGATTTGCATGCGCACCGTGTACACCAGCACTTGTAATTATGTTGGCAGAAAATGAGATTAAACAGGCTAATTAGGTTTTTGATGATATATATATATAGATGGCAGGCAGGACAAAAGGAATCTTTAAAAATAAATCAATCGAATTCGGATTGAAGGGGGGGGGGATCTACACACCCCTGTCCACATGCCAGCTTTTTTGTGATATCAAAAGTAGACTACCACAATAAATCATTTCAAAACTTGTCCCTTCATTAATTTGACGTACAACCTCAATTGAAAGGGAATTCATTAGAAATGATAAATACCATGGTTGCACAAGTTTGTACAATGATATGTAGTAATTATTCATTTTATTGGGTGTTCTATAAAAATGTCTTCATAAACACATGCAA